>NC_133165.1:113498207-113798207 GCF_040802235.1 Manis javanica
ACAGCGCGGGGCTCAACTCTCTGACCTTAGCTCCTCAGTCACAAAACAGAGATGCCACCACCTGATTCACTGAGACTCAGTGGCGCTTGTCTGGGCAGAAAGGTGGGCAGGTTGAAGGGGTAGGGGCTTAAACTTCTGGCTCCTGCTTCCCCTCCGGGCCTCATGTCCTGTTCCTGGGGTGCAGCCCCTGCCCAACCTCACTCCTTCCTTCTCCAAATCCAGGCTGCACATCTTTTCTCTCGACACTGCAGCAGGCAGGCCCTGAGTAGCGGACACCTCCAGCCTCCTACCCCCTAGAACAGAGCCAAGGAGGACAGTGGGGCAGGGGCCCAGCGTGAGATGAGCACACAGGTCCAGGCCCTGCTCACACTGGCCCTTACTTTCCAGGAGCTCTTAAACAACAAGACGCCGCGTAGTGTTTACCTATCCTGCGACTCGGGGTCCAGCAGAAGGCCACCATGGAGCCCTTCCCGGTGAACACAGCCGTCCTGTCTGACCTCACTGAGCCCCTGCAGCAGAAGCCTTCCCGCACAATAGAAGAGACCCAAGGGCACCCACGATGCTACGCTGCCGGCTCGCCATCCCTTTTCGGCAGGAAGCCTCTGTCCCACCACCTCTGAGCTCCCACAGCCTCTGCCCACGGCTCCCTGGGGACTTCACCGATGAGGCTGCCAGGATGACCCAGGCGCCCAGCCCTCCAGGTCCTTCTCCTGGCCTCTACCCCTCCAAGGGGCCTCCCCTCACTCACAACCAGAGTGATCCTTCTAAACCCTGCTGGTCCTCTATGCTTCACTGTCCCCTCCCCAGGCTCTAGAACCACTTCAGCAGCTCCGTCAGCAGTACCCCAAGCTCCTGACCTCCCCTGGCCTCCCAGCCATTGGCAGTTCGGTCCTCACAGCAAACACCACTGCAGCCCACACGGTGGCACCCTGCCGCTGGCATCCCACCTCCACGGCCAGCCCAAGCGGCTCCTTCCCGCCTCTCTGCCTGCAGCAAGCCCCACCCCCCACCTTGCTCCCTGAGCATGGGAAGCATCCAGGCTTCCCAGCTCTGCCTCAGGCCTGAGGTGGGCACCCTGAGCTACAGTCAGGTAAGATGCCACTGTGGGGCCTTGTGGGCAGGAATGTGTTTTACTGACGTATCCATGTATCCACCTATCTATGCAATGACAGTGGCTCACGGCGCCAAATACATGAACATGTCAAAAGAAGTGCGTGATTACCTTGAGAACATCTTGCTTGGATTTTTCTACTTTGTCTTGTAATTTCTTAAGCTGCTCAGGGTTGAGGGATGGGTCTGCTTTGCTGTTGGTTTCTCGTGATATCGCCAACTTCTCCTCTTTGCAGGCTGCGTGGTAGGCTTTCTTTGCTGCCTCTACCTACAGGGAGAATGAATTCCTGAACACCACACTTGTGAAAGTTTAAAATCCTGGCTAGGTTCACAGACCATGGGAAACGCTGGCACTATCAGGAGAGGAAAGAACAGGCAGGCACAAAGCTGTATGTTCAGTGCAATCACCGCCGGTCATAACAGACTTCACTCAACAAATAGCGCCAGACTGCCCGCCTGGGGTCAGGCACTGTCCTAGGCAGCAGGGTCCAGTGCCACATGAAGGACCTGGGCCTTCACAGAGCAGAGAGCCTGGCTGGGAGAAGCAACTTTGAGAAATAAGGTCCCGAGGAACAGAGACGGTGCTGTGCCAAGGAGCGGCATAAAGCAGGAAGAGAGAGGGCAGCGAAGTGGGGACAGGCCGTCGGAATGAACACAGAGCGGCTGCAGAAAGCCAGCCGGGAGGACCGGATGTGTGAAAGGGGGCCACGCTGGGAGGAGGAGGGTGAGAGGCCGCACTTTCCTATTTTTTAATGGCTATTTTACAAACATATAATATACACACACATGAGGTCCTATGTATGCAGATGTATGTACACTTATTTAGCAGAAGCTTCCTTCCTTGACCCCAAATCATAGATTTCATTCTAGAGAGGAGGGAGGTGTTTGTGGCCGTGGCCTCATGAGGGGTTAGGATCATTAGCCGCGGGGCCAGGGACAAGCAGGAAGGGAAAGGAGAAAAAAGCTAGACAAGAAGGAAAGCCTGTCGTTAGAACCCGAGGACGGCCTGCTCCAGGCGCTTCCGAAGGGGAGGAAGGCAGCAGCTCCCGAGAAGAGCTGGGTGGAGGATGCGCACCCCACCCTGAAGGAGGGGGCTGGTAGGCTACAGCTGGGGGTCCTCATGTGCTGAGGGTTGGGGGGCAGATGACAGCCCCCAGTTAGCCATGGCTGGACAAGACTCAATGGCGTCATGCTACGTTAGTATGAGTATCAGTGTCAGTTGCAAATCTGAGAGAGAAACTCATACAACAGAAAGAAAAATTTTAAATGAATTCTTTCTAGTAGCCCAAGGGACTTTGAAGTCTCTCTAGCAGACAAGTTCCCAGGGCAGGAGCAGTACTGCCAGAGGTAAGAGTCTGGGTTTTGAGCGCTACCACCAGTGTGTGGTTCTGATCCTAGTTTCCATGACCGTAAAATGGGCTGATAAGGGTTAAGTTTAAAGAATGCACAGAAAGTGTCTTGAACTGGGGTAAAGGCCAGCCAGACTCCTGATGGGTTAGTGTCCTTTGCCTACGCAGCCAGCAGGAACTCCCAGGAGGACAGAGGGCAGAGGGAGGCACCTCTTTCAGCTTCTTGGCCCAGGGCTTCTGTGCCTTCCGAAAGCCATCCTCGGCTTCTCTGGTCTCCCTGAAGCCTCCCATCATCTGCTTGTGGAAGGCCTCCTTCTGCCAGTTCTTGATCTTCTCAAAGTCCCCGTTCATCAGTGAGGCCTTCACCTCCAGGTGCAGCTCGCTCACCCGCTCCGCCTCGGACGTGACGGCCACCCATGCCTTCTCCACTGTCCCGTACTGCGGCCCTGGCACAGAGAGAGGGGGGTTACTCGGGTGGGGCTTTCCTCTGCCAACCTTGCTTGGGGGCTGGGACAGGGTTGTAAGCCAGCAGCCTGGCTGCCTGGCAGGGGGAGGTTTCCTTTGTTTCAAGTATTTTTCTCCCAGTGGCTGCTCCTTTTTCAGTTCCTGGAATGAAGAAAAAATAGGGAAGTGAGGCTGGACCTGCTCTGCCTTGTCAGGGGGACGGGGGGTTGTACGTTTCCTTCTCATCTCAGTCTGTAAGAACTCAGACGGCCGCATCTGGGCAGTCTGCTATTGCGCAAGGCTGGCAGGAGAGGGGCGCCTCCTGCAGTGAACGGACCTCTCTCCCAGCTGCTGGGCCCTCTCTCCCTTCCCTGGGCTGGGCACCCCTTATGGACCACAGCTTCTCCTGGGCCAGGACCTCTTATTCAGGGGCATGAAGAGCCCAGCTCAAAGTGGGAACCTGAGAATGGCTTGTCGGATGGAGGCTGCCCTGCAGCAGAATGGAAGCCTTGCCTGCAGGGAGGAAGGAGAGCTGGAGGCAGGAGCTGCTCTGGCCAGATGGGAATCTCTAGGTAGAGGAGTGGGGTCGCCTTGTTCACGGTGCTTGGTAAGGAAGCTGTAACCTGGCCTTTTCGTTGAGGGTGTGGAGTGGTGTGGAGCCAGGTGAGGGAGAGAGAAAGAGGACATGCCAGAAGCTGGGGATGGAAATGGGAAGCCAGGTCCCACCCTCAAGGCATCACAGGGGCAATTACTGTTTGGGCTGGAGAATGACCCAGAGGCACGGGGGCAGTGAATGGCGGTGGGGGGTTAGCCCCCTGAACCTCTAATCCCTTTGTCTAAAAACGTTCCCATTTCTGGGCTGCCCACTGGCATCCACAAGGCGAGGGGCAGAGTGCCCTGTGAGCCTCCAGTTCTGAATAAACAGAAGGGGCGGTGCTGGCAGCTGGGTCTGGAGAGGTGGAAATAAAATAACAGCAGCTCCCGCTTAATGAAGGCGCAGACCCATCCCCAGCCACTCCTCAGCCACGCAGGGCCACCCGCTCTCTGGCACCTACTCTGACCAAGGCACTGTGCCCAGCTGCACAGACGACCTTTTCAGTGCCCGGGGAAAGGCAGGCAGCTGGTCTAGCACAGAGCGGCCTGACTTCCCCCAGCTGGCTCCTCTGACGACAGCTGTCCTGGAGGAAGAGTCTGTCCCGCAGCACACCCTGAGAAACTCCCACCAACCGGCTCCTGTCCCAGGAAACCCCATAATCAATCAAGCTCCCCTTCTACTGCTGGGAAGTGCATCGTGAGCACCATCTACTTGTCACTAAGCTCCAGAATCTTCTCAGTTTTGCTCGAAAAGGAGGGGGCAAAACCTGTAGAACACATCTGTAGCTAATCTCGTTAAAATGCAAAACCAGAAAGCCTGCAGGGCGTCACCACCTGGTCTGGCCTGACTTGCTACCTGGTCAAACTCACAAACAGCAGTTCTCAGTGTTAAGAGACCATAGTGCTGAGCAGCAAAGCCTTTGATGATGGGAGCTTACTCAAGCCGGGGCCCTCAAGGAGCTGTTCTGAGAGAAATCAGCAAGCGTAGTGCATCCTATGGCCCTTGAGGGCTGCAAGGGGAGACTGGGGTGCTGCTCACAGAGACTGGTCCTGTGTCCCAGTGTCCCAGAGAATGGCGAGGGGAGCTCCCACAGCAGTGGCGCTGGGTGATGGCACTACCCTGCTCCCCACAACGAACCGCCACCCCCAGAGCTGCAAGGCACACTCTTGGCCTGACCTTACAGGAGAGGAAGCTGGCACAGAGGGGCTTCCTACCTTTCTCCACAAGCTGCCTCCAGCGCCGGGCCCACTCAGTGAGCTGCTGCGCGTATGCCTTCTCGATGCGTGCTCGCTCATGCAGGCAGTTCATGAGGTCGCCACACAGGCGGTGCCCATCGTCGATTCGCTTCACGGTGCGCTTGTAGTTCCCAACCTGGGGACAGAAGCATGCTGTGAGGCTGGGGCCCAGGGCAGCCTGATATCTGCGGCTGGACCATCAGCCTTCATGCCAGCAGGGTTCCCAGATGCTTGTCGCTGTCCCATTTGAGAGGCACCCTGCACTGTTGTAGGACAAGCTCCGGGAACACACAGAACAGCGAACCGGAGCCTAATATCCATCTGGCCGATGTCCACACCCTGACCAGGGGTCGGGGAGGAGGACGGGCCAGAGTGGGAAGGGCTGACGGAGGGACATGAACTGAGGGGCTGGGGGCACCAGCAGGTATCTTATGCAGACTGAGGGGCCAGGGACAGTTTCCCAGGGCAAGTGATGTCTAACTAGAGAGACTGAAAAAACAAAAACAATGTTTGGTAACTCAGATTAAACTAAGCTAATAACTAACATTGTAGACTTGGCTAAAGGCCTTTAGATCTGCACTGCTATAAACATGTTTTCCGAGGCCTTCTGCTTTGATGTCACCACATGCTGGATTATTAATTCTTCCCAAATATTGTATGGAATGCCACTTCCCGTTTACTAAGCACCTACTCTGTGCCAGGCCACACTAGGTGTTTCATACCTCCAAACACTGCTGCTGCCCTAACAAGCTAGAATAATTATCCCCATTAAAAAAAATTTTTTTATTAAGGTATGATTGATATACACTCTTATGAAGGTTTCACATGAAAAAACAATGTGTTACTACATTTACCCGTATTATCAAGTCCCCACACATCCCCTCATTATCCCCATCTTAAAGGAGGAAGCCGAGGTCAGAGCAGTCACACGGCCGCCCGAGTCCCCACAGTCGCAGAGGCTGGGCTGCAGCCGACGCAGGTTTTCAAACGGGTCCGGGCAGGACAGTCTTGACAGCCAAGCTCAGACTCTCAGCTGCTCTGACAAGGGCCATGGGGAGTTTTGACTACTGTTTCTCATCTGAAAGGAGAGACTAGCTCATCTCAATTATAAATAATGAAAGAATAACTGAGAAAACATTAGTGGCTAACTTGGAGTGAAAACTGAAGTGTCTGGTACGTCCCATTCTGTGAGCCACTGATCTGAAAGGACAGCGCGGAGCCGGTACCTTGGGGCACCTGCAGGAAACACTACAGAAAACCATCTACATTGTCAACCCTCTCCTCCCGCTGTCTCCACAAATCTTAGTCAGCCTTCTGCTACTTTTACTGTTTCTAAAGGTCTCTTTGCCCGGCAATCACTTCCGTATTTCACCTGTTCATAGTCAGTCCAGAAGCTCCTGGGGAACAGGGTTGACTCGTTATACTTCTACAGGAAAGTGTACCGTCCTCTCTGCCAGGCAGGCTGCAGAGACCAAGAGCACAGCCTGTTCAGCTCTGATTTATGAACAGTTCAAACGCCCCGAGCTTTTCTGATCCTGAGCGGAGTTAACAGGTGGAGAGGAGGGTGCAGGAAGCGGCGGCAAGACCTTAAGGGAAGAACACACGGGCCCTGCATGGAGACGGGCAATGGGGGAACGGCTGTCCCTGAGGCCAGAGCTCTCAGACAGGCTGAGGTGGGAACCAGAATCCTGGGCAACAGCAAGGGCCCCTGCAAGTCAGGGAGCCTGGGCAGCCTTCTCCTGAGGCCTGGGAAGACTTCCAGCAGGCTTGCTGAAGTGCATGAACAGCTCTTGGCCCCCCGTCTCCTGTCACTGTGCCTGCCACAGACCCCTCCAGCCCAGATGTGGCCTGGTAATCTGTGACTGCTCAGCAGGGAGAGTGGGGCAATAGCTCACCAAACACAGAAGCTGATCCTGAGCGTCCAGCAGCCCCTCTTTAAGAAAGCAAAAGCAAGCACTTCACAAGTTGGAGATGACATCACCTGTTCACTTCCCTTAAAATAGGGCCTTGCTGTTATTTTGAAATTTACAGCAGGATGAAAACAACAACCAACAAAACACAAGTCACTATTGCTGAGCTGGTGGCAAGAAGAGCTAAGAAAATCACAGCTAGATTCAGACTTGACAGCTGACACAAAATCACAATGTGGGGCTGTTTTACACCTCAGTAATCAACTTGGTAGTCAACATCAAAACATGTTGCCTCTCCAGAAACCTGCCTACCTCTCTTTCAAAACCCTTGTAAAAAAGATTTAGGGAAAAGAAAAGAGTATTTCTTAATGGGGCACCAATAGTTCTTAATGGGGCACAAGCCATCGGCACAAAATGGAGCTGCCGATCATATTTAAAAGACAACTTTTGAAATCTGTAAAGCAGCAAGGAATACAGGAAGATGTTTCCAGAAGCTCATGTGTTACGTTTAAACGCTGACACTGTGACCACTGCTGAAGCCAAGGGGAGAAAGGAATGCCCATAACAAGATACAGAGATGCTCCAGCAACATCTGCCCTGCTGTTCTTTAGTCAATGGAAAGGCTACGTCTGGGCTCATGACAATCACTTTAGTCCACGCACAGGGCATTCATCAGGCGCCACTGTTTCCTTCTCCATAAACCACCCAGCAGCAGTGATGTGGCCTGCCTGCTCCCCTGAGCAAGGCACTGGCAGTGGTCCTAAGAGCAGACCACTGATAGCTGTTTTTCTGAATTGAGATATAACCTAAGTACAACCAAATTAACCTTTACAGGTATGCACTTAGATGAGTTCAGATGAATGTGTGCCGTGTAGACCCATTTCCACATCCAGGTACGGAGTATTTCCATCTCCTCAAAAGGCCCCTTGTGCCCACCTGCAGTCAATCTCCTCCCCACCTGCCCCTGGCAACCATGGTCTGATCTCTGTCCATTTTCCAAGATGTCCGGGAAAAACGGAATCACACAGTCTGTAGCCTGGCTTCTGAGACTGGTCCATGTTGTTGGGTCAGAGTTATCCCTTTTGGTTGTAAGGAGTATGTTGTTGTGTGTACACCACCATTTGTTTATCCTGTTATCCTGTGAAGGACATATTGGGCGTCAAGAAGCTGTCACATTCACCTACAGGCCTTTGGGTGGACATAAGTCTTTGCTGCTCCTGGGTAAACACCTGGCAGTGGAGCTGCCCTACGGTGTGCCCTTCCCGAGGAACGGTAAGCTTACCCAGAATGGCTGTCCGTCCTGCTCCCCAAGCAATGCGAGTGCTCCCATCTAGACTTGGTATCGTTAGGCTTTAAAATGATATTTTATTTTGCCCCTCTGTTTAGTATGCAGCCATACCTCATTGTAACTTTAACTTGCATTTTTCTAATGTCTAATGAGCGTATTTTCTTGTTACTATTTGCTGTCTGTATACATCCTGTGGTAGACTGTGTTCTATACATTTTTTAAATTGAGGTATAATTTGAAAATGCAAAAAAAATTAATTTCCAAACACATGACAAATTGATCATACATTAAAATCAGGACATACAAGGTTGTTTTTATAATATAAAAGCTTCTCTCTTGCTTTTTAAAACAATAGTTTATTTTGAGATGGCCAAATGGCAGGTAACTTCATATAGGAATTGAAAAATAAACAAGCTTTTTTACAAACTTTATTATCAATTGATGTGTTCACAAAATGCCCATTTTAAAAACTAGGCTTGAAATGAAAATACGCTTTTCTAAAACTATGCTGCTAATTTCCTCTAAATTCAGGCTCACCGCTCAGGCACCAAGATGCTGAAGAGAGCCGCTCCACATACACGTGCCTGGGCGCAGAGCGGGGACCGGCCTGCCTCGGGGCTGGCTGGCCGGGAGAAGGTGAGGGGTGGGGAGGCAACACCCAAACTGAATTTTCGAGGCTCAGCAGGAAGCTGGGGGGATTAGAGGTGAGGAGAGGGAAATGACAGCAGGCAGAGAACGCAGTGTGGGGCAGCACGGAGCCGTGGGGGCGCTGGGAATCAGGCGGCAAAGGGGCACGGAGCACAGAATGAGGGCACAGAAGCTGCTGCGGACTCAGCCAGGCCAGCGCGGCAGGTGGCGTGGGAAGCGGGGTCGGAGAGAGTGCGAGGATCAGGCCTTGGGACGGATGGGGTTCAGAGGGTGAGGCTCCCGAGGGAGCGACCAGGGAGCTGCTCCATCCGTAGGGGCGCGCAGGGCGTCGCAGAGGTAGTGGGCTCCCAGGGCTCGGGTGCCTTGGGCAGACCTCCCGCGGGCCGTCTCCCTGGGGCTCGGAGGCCCAAGCACTTCCTTCCTGGAGTCTTCCGGAGGCCTCTCTGGCCTCTCTCCTCCAGGGGCCAAGCTCCTCCCAACCGCCAAGCTCCGCCCAACCTGCCCTCTGTCCTCCCCAGCAGCTAAGGGCTCTGTTCCTTTCTGCCCACAGAGTCCTTACCCACCCAGAGCCCTGGCTGCCCACCTGCCTTTCTGTAAGTCTGGCTCTGACCATCCCTTTGGCTTTCCTCTGCCCAAGTCCTGAGAATCCAGGGTCAGACAAGCGCTGGATGTACGGCCAGGTTAAGAAAGGCCTGGGGCTGGAGTTGCTCTGATCTCCATGCAGAGCCACCGGCCACGGGAGGAGAGACAGCAGGCCCTGCCTATCACCCTGCGGGTGGGCTCACTGTTACAGATGCGCTGGGAAGGGCTGCTCTGCGCCCTTGGGGTATAAGCGATCCGGAGCTGCCTTCCACAAGGACACTGAAGAGTGCTGACTTCCTGACTTTACAGCCTACTTATTATCGCAGCCCAGTCCTCTCTGTGGAACACAGTGGCTAAAGGCAACAGGAAGCTGATGGATTTGGGAGCTGGCCAGCAAGGCCTCTGGGCTCCCAGGTGGGTGAAAGGAGAAGTCGGAGCAGACAGGGAGCCCCATGAGCGTCCCGTCTGTCAGCCCTGCTGCCAGGGCCAGGCCCCAGCGCAGGCTCCGCTACAGCCGCCTGTGTTAACTGCGCGCCCGCCAGTCAGGGCACCTACAGGGTGCCATGTACCAGTCACTGCACAGCCTACTGTTTTTAACCCTACCCTCCTTTTTGGTTGGACCGTCAGGCCCATCTCACACACAGATCACCTGATTACAACCAAAGTTCCCGGGTGAAGCCAGTGGCCCAAATGGAACCAGGCAGGGCCGCTTCAAAGCTTGGGCGCTCCCACCCTGTGTGTTCTAAGCCCTCTTCCTGCCCACAGCTCAGGTCATCCCCACCGGGAACTCCAGTGGACTCCGGACGCCCCCAGGAGCCACACTGAGGTTCTGGCTGTCTCACTGCCGACTCGAAGCTCAGCACAGTGGGGGGAGGCAGCCCTCACCCAGAGGGTGCTCTCAGGCCTGTTCCCCAGACCACCCTGCCCTCCCTGAATCAGCCCCTCTGCCAGACCCATGCAGACAAGGGTCTGCAGCACACAGGACGCCATCAACCCAGATGCCTCCCAACTCTGCACCCTCCGGTGGGGACCTCTGTCCTCGCCCACTGCTTCCACTGGGTCTCCACACACGCTCCACACGGCAGGCACTGAACAAGACGTGAAAGGTTAAGACCATAAAGGGACAAGAAGAAAATGAAGGCGTCTTTGTGACTTAGGGCAGGGCAGCGCTCCTTAAACAAGATTCCAAAAGCAAAAGCCACCGAGTTCAAGCCTGAAGGTAGCATGCGGGCCCTGGTGAGTCCACCTTGTGCAGGCGAGGCATGCTGGGAACCCCAAACCTGTAATCTACAAGATTCCAAAAGCAAGAGCTCTGTGTGTGTACGGAAACGTTATCATATCACAACTTAAGGATTTCTGTGCAGAAACCAACACCGGACAAAGTCAACAGGTGGACTACAAATACTGTCTCCCACTCTATGTCTAAATTGGCAAGGGACTAAAATCTGGATCCCAGGACGTCCTACACAACATGAAAAACACAGGACCCCAGGAAAGTCAGGCAGAGGGTGTGAATAGGCAATTTCAGAGAGAAGCCCAAGTCTGAAGGGCAAAGGGCAGGCACAGGCGCTCACAGTGTGGGCCTGGAGGGAGGGACCTGGAGTGGCCAGGGAGCACTTCATCCCCACAGACTGGCCAGCAGGACCCTCCCACACACACCAGTGGGAGACAGCCAGGCAGCAACGAGTTCATCAGGCACACACCTGCCCTATGACCCAGTAGTGTGGCTCCAAGTTACAGCCCCACAGAACATGCGCCTGGGTCACAGGCCCGCAGGAGCCTCCTCCCCGGGAACGGGTGGGTGAACACGGGTGGCACGCAGCACGGCTGCAGGAACTCAGGTGTTGAGAAGTTACAGGGTGCCCTCTGCCTGGTGTGGAGGGACAGAATAAAGGCTCAGTCCTAGCCCTCAAAGCCTGCCTCATTACCACAGTTCAGGGCGTGACAGCAGACGTCCACGCAAGGGTAACATGGGAGGGATGCACTGGGGGGAGGCTTCACAGGGTGGGAGACATTACTGTTGCTCTGTGCACCTCGATATCCTGCCGCAAGCCTTCAGAAAGCAGCCTTGCCCCAGAGGTCCCTTCCACTTGTAGCGCGAACATTCCTTCCTCCAGGCGGCCCCAACCCAGAATGTTCCATCCAGAACTTGTCACTGTCCGTAACTGTATTACCATCTGACCATAAGTCCCACAAAGGTAGGGACCATGTGGCACATGTAGGTGTTCATTCGTATTTGTGAACAGCAAGAGGGTGTCACCAGACCTCAAAAACTGAGAGATGTGTGTGCTTTACAGGGCTGGTGACGCTGCCAGACGGCTCAGTGAGAAGTCCTGGAGTAGTGAAGGGCTCTGGGAGGTCGTCTGGTCCTGTCCGCACTCTTCGTTTTGCCTCTGGACCAGATGAGGAGACGGCCTGGTCCGTCACGTGGTGGCTGTGCCAGGCTGAGCGCGCCTGGCTGGGAAGAACCCCAGGCAGAGCTGTGAGCCCCGCACCTGTGCACTGGCCCGCACAGAATCGGCCTGCCCCGCAGCTGAAGGGATAGGGATGCCAGGAGAGAGATATCCGGGCCGTTATCTCCGGGCAGGGCCAGATCTTTGCCACTTTCCGCATGGGAGGGGGCAGAAGGAAGGAGGCCTGGTCAGGGAGGCCTGGGCGGATGGGCCCAAACAAGGCAGCAGAAGCTTGCCTGGCAGAGCCTGTCGCCGTCCGCAGGACTCCTGGACGGTCATCTCTCAGCCTGGTCTTTCCAGCTGATTGAGAGTTTCCTGGAGCCTCCCATGTACTTCATCAGCTTTTGATAAAACATTGACTCTGCCCCGTGGGCCCTGGGGCTTTCCCTCTGCCCACCCGGCTCTCCTTTCAACCTGCCTCTCCAGGGTGTTGAGGGAGCAGCTGTGCTTGGGCCCTCAGGGTCACAGGTTAAAGGGCACGAGCAGTATGAGGGTAAAACTGAGGTTGTCTCTGGCAAGCAGTCGTAGTAGTTTACAGGTCTGGGGTTCCCAACCTGAGCCTCGCCTGCACACGGTAGATGCAGCAGGGCCTACATGCTACCTTCAGGCTTGAACTGTCTGTGGCCTTCCCTGGAGCCCACGGGGCTGGTTGGAAACCCACACATCACCTGATACCAACCTATTAAGTCTTCTGCAGGAGGTTCTGGAAGGTGGGCTCTGCCACCTTTTGGCTGCATGATCCTAGGTGACTTGCCTTTTCAAACCTCTGTTTCCTCTTCTGTAAAATGGGGACACTACTATACCCAGTTGCCACAGGATTGGGTGAGGTGGCATGTGGAACCGTCAGCACGCTACCTGACAAAGCACAGACATGCTCCGTCTTGATGCAGCTGCTGCTGAAAACACTCAGAGCTGCCAGGCTTGCGGTCCAGCTGGGCAGGGAGGCTAACATGCTCGTGACCCATGAGGGACAAGCGGGGCGTGGGGACAGTGTGGAAGGGCCCTCGTGGCCCCCGGGTGGGCCAGCCAGCAGGAGCCTGTGGCGGGGAATTGGTCTCGCCTGTCTGCAAGTGCCGGCAGTCCAGGCGCTCCTCCCTCTTGGTGGCCCTGCAGGGGCAGACGTCATGGAGGCTCCGTGGAGCAGGGGAGCTGGAATGGGGGCAGGTAGGATGGGGCGTGTTCACAGCACCCGGCTCCTTCTCTTTTCTCTCCCCACCTTTGACACCTAGTTTCCCGCCCACCTTTCTGATGTTACGGCTTGTGCAGCGCGTGTCCCACACCCGTGCTCTGTGTGCACCTTCTTCATTCAGGTCAAGGACATTGTGCTTCCTGTCATCCTTTTTCTTTTTCTCTGCTTGGCACTGTTCATAAGACCTGTTTGGGGTTGCTTGTCTGCACCTCGTCCTCCACGTAGACGGTGGGGGCTGAGAAGCCGCTGAGAGCTCAGCCAGAGGCACGGGCAACGTGGCAGCTCATGATCCTTTATTCACCAAGTTCTTAATGCACTCAGTCCTGTAAGTGCTCCCGCAAAAGCTAAGAAGAATCAAATCAGCACATCATCGCGCAGTGACCAGGCTGCCAAACTAGCCGGTACGTGCACCAGCCCAGGAAGAGTCAGTGAGCCACAGACACGCAGGAGAGCCTCGCAGTCTCCCCGGCACTTACAAGGCTTTCAGCCAAAACCAGGATCCACGTGAGTTTATTCCTGAGTCTACCCACATCCCAGGCAGACTGGGAGGGCTCCAGGACTGGGCCTTGCCCTGTCACTACCGCCCACCCACATCCCCTGCACAGTGCAGGGACCAGGCCGATGCCGCATCTGCACCCACAGGCAGAGTGTCCCCACGGTGACAGCCATCCCTCCCAGGCACCTTTCTTACAACCTATCCCAACCCCTACTCTGAACCTTCCTTTCCAAACAGAGGGTCACAATACATCTTAGGGCTGTGAAATCTGCCCTGTGTGCTTACAAACACCAGGGAGTAAGGGGTGTCTCTGGGAAACCATCCAGCCTGGCCACTGCTTGCAAACTGTGCTCCAGCAGCCCTTGCGCTGACAGGACGCCGCTTCTCTGGGCTGTCCCGCCTGCCGGCCGACTCGCCCAACACTGCGCTCCTGACCCGCCCTGTACAGCAGAGAGCCCGGGAACTCCAGACCTTGGTGCCCCTCTGAACCGCACCTGGGCTAGTCCTGACCTCACTGGGCTGCCCACACTCAGAACAGGGTCATGCTCTTTGACCCCGCCAGGTCAGGAACTGAAGCTCGCCACCCACCATCACCGATGAGCAGCCCCAGGTCACAGCCACAGTGACCTGGTCTGGGCGCTCTGGCTCACTGACCCACCACCATTGCCCCTGGGGTGAAGAAAGTGAGCTTCACTACCTAGCAAGGGCACCCTGTGCTAGCTTTAAAATGCAAATCCCAAACTTCAACAACTTTAAAGAGCAATTACATTCTCATCTTTAAATGTTCAAAATGACAAATTAAAAAATGGGTGAAATGGAAGTTCTAATTAGAATTAGATAAGTTTTAATTCTCAGATCTAACTCCAAAGGCTCAACACAATGCAGAGAGGACGTACGTACGTAAACCAAGTGGCTTTAGAACGCACGCAGCTCCTCCTCAGAGCTGCTCAGCCTGGTCCAACATGCCTTGTGCCCTCGGCACACACTGCCCCGTGGGCTCGTTCACCAGCCCAGCACATACCCCACCTGCAGGCCATCACCCCGAGGGCCCTGCCCTGGAGCTCACGGCCTCCTGGGTGTGAGCACACGTGGCTGCCTAGTGAGTGGGTCACAACCCCCTTTATACTCCCTCATACTCCAGGCAGGTGCTGGATGAGTGGCACTTCCCTGCTCTAAGAGCTGCCACCAACCTGGACGGTGACATCGTGTCCCCGGGTCTGTAGGTAAGGGCTCACTGAAGACTGGCAGCTTCCAGCAGAAACTAACAGTGAAAGGCAACAGGAACACTGAGGTGTTTGAAATCGGGCGAGTACCCAGGCTACAAAGCCAAATTACCTAGTAGGGAAACGGCCAGATTGGAAAAGTGGGAATAGCACTTCCTCCAGGGAGCACCCCACCCCCCACCCCACCAACTTGCTGCTTCCGGGGAGTCCACCCTCCCACAATCCCCTGCATCAGAACCTCTGGCTTTTCCTTCATAGTGCCTGTTACTCGAACACACACGCACACGACCATGAGCTCCTTTGCCACCATCTTCGTATCTGGGTCCTTGAGCGCCAACCCCACCGTGCCCACCCCAAGCAGCTGTATACACATGCCTCAGTGGAGCTAAGCCACCATAGTCGAATTGAGCATACAAGACCCTTTCAATTCTAAAACCGGGGGATTCTGTTACTCCATAGAAAGGGAAAATGTCTTCTCTCACATGGCTTAAACAAATTACTCTGACAGCACTGAAATCACATCAGAAAACAATTTATCTTCAGAGGAAAAGCTTGAAGCAAAAAACATTGAGTATTCAGTTCTGTCACAGAAAAACCTGAACTGCTCTGTATCTGGCACGTAGAACAACGGCACTTGGACTGGGAGCAACAAGCCTGCACCAGCCAGACAGAAGGCCACCTGACTCATCCACCTTTGCCTGTCTCCACGTGTGCAGCGCTCATGCATGTGGCTGAGAAACGCAGTAGGCGAAGAGGTGGCGTGTGACACCACTGGGCCCCTGGCCCTGCACACGCTACCTGTGATTCTCACAAACAGCCTAGGAACAGGAACAAGCGATGCCATGTTACCGCCTTGGAAACCGAGCAGTGTGTCACTCTTCTGAGCCCTCAGAGTCAAACACGGTGAAAGGAGGCCCCGTGGTCTGAGCCCAGACAGGACTCCAGTTCTTCATGTCCGGGAAGAAACATTTAAGTATGTGGCAGTCATTGCAGAGAAACACCTCTCTCCCTGAAGGCGGAGGGCAGAGGCAGGAGAACAGCTCCAGAGTAGGTGCCAGGGCCAAATGCCGGCTTCATCACCTACTACGTGAAATTGGGCAGTGCCAAACCACTGAGCCTCAGTGTCCCCACCTGTAAAATGAAGACCACAGCCTCAAAAGGCAGCTGTGAGGACTGAGCACTCATATAAGCCAGAGGAGGGGTCTGGCACAGAGCAAGTATGCAATAATTGCTAGCTGTAATCACTGTCTTTATATCTCAACTTGCTGTAGGCTAACATTCCCACAGAAGAGTACACAGACTATAAACACATAGCTTGTGTGCACACAGCTCGGTGACTCATCAGCGTCCACACCCATGCATGGAATACGAGGCAGGACAGAGTTGCTGCTCTCCGAGGCCCCCTCTGACACAGCTCCCGCACACCCAGTCAGGAGGGAGAGCCTCGTCTGCGTCCTCACAGCATCTGATCTGGACCATCTAGAAGTCACGTCTGTCTGTCCTATTCATGCTGTGTGCCCAGGGCCTAGGACTGGGCCTTGCATATAGTAGGTGCTCTATAATAACTTACTGAAAGAATGACTTCCGCTCAGTATCATGCTTATTTGCTTACATATTTTAATTCCAAACATTGTTTGTGAACTTCTTATGAGTGGGGCATGCCTTATTCCCCAGCATCAACCCTTTTCCTTCCTCTGATACACCTGCTATCGGCCATTATTTAGCACAGTGTATCAGGCTAAATCCCAGATGCCAGAGTGAGAATCACATCCTTGCGCTCAAGGGGAAGAACTGGAGGTCAGGCTAGGGGAAGACCACCACCCTCAGCCTCACCCTCCCAGGCAGAGAGGTGCTCTATGGACAGGAACCTGGAAGAGCTCAGCCTGACTGGCGCCCAGGGCAGAGCTCCTCACAGAGAGCCGGGCGGTCCAGCAGCTGCCAACACGTGCTCATGTCTTAGTCATGCTAAAGAGTATGGTTTTACTTTGAAGTTGATGCAGGAAACTGAAGCCTCCCACCCAGGGCAGGGAGTCATGCACGCCTGCTCTCCTGGCTGGGCTGCCGTGGCCGCAGAGCAGGGAACAGACAGAAGGTAGTGCAGGGGAGGCCAGGGCCTTTATCCCTGGTCACAGCTCGGCAGACTAGTTTGCGTGAAAGAGTGATTTAACGTTTCTATTTAGAGGTTTAGGGATATTAAGGCACACTACCAGCCTGCCAGGAGCTGTGTCCCAGCAGTGGGTTTATAATGAAACCGATGCCCTCATAGGCAGGACGTGATATAGGGAAATCCGCCCCGGCCTGCATATGTGGGGCAGCCAGATAACAAGTGGCACAGATGCTGCTGCTGGGCAGCAAGGTGGTGACACTCATTTCTGTGCATCTTGTGCTTCCACTCGCGACACTCGCCCTGCTGCCCCCTAACCCCCACCATGGCAAACGCTGGCTCTGGGCCCGGACTGTGCTCTTAGCCCAGGGCCCAAGCTGCATCTGGTGCCAAATCAAGCTCTGCAGAACCCATGAACATGGGGCCATGGCATCTTCTAAATATGTCACCTGCCAAACTGGTCTGGGAGGATGGGAAAAGCGCGTGCCATTCTACATGGACGGCCTTCCAGACAGAACAGCAACGCACGACGAGCTGTTCCGTCTCCACAGGGCTCGAGTCTGAGAGGAGCCTGCGGGCAGCCTTCTCTGAAGGAGGCAGTAAATACTCAGAGCCACATGCCAACTCTTCAGGGCTAACATTCCCCAAACATTTTACAGCAAAATATTAATGTCCTCTTCATCCCCAAATACCCTTACCCTTCTCCTCAAAGGCTCTTTGTGCCCATGCAGAGTGTAGCACAGGCCAGCGCCAGCCTGGCTCCCTCCAGGACACTGAGCTCTGGACATACATACTGCCAACAGCCCAGGCAGGAGGCAGATTTGGGGCCCAGTTTCCCAGATGAGCAGTGCACCCTCCCAGCCTGGCCCCCAAAGAGCCCTTGGAGGGCCAGGCGGCGGCACTCAGGCCTGTGGGGGACGAATCCGCCACCATGCACCCAGAGCCCGCCACAGGCAGAGGAGGCGGGGCTCTCCTCTGAAGTGGTGACACGTGAAAAGCTGCACGGCCTGTGGCTGGGCTCTCTGTGCACCAGCCCCCAAACTGGAGGGAGGACTGAGGCAGGACCCGGACGTGGGGGATGTAGTGGGAGGGCCTGTGGGCACCCTGAGTGAGCGGGAAGACCTGCCAGAAGTAATGGAGCCAACCCCACGCCCCACCAGAAAGCCTGCGGGCAGTATATACGCTCCAACTTGCTGAAGGAGCCACCTACTTGGGGAAGAGCCCCCACTGGAACCCAGCTTACCCAAACCTGCCTGACTTCTCGCCCCCAAAGCAGGCCCTGGGCTTCAAAGAATTCAAGGTTTCCAGCCCTCTGCACAGCCAGACTCCTTCCAGCCTCCAGACTTAGTCCAGCCCTGCTCCCAGTTCAAAGCCAGCCCTACCTACTCCTTGCACCTCTGGTGATGCCAGCCAGCAGACCCCTCTCCTCTGAACTCCGTGACCCCGAGAGGCAGAGCTGCAGCTTGGCCCCATGCCCCTCAGACTCCGTGGAGGCTACCATCCGTTCTTCTAGATACTTTCCAGGTGGAAATCAGATGCCCCTCCTTTTTTCTCATACATTTGAGCGCTGAGTTGAGTATCAATCCTGTGCATCTCCTGTGCCTCCTTCCCTGCCCCCTATAGTTAGGGGGGTAACACAGGAAGGGTTCCTCCAAATACAGGCACATCTCAGAGATACTGTGGTTCTGTCCCAGCATCCACCACAATAAAGCAAGTATCATAGTAAAGTGAGTCAAATGAATTGTCTGATCTCTCTGTACATATAAAAGTTGTTTGCACTATATTATAGTCTATTAAATGTGCAATAGCATTTTGTCTAAAAAAACAATGTACATACCTTAATTAAAAATATTTTGTTTCTAAAAAATGCTAGCCATCACCTGAGCTTTCAGTGAGTCATGATCATTGACCATAGATCAATAATAATAATAATAATAATAATGAAAATGTTTGAAATATTGTGCTAATTATCAAAATGTGACACAGATGACATGAGCAAATGCTGTTGGACAAGGGGTGCCAACAGACTTGGTGGACGCAGGGCTGCCATAAACCTTCAACTTGTAGGAAATACAATATCTGTGAAATGCAATAAACTGAAGCCAAATAAAACGAGGTGTGCCTGTACCCGCTAAGTACTTCAATTTGATACTGGTCCCCTTTGGGTAATTTCTCCTCCCACAGGTCAGTACTTGTTCACTCATTCATTCAGCAAACACCTGAGTGCTTCGTAAGTACGAATCTTGCTCATTCATCTTCTGTGCCACCTTCCCTGCACCCCCAGGGGAACCCTACTTCCCCATGTACCCCAGCAAATCTGACAGCACCTCACGCAATGATCTGTCTAGCTTCTGTCTCCTCTCTGATTCCAAAGGTCATAGCCAAAGGCTCCTAGAGGGCAAGGTCATGTCCCTCCTATGCAGGCACACAGCTGGCACTCAGAGATGGTTCTGGAATGACCCATCAAGTTAGCACCTTTTGGTGGAAAGGAGTAAAAGTAACGACAAAAGACTTTTCCATCTCAGGACCACAAGGATTTCTTTAGATTTGGACAGCCCTGCGGGTAGCACACCAGTGAGTAGGTGCCTTCCGTGGTGTCTGGACAGAGGCGCAGCTGGCAGTGTGCATCTGACAGTGTTGAGCAGGGTCAGTTGGGCCAGAGCAGCCGCTCCTCCGTTCAGCGAACATCCACCTCGAACACAGCAGCCCTGTCGACTTATTTGGGCTGAAGAGTAATGTCAGGGACAGCGTCAGATGAGCAGAGCCTGCCTAGAAAATAACCTACTTGCCTTAGCATTCTTTAGGTAAAAGGAGACGTTCATGTCTATTGACATCACTGCCACTAAGAATTTAACAGGGAGCCTAAGAGCTGAAATCAATGACAGGACTTGTTCAAGCTCAGTGATTTAATACATATGCAGATAATATATACCAGCGACTTCCACATACATTTTTTTTAACAAGCGGCTGAAGACTTCTGTAATAGCACTACATTTAGCTACTTCATTTTTACAGGGCAGTTTATGCCATCAACTGTCATTATCAGCATTAAAAACAATGCTGCTTAGTGTACCCTACAGGAGCAGACTATGTGCCATGCAGTGTACCCTACAGGAGCAGACTGTGTGCCATGCAGTGTACCCTACAGGAGTAGACTATGTGCCATGCAGTGTACCCTACAGGAGCAGACTGTGTGCCATGCAGTGTACCCTACAGGAGCAGACTGTGTGCTGAAGGCCCCCACCTCCTGCACCAGAGGGATGGAACGCCCAGCCAGCACTGCCCTGCACCACTTTACACGGGGTCATTCCCTTAACCCTCACAGCAATACTGGGGTTGAGTACTGTTGTTACGCACGTTTTATAAGATGGGAAATTGAGACAAAGAAAAATTAAGGAGTGACCCAAAGCCACAAATGTAGTAAGTGACAAGGCAGAGTCACAGCCAGGCCACCTGGCTCCAAAGCATGCACCTGACTCTGTCCCGTCGTCTCCACGTGCTATCACTCATGAGGCCTTCTGCGTGTGCTGGCCTCTCCACACCACCGCCTAGCTCAAGGCAGGTACTGATTAATTCCAGATGGCAATGTCCCCACAGTTACAAAGCAGAAAGTTTCCCCATGCCTCTAAAGCACTTGATACATAGTTTTGGTTCAGTGTAGAAATTAACTAGGAGCTGCACTTCTTTTTTTTTTTTTTGATATCATTAATCTACAATTACATGAGGAACATTATGTTTACTAGACTCCCCCCATCACCAAGTCCCCACCACATACCCCATTACAGTCACTGTTCATCAGAGTAGTAAGATGCTATAGAATCACTACTTATCTTCTCTGTGTTGTATAGCCCTCCCCGTGCCCCCACCACATTATGTCTACTCATTATAATGTCCCTTTTCCCCCTTATCCCTCCCTTCCCATCCACCCTCCCCAGTCCCTTTCCCTTTGGTAACTGTTAGTCCACTCTTGGGTTCTGTGAGTCTGCTGCTGTTTTGTTCCTTCAGTTTTTTCTTTGTTCTTATACTCCACAGATGAGTGAAATCATTTGATACTTGTCTTTCTCTGCTTGGCTTATTTCACTGAGCATAATACTCTCTAGCTCCATCCATGTTGTTGCAAATGGTAGGATTTGTTTCTTTCTTATGGCTGAATAGTATTCCATTGTGTATATGTACCACATCTTTATCCATTCATCTACTGATGGACACTTAGGTTGCTTCCATTTCTTGGCTATTGTAAACAGTGCTGCGATAAACATAGGGGTGCATATATCTTTTTCAAATTAGGCTGCTGCATTCTTAGGGTAGACTTCTAGGAGTGGAATTCCTGGGTCAAATGGTATTTCTATTTTGAGTTTTTTGAGGAACCTCCATACTGCTTTCCACAATGGTTGAACTAATTTACATTCCCACCAGCAGTGTAGGAGGGTTCCCCTTTCTCCGCAACCTTGCCAACACTTGTTGTTGTTTGTCTTTTGGATGTTGGCCATCCTTACTGGTGTGAGGTGATATCTCATTGTGGTTTTAATTTGCATTTCTCTGATGACTAGCGATGTGGAGTATCTTTTCATGTGTCTGTTGGCCATCTGAATTTCTTCTTTGAAGAACTGTTTGTTCAGCTCCTCTGCCCATTTTTTAATTGGATTATTTGCTTTTAGTTTGTTGAGGTGCATGAGCTCTTTATATATTTTGGATGTCAACCCTTTATCGGATCTGTCATTTATGAATATATTCTCCCATACTGTAGGATGCCTTTTTGTTCTATTGGTGGTGTCCTTTGCTGTACAGAGGCTTTTCAGCTTGATATAGTCCCATTTGTTCATTTTTGCTTTTGTTTCCCTTGTCTGGGGAGATACGTTCATGAAGAAGTTGCTCATGTTTATGTCCAAGAGATTTTTGCCTTTATCTTTTTCTAAGAGTTTTGTGGTTTCATGACTTACATTCAGGTCTTTGATCCATTTTGAGTTTACTTTTGTGTATGGGGTTAGACAATGATCCAGTTTCATTCTCTTACATGTAGCTGTCCAGTTTTGCCAACACCAGCTGTTGAAGAGGCTGTCATTTCCCCATTGTATGTCCATGGCTCCTTTATCGTATATTAATTGACCATATATGTTTGGGTTAATATCTGGACTCTCTATTCTGTTTCACTGGTCTGTGGCTCTGTTCTTGTGCCAATACCGAATTGTCTTAATTACTGTGTTTTTGTAGTAGAGCTTGAAGTTGGGAATCGAGATCCCCCCGCTTTATTCTTCCTTCTCAGGATTGCTTTGGCTCTTGGGGGTCTTCTGTGGTTCCATATGCATTTTAAAACTATTTGTTTCAGTTCGTTGAAGAATGTTGTTGGTATTTGATAGGTATTGCATTGAATCTGTAGATTGCTTTAGGCAGGATGGCCATTTTGACAATATTAATTCTTCCTAGCCAAGAGCATGGGATGTGTTTCCATTTGTTAGTGTCCTTTTTAATTTCTCTCATGAGTGTCTTGTAGTTTTCAGAGTATAGGTCTTTCACTTCCTTGGTTAGGTTTATTCCTAGGTATTTTATTCTTTTTGATGCAATTGTGAATGGAACTGTTTTCCTGATTTCTCTTTCTGCTAGTTCATCGTTAGTGTATAGGAATGCAACAGATTTCTGTGTATTAATTTTGCATCTGGAGCTGCACTTCTAAAGGCCAGCCCCACAGGAGGCTTCCCACAGCCACCACTGGCTCTCCAAGCACTTCTGCAGTGCTGTCCCTGGCAGCCTGTAAACCTGGACCTGCATGTGGGGGCAGAGGAACAGTCCTGAATTCCTGCAATATTCAGAGGGACTTCCAAACTGCATCTTGTAACTGCTTGTTCCTACACAGTTGCACCTGGTTGCCCCACCAGCCAGGCCCCTACGCTGTGGGAATGCAGCTCACTGTGTCAGGAGTGCTGCTGCCAAGCGGCTGCGACACACCCATGACCATCGCTGCCCTATACCTCTTTCTGCCTCCTGTGAAAGGTTTCCCAGGGCAGATGTGCCTCTCTGCCTACTGAAATTTGAGCTCTGAACTGGACACCCATGGGAAGGCTACTACTGCCAGCTGAGGCATAGGGACTCATTCCCCACTGGAGTCTCAGGGCCCAGCACATAGTAGGTGCTCAATAAATATATGCTTTTAATAAAATTAGGTTTTCAGATGAAAGTTAATAATGACCTTTCTCTCAATACAAAAGAAAAAAAGTGTTGATAGAATTTTGAGCTCCTTCCCCATCTTTTTAAACTTGGTCACCTGTGACCACTTGTCTCTATTAGACTATATTTTCAGATGGTATTTGGTGTCAGACAAAATTATACACCTAATTAACCTAAGTTTATAAAACTAATTTGTGCTAGTCCCTGGGGGGAGGTCATCCTCATCTCTTGTACCACTCACACCTCCTATGTCAGGGAAGCCCCCATGTGGGTGCTGATTTCCACATTCTTATTTCATCCTGGCAGCCTCCTCAAATGCCAGAATCATTCCCCCTTTAAAGATGAAGACCTGAGGCCCCGACCAGTCAAGCAACTTGCCCAAGATCCCACAGCTAGGCATGGCATAGCTGGGATCAGAACCCATCTTCCCAACTGCAAAGCCAAGGCTCTTTCCACAAAGTCCACAGCTGCCAGGGAAGTTCCAGGGGTTTTGCCACAAGAACAAGACTGGATAAAAATGGACTTTCCTTTAACTGGCAGGCATAAGTAAGTGGGGCTCAGGAAGAATGACTTCGAAAAACAAACAGCCCACAAAATAATCAGGAAAGGAGTTCCTCCTGGGCGCAGACTAACAGGAAGACGTCCCAACAAGCTCAAGGGCCGCTTGTTCAGCCATCTGGCCACCTGCCCGCACCGTCCAGCGTGATGTCACATCACCACTGTCCACTTCCTATACAAAACTCAGAAGTAACGCTGCCACTCAGGCTGAGGCTGGTACTTAGTGAATGTTGCTCCAAGTCACGTGGCGAAACATGAAAAGGAAGAGCTGAGAACGGACAAACTGACAGGACCTCAATGTCCTCTACCCTCTTCAGGTATCAGACTTTTCCAGCAAGGGAAGTTGACCACCTCACTGATAGCTTGGCCACACCTGTGGCCATCAAAATCTGACCACAATGCCCAGCTAGATTTGGGGTATGTTTATCTCACCTCCCCAATTCCAGAAAAAAAAAAGGCCTGTCAGGCACATCGTCCTGCTCTCTGCATTCATCAGGAAGAAAACACAGGCATTACCTCCCAGAAGCTATCACTGGACACTTCTACTGCAACGGAATCGTCGTAAGTGACAGACATCTCTTCAAAAGGCGAGGCAGCAGCAGCGAAGGCGCAGTTCCGAGGTCAACGTCAGACACTCAAAATTCACACACAAACCTAGAAGATAGAAGAGAAAAGCGTATCATTGTGAGTTTCAAATTCCCAAGGTAAAAAAGCAATTTCCACTTAACAAATTCCATTTCCATCACTGGCTTCAGTACAGAATAGTCTAAAATGTTTCCTTTACGGGAGAAAGTCCACAGACTCACTGTGGGCATCGACAGATTAAGTGCATGTTCTGTGTGGTGTGTGTGTTTCCCAGTAACAAGTAAACCTCCATGTCTTACTGAAGAGCTCAGAGTGCTTTCTGAACAACAGTTCGTGTTCTCAGATCGATGCACTGACAGCCCTACTGAATGATCTTCCTCCTCCCTTGGAGAAATGGACAGAGAACATGCCAAAGCAGGCAGGGCCCCTGCATCTCTGGACTTGCCCTGTCCCACCCAGCAGGACCAGGACTGGGATAACATGTGGGTGAAATAATCCACCTTCAACCCGACGACACTCTCCGCCAATCTCCACCGTGTTTCACTCGCGCTGGGCACTGTGTCCCCGCCCCCCGTGACTGACTCGTCTCGGCCACTGAAGCCAGGGATCCAGACTAGTTTATTCCAACACTGTGTGTGAGGGTCAGCTAGGAGTACAGACAAGCTAAATCAGTCACTTCTGAGTTAAAAGTCAATGTTCTAAACCCAGGCAGTGGCAAAGGGGTGCTCATTTCCCCTGCCTGAGGGATGCTGGAGGGCCCTTCCTACTCATAAGCACAAATCACTTTGATGGAATGACCGTCCACGACCAGATGAGACTCCCTGACTTCTCGGTGAAAGGGTGACTCCATCCTCCTTTATGTTACCCTGGGTTCAGGTCACACAGACAGAGGTCTGGAACTTCCTAAGTATCACAGGAAGGAGTTCAGCGCCTCAGCTTAGTGACAGGAAGGGGGGCAAGGGGCCGGCAGAGTGACCTACAGTGTTACACCGACAAGGTGCAAGACTACTTTCCATCTGTCACCACGCTGAACCTTCAGGATTCCCTGTGAGACAGTCTAGAAATACAGTAAGGAACACAGGCTCTGGAGCCTGGCCATGTGGGCTCTAATCCCAGACTCGTTACCCACTAGCTGGGCAAGAGTGGGCAAATTACCTAACCTCTCCGTGCCTGAAATGGCCTTATCTGTAAAAGAGAGACAAAAATGGAGCACACATCTCAGCATTACTGTTGAGAGTCAAATGAGGCGATACATACAGGGGTAACGAGCACACAGTCCTCAGGAAGCACTAGGGACAGAGTGAATTATAATGTAATTAGTACTAGATAGTAATTATTACCACCATCATTTTATCTCTCTTACAGGTGAGAAAACTGATGCTTGGGGGAGGTTAAGCAACTCGCCCATGGCCACCAAGTAACGAGTGGTGGAGACCAGCATTTGACACCAGCTCTGCCTGTTTGCTAAGGTAATGTTCTCTCCAGCACCCCATGGTGTTTTCCAAAACCTATCTCAAATTTAAATAAATCAGGCATCCTCTAACCTAAGATCTAGTTGTTAATTAAAAGGGTTTAATCTGACAGATTTCACAGCTTCCGCAGTTGAGCACAGCACTACATGGCCAATTAACTCACAGTAAAGAAGGATGATGGTAGTTGGGTCAGAGCCAAGTACCCCCAGTGTGCACACTATAACCAGGCACAGTCGCATGGGTACCATGCTGGCTGGATCTCTGCTCTGTAATCACAGGGCAGCGTGTTATTTTAACCCCTGGGATACCACAAAGGCTGTCCAGACCCCTCTGGCCTGTGCCCTGCCTGGTGTTACATTTCACAGCGTTCCCTTTTCCTACAGGATCCTAAGCTTACTTAGCCAGGACCCTCCGAGAAGTACCTAGCCTATGTCTGCAGCAGCCAAAAGCCTCCCACCCCCAGAGCATCTGGTCTCTGCTCCAGGCTCGTCAGGGAACATCTGGGCTTTTGGCTGGGACGAGCCTCAAAGTGGCCCAATCAAACCACTGGCTGGCAGCCTGGCCAGCTCCAGGGGCAGGTGCAGGAGGAACGGGCGCCTGCTCTGGACGGAGAGGCAGCTTGACACCTGAGAGGCTCAGGCAGAGGAATTTATTTCCTGTCTGCGTTCCATCACGGTTTAGACACTAATCAGGAAGATTTATTAGGAGTCAAGAGGTTGTCACTGGGTTCAGCACGGAAAGACACAGCTCACTCCTAGGAGTAAGAGCCTGAATCACGGGGCAGAGCTGCCGTGCCAAGTAACCAGACCAAGAAACACTGGAGCTGCAGAGGGTGTCGGAGACGAGCACGCTCTGAGCTGCCCAGGGAGCGAGGCGAGTCCAGCTTTCCTTACCCGTCAGGCCAGGGCCCCTGTCTCACCACAACTCTGTGCCTGGAACTGCAGCCTCCCAGAATCACAGTTGTACAGGGGGGCCAAGCTGCCCCATGGGCAGCCCACGCAGCATAGCCCAGCATCTCATGACCACAGCTAGCTCAACGTTCCTCCCGGTGCTAAGTTCACTCTGATGCCGAACAAATTACTCAGTCTGGTTCCCCACCCCCTCAACTTACACATTCACCAAGCTTACGGATATCATTATTAATCTAAGTAAAACAAAATTAGGAAGGCAAATCTCTTTTTATGAAATTGTACGAGGCATTCCAGACCCAATATAAATGACTTTTGGAAGCTCTGCACTTGTACACTTCTGGCCTGTAGTAGTTCAGAATTGACATTCTCCTTCTCAGGCCTCAAACCAGACCTTCCCCAGGGTCTGTGAACTGTCACTCCTTCAAGAGGTCAGAAACCAGCAAAGCCACTTCAAGTCCTACAAAGGAAATTGGGACAAGGCATAAAATACCCAACAGACACACGTTCATGTCATATTAAAAAAATTACAGTTTTCTTTCTTTCCATTCTTATGGCTTTTATTTCTTTTTCTGGCTTTACGACACTGGAGAGGACCTCCAATAAAATGCAGAGATCCTTTCCAGTGTCAAAGAAAAAGGTTTCTACATTTCTCCATCAAGATTGTTGTTTGCTGTAAGATTTCTTTAGAGTATCACTTTCCAGGTTAAGAAAGCTTCCTTCTACTACAATGGTACTAAGAGCTTTTATCACGAGTGGCTGTTTGTGTAAGACTGGCTTTATTTCTCCTTAAACGGCTGACAGACTTTGTCAGTGAAATTATCTGGGCCTGAAGTTTTCTTTAAGCAGGTTTAATCACAGATTCTGGTTAATGGGTAGAAGACTCCTGCCGTGATTTTTGTTTCTTTGGGTATGGATTTGGCCGACCTGTGGTTTTCTAGGGAATCCATTTCATTTTTTTCAAACATATTAACAGTAAATTGCTCATATTTATCCTCATATCATTTTAAAGATGAAGGATCTGGAGTAACATTTCCCTTTCCAAGCCTGACATTAGGTTTTTGTGTCTTTTCTCTTGATCAGTCTCAACAGTTTTATCAATTTCCATTCTTTTTAAAAAGTGTCAACTTTAGCTTTTCCTTTCTTTCATTTCAGCTATTAAATACTTGTCTTCTTTTTCCTTGATTTCTTCCTTTTATTTTTTCTTTCCTTATACCATCTTTGGCTTCAAGTTGTTCTTTGTCTAATTTCTGGAAATGAAAGCTCAGGTCATTAATTTCCAGCTTTTCTTACGTGTGTAAACACTGGTGAGTCAGAGAAACACCATTCCTAAAGTGGCGTGCAGAGTCCCAGAGGTTCATGGAGGCTGCCAGAGGTGCTCTTGGCCCAGCCTGGGAGCTGGCCTAACCTTCCTCCCCTCTGGCCCGATAACAGGTATCAGGTAAACAAAAGCTACAATTACCCAAGTACATCTAGCTCCCTCTTAATACCCTTAATTTGTTCCAAAAAGAACAGGTCATCAAGCCAAAGGCTGTTACTGTAAAGCAAGAGCCTTCTGAGGGGAGGTGCCTGGCTGCCGTCTCCCGAGAGCCAGCCTCGGGAGAAAGCCCTCTGGGTCCTCCGCACCTGTGGAGGGCAGCACAGAAGGTGCCCTCACTGCTGCCCCTCATGCTGCTGGCCTGGTTCTGCACAGCCCTGCAGGCCTCACTGAGCACCCCCTGGACTGAGGGTTTGTTTCTTCTTCATTTCTTGTTTCTTCTAAGCCAGTGTTTGGCCTGGAGTGAGACCCTCCTTAAAGCATGGGGCATATTTACCCATTCATTCTACAAAGAGGTATCTAAATATCTACTATGTGCCAGGCATGGGGCAGACTGACATGGTCCCTGCCTGCCTGGGGCTGATGTCCTAAAAGGGCAGAAGGATATGCAATAAAGAAAAACAGCCGCTAGAACAGAGATAGTGCTAGAACAGATATAAAGAATGCATTATACAAGTGTAACAGACCAAAAAAAAAGATTGAGAGGTAGGAGGCGCTTGTGGAGGTAGGAGGCGCTTGTGGAGGCAGGATGGTCAGGCCTCTCAGAGGAGCCACAGTGGATGGCAAGTGGGCGTGTCCCAGCAGGGGGAGGGGGAGGGCAGAGGCCCCTAGGAATGCTGGGCCTGTGGCAGCACCCAGCAGGAAGGGAGCCTGAGGCAGCACTGAGGGCTCCGGGGAGGGAGGACCTGGCATCACTGATAAGCTGCATTAATTAAGTACATTAATTGTGGATCTTTTACACCGCATCACCGTGAACACATTGGGGAGACATGTTTTTTTTGGAAAACTCAAGGTGCTAGATCCCTAAATTCAAAGAGGAGCATTTCTCATGTTCATTCTAGTTTATTTTCATTTAAAGTTTTTTAGGTTAAGTTTAAGCTTTTTAAAAGTTAGTTTTGAAAATTGAGACATATTACTAATACTGTAGCAATTGGTGAGGTCTTGACTTAAAACTTTCTTTGTACTGTGATTTCCTTTGGGGTGTATTTTGCTAAGTGAAACTTGTTAAATTTTTGTTAACTAAATTTTTTTCTTAAAGATTTTTTTTTAAATCTTTTTTTTAAATCTTTAAAAAAAATTTTTTAAATCGTGACAAGCTGCACGGGAACTCAGATTCTTCTATCTGCTACTGGTGAAAATACAGGCCTCAAGTGCTTGTAAGAGAGGCCACTGAAACCAAGCATCAATGTGCAGTCATTTCATGCCTGTCCTCAGGCCTTGTTCCATGCGTCTTACTGTGTGACGTTTGACAGAAGAGAGACGTCAAGCCTTTGACCCACCTATGTCTTCTACAACTTTACCCAGGAGTCAAATTAGGCATTCACAATGGCATTGTTTTCAAAAGCAGCAAAAAGACCCTGAAAACTTCCTGTCTACCAAGAATAAAAATGCCGGTCCCCTCTGGAGTGGAACACGGTGGCCAGAGGAGGAGAGATGGGGGACTGTGGGTTCAGATATGAAAGGTGCTCCCCCAAAGCAAGAGAAAACAGCAGTTGTAGCTCGGTGGATAGTCTGAACCCACTGGTGTTAGAAAGCAGTTATGTATATCCCCAAAGTACGCCGCTGCACAGGAAGCCCCGTTGGGTCTCAGACCCGCTCTGAGGGGCGCCATGGGGCAGGGAGGGGACTTTCATATTTCACCTCGAAACCATATAAAACACTTAAGAAGTTTTGACTATCGGCATGTAATACTTGCAGAATACAAAACTAGTTAAAAATACCCCGTTCTGTTTTGTTAATGGCCTGGCTGGAATGAAGGGAGGGTCCTCTGCACCACCACACAGCTGCTCATGGCCTCAAGAGAGGATACCCTCAAGGACCTCAGGGACTGTCACCTCCCCTTCCCCACCTCCACCCGCACACCCACGGCTGTCTGCCAGGGGTCCAGTGCCCATCATCTCTACCCTGCACGATCACAGGAACTTCCTAATGGGGTCCCTGCATCATCCCGGGTCCCTTCAGTCTATTCTCATCAGTGACCCTTTCAAAACTCAAGTCACATGATGTTGCCCCTCTCACGCGGAGCAGAAGCCTGAGACTCATGCGGAGTGCGGCCCACCCTGCTGGCCTCCAAGTTACCTCTGCCTCAGTCCTAATGCCCTGCGGCTCCTCCCTGACCCCGTGCTCCAGCCGCCAGGCCTCTGCTGGCCACGGCGCTGCGGGGCACGGCACACTTGCTCTTCACACCCTGGAGCGACCTTCCTCTAGGGGGCCCACTGCAGCCGCTCAAGCCTGTACCGGCCATCGCCCTGAGGAGGGCTTCTCTGCCCGTCACCCCACTTCTCTTGGCCCTCCCAGACCCCTTCCCTTTGTTCTTCTCTCCCAAACACTTACTTCCCACAAGCTATGTCATTCACTCGCTTGTTCTGTCCACTGTCTATTCTATGTCCCCGGCTAGAACGTGAGCTCCAGAGGCAGGGATGTGGGTGTGCCTTCACTGCTACAGCCCCAGCACCCGGGGTCTGGCACAGGGCAGTCATGCCATCAAAACTTGGATGAATTCATGATGAAAAAGTTGCATTGAAGAGTCTTGGTAATTTTGAATTATACAGACTCAAGGTCCACAGAGGAAGATAATTGGAGAATTTATGTGAAGATGTTTTAACTCCAGTGGTTAGAAGTCTTTTATAAACACTACTGCACACATTAAACTAAACCACAAATGGGTTTAGCAACCATAGTGGGGGATGTGCAGCTCAGTCCCCAGCTGTCTTCCCCCAGCCACACAGGGAGCCCTTCTGCCACGCAGCCCCACTGCCTGACCACCACTGGGGTGCATGGGTTCGTGGGTGCTCCCCGGCTCCAGCCTCGGCCGAGCTGCCTCCCCCATGGCGGCTGCTCCAGGGGGAAGGCCTGAGGTAATACACTGCTTTGCACCATCAGCAAAGATATTTCAACAGCTCAAATATCTGGCACAACTATTTTGTTCCCAGTGATTTCATCTGGAAAAGTGAACATTCCTCAAAAGAAGAGATAGAGATCAGCAAATAAGATGACTTAACTCTCTGGAACATTGTGTGTGCATTTACCTCAACAACGGGAACCAGCTTGTGCACTGAAGGAAGCCAGGTGTTAGAGGCTGCCCCTCTGAGGAGAAGCACTAGAGGCCCACGACTCCACAAGTCCCAGGCCCCAGGTGGGAGGGAGGGTCTTCCAGAAGCACCCATCAGGGTGGGCAGTGTGGGCCGAACACACTCAAAGGACTTCCAGAGATTTAAAAACTAGTCAGCATCCAAGTAGTGACTCTGTGGCGTCTTACTACACTGATGGACAATGACTGCAATGGGGTATGGGGGGGACTCGATAAAATGGGTGAATGTAGTAACCACACTGTTATTCACGTGAAACCTTCGTAAGAGTGTATATTAATGATACCTTAATAAAAAAAAAACAGTAATGCAAATTAAAACAATAATGCTCTAAACTAAATAGATTAGCAAAATTTTTTTTAAATTAGTCGGCATCTCTGGCAGACATAGGGTTGCCATGGAAACCATGTCTTGAATCTCACCGGGAACTCCACCGAACACTTGGCGGCCCAGGACTACCCGCTGCACAATGAAAAAGGAGCTGGCGAGAGGAAGGGGGTTTTAGGAGCTCTTCTAAGACACGGAGTCATTTTGCTGAAAACAGACGTGGCTCAGACTCTTGAATATTATGGTTTGCAAGAAAAGAGTGAAACAATGAGGGAAATGTTATTTTGTTTTAGTCAACACTGCAGAGCAGTCCTCTTCCTCCCACAGACAAACTCATGTTGGGGAAGGTGAAAGGAAAAACAAATTCTTCTAAACAGACCAACTAGGCAGGGAAACTATTCCACAAAACACATGGCGCCTCTTCGGTTCAGCCCTGTGTTCCCACTCGGGTGACCCTGGCTTCCAACGTGCTCCTTCTGCTAAATGCGTAATGGTTTCAAGGTCAAATAACTCGCCTTCTGGCTAGCGTGGGGCTGTCAAACCCAGAGGGCAGCTTGGGGCCGGGCTCTGCTCCACCATGGTTCTCATTCCTCGGCTCTCTCCCCTCCTGGCGGCTACGGCCAGACGTCACAGCAGTCACGGTGGACAGGCCATCCTGCGGACTGCTCTCTCCAATCGCACAACAACCCTTTCCCCGCTCATCCATGCTGTCTTCCTGCGGCTCCTAATGGCTGTGACATCGGTCATAGACCCACCCGACTGCACCGCACCCTCCCGGTCAGATCTCAGGGGTCCAGGTCTTCCCCAGCCACGACTGGGGGAAATGCCACAGGCGCAGGGCTTCCCACTCTGTCCCATTACTTGCTGGGGGCTCTTGGGCTCGAGCATTCTAACCACAGCTGGTAAACACCCTGGATACAGTTTAAAAAGCAAGATTTCAATCTGTCACCCTCAATCGACATTTAAGGGGCAGATTACATGCCATGAATGAGGATGGGCATATACCCTGAGAGGCACAGGAGAAAAAATAGCCTCACAACATACCTTGATAAAAAAAGTTGCTGCCTTCGGGGTCCTGCTTCACACAGCGAATCTAAGAACACTGTAGGAAGTGAAATGGCCCTCGCAGTGGCCTACATGGTGAGAAATGCACAGAAAAGGGAACTGAAAGAATGAGCTGACGTGACAAGCAGACCTCCGCGGCAGAGGAGACAAGTGAGCCTTGTCACACCTTCTGATTTCTTGCCTGACAAATACAGAAATCAGATGGATTGGGTTTGTTTGTTTTTAAGAAACTTCCAGTAAATAAACATTTATAAAATCTCAGATATGAAATTTCTTTAATGCATAAATTTTCAGTGTCCAGGACTCACTCCACTCAACCTTCCGCAGTCACTAGTTATCCCCACATGGATATCCTGGTGGACCAACGTCCCGGAAACTCCGCGGGACGGTGTGAGTGTTTGAACATAGTTAATTCCCCCCAAGTGGCAAGAATGGTGGCCGCAATGGTGCTGGTTCAGTATTTAGGGAATCAGTGGGTGTGCTCTGCGGGAATGACAAGTTTTAAAGAAAAGTACAAATATTCATACACCTCAAATAAACAAACAAACCCAACACAGCTACACTGACTGTAATTTAATTTTTCATGATTCAGAAGTCATCTTTTACTCTTAGAAAGGGCTCTCAGGGACGAAATTTGAAAGACTTCTCCCGAATTTGCCATTAAACAGCTATGGGACCTTGGCATCTGTCAGCATCCCACTCCTTTACCTGAAGAGTGTGGGATTAAAGCAACTGTAAATCATTTTACAGATTTTTCTGAGTTTATGTTTTAAAAGAGCCCCCTACTGGCAAGAGACTGAAAGAATGTGAATGATTAAAGCCAAGTCACTCTAAAAGCATTTGCGGTGACCTTCAGGGCTGCAAAGTTCTTTCCTACTTTATCAGATTTTTAGAGTCACCCTGAGGGTGTCCCCACCAGAACCCCAAAGTCCAGGCCTGAATTCATTGCCAGGGGTTCGCTGTGAAACAAGCCTCAGTCAGTGTAAAGCCTGAGCTTCCCCAGCAAGTACACATCCCAGAAATTCCCCGTCACGCATGCTGTAAACCCTGCTTTCATTTAGATGAATGCTAACGTTTAAAGGGAAAGTCAATAGCAATTAACATGTATTTTACAAAATAAGTAAAGAGGCAGGACTGTCAGTAATCACGGCTTCAGGCATTGTGACAGGCACTCTGACCCTGGGTCCCAGGCTTCTTGCTGAAGACCCCATCAACAGTTGCTGGCAGGTCAAATACAGTGACAATTCTGGGGGGTCTGGTGGATTGTGAGGCATTAGGTCAGAGCAGTGTATTTGCAAACAGCTGAATCCGGCTTCCAAATTGTGAGCAAAAGAAAGAGTGTCTCCTTGCCCCACAAATAATTCCTTAAGGAATCTCTCAAGGTTGGTTTGTCTGCCTTTTAGGATGGATCTCATACCAATCACGTGGCTGGAGACATCTTGCCATCCCACCAATCTCTAGAAGAGGACCCTCTCCCAGCTGGGACAATGAGGAGAGTTACCCTCTTCTGGCCTCGAGGCCCACTCTCCCCACACCTGGGGCCAGTAGGGAGTCTAGCCCTTTCAGGCTCTGGCACTTCCCTTCACATTCTTCTTTCTCCCTGGAACAGCTTCCCAGATAACTTATCAAGGTACTAATTATTCTTCAAAGTCAAGATCAATTGCCATCTCTCTATGGATCCTTCCTTCATTCCAAGTCAAAATTAAGTTTTGCTGCCTGGCCTACCCTGAGCGCCGTGTTCCTCTCTTACAGGACTCCCTCCGTTCAAGCTCATGTGGCCAGTCATCCACACACGTCTCTACCACGAGACAAAGGATCCTTGAGGGCAGGGACCACACGGTGCTAGAAATAAGCCAGCACACGCAGCCCCGCCACAGCCACCTGCCCCTGCCCCTCTCTGGACCCAGCCCTCGGGCCTCACGTCTCACAGGACTAGCACAGGTCAGACCCCCATTCGATCCTCACCTTAGAAGTACATGGATGCCCACATTCACACCACACTAGATAAAGGGGGGCACTGTTGAATAAGTGAATTTTTAAAATGCCATCTTACTTTAAAGTTCATTGAAGTGCTTCAAAAATGCATTTGGAAGTATGAAATAGTCACCTTAAAAGAATAAACAGCATGCTAATAAAAAAACAAAAACACCTCCATGGTTTGGGTTATCCAAATCTCTTAATCTGGTTTGAGTCAATGGGAAACTTTAAGAATCACAAAGTGAAAGTTTCTGACAGTTAATATTCAAAAGTAAACTTCTCCCTGGAGTAACTGTATTTCTTACTGATATTCCTCATCTAGACACATAGATGCACATGGGCGAAGTAGGGGACGAGGGGCCATAACAGTCACCCGGCTGAGAGGGACCTGGCAACACGTGAGCTGACAGAGTAATTTAGTGGACGGCCATCAAGTCTGAGAGGGGGTGGGGTGGGACGAAGGGAAGAGATGGGGACAAAACAACGACACCTGTCTGCCCATGACATCCAGGAGAAAAGAGGGCAGAAAGCTGCCCACAGTCCAGGCAGGGCTGCTCCTCACAAGGGCCTCTCAGGGCCCGTGCCCTGGGTGCCCCGCGGCCACCAGGAGCACTCCAGCGGAGGTGGACCTCTCCCCTGGACAGTCCCGCGAGTCCTGTAACTATCTCTGTCTTTCTTTCCTTCATCCAACTTTTCTGCTGTTCGTTGAGTCCTGAGGGAGTGCCAGACACCATGCTGAGAATGGGGGCGGGCAGTGCTCAGAAATGCCCGCAAAGGGACGCAGCTGTGTCCTCAGCAGGCAGCAGAACTACAGTAACAGTAATGTACTGAGCACCTCCTAGGTGCCAGCACCATTCATTCTCAGAACAGCCCATGAGGCAGCTGCTACTATCACCCCCATTTCACAGATGAAGAAGAGTCACAGGAGCATTTAGATAGCCTGACCAAGGCCACGCAGCCAGTAAGCGGCAGAGCTGGGACTCAGACCCAGGCAGGCATAGCAGAGCCTGCCCTGTGACTGCCAGACCACAGCGCCTGCTGGATGCACGGCTCCGAGGAGGCAGAGATGAGCATGTTGACTCCGAGACAAAAGGTCTGGGGCCTACCAGGGACAGCAGCCCAGTAAGGCTCCAATAAGAATGGGATGTCCACAGGCACGCATTCATGCATTCATTCATTCATTCATTCACCAAGCATCCACGTGAAAGTCCTGTTCTGGATGCATGTATGCTCAGGGTGAGAGGGAGATAAACATGTAACCCATACCTGCCTGAACACAGGTACAGTCCAGAGGTGGGCATGGTGCCCCACATAAATAAGGCAACAATATGTGAGAGAGAGAGAGAGAGAGAGAGAGAGAGAGAGAGAGAGAGATTGGGAGAGAGAATGATGAACCAATATTAGCTAGATAACCAAGAGAAAGTTACTTAACCTCTCTGGGCCTTAGTGTCCTCGCCTGGAATATAAAACTAAGATTGCCTATACTGCTTGGGATTGTTGGACAGATGAAATAGCTCACACGAGGGTAGAAGCAGCTGCTGCCCAGCGGGGTGCTGAGGAAGCCGGGAAGAGCACATCCGGCAGGGGGCTTCCCAGCCAGGGCCACCACCTGACTCCGGAGGAGCCACTGAGTCAGCAGGTGTCAGGACTCAGCAGGGCAGGGCTCCCTAGACAGCAGGCTCCTTAGGGAAGGCTGGGGGTGGGGGCGCCAGAGGCAGGGAGCAGGCACAGGCCAGTCACGGTCAATGGGACCACCCAGGATTCAGAGGGCTAGACAGCACGCCTGGTGCCCACCTTGAGACAGCAACAGTGAGGAAGGAGGGGGGAACTGCCGTCACATTTCTACACAAAAATCCCCGTGTGGTTTGAACTTGGTGACTTTCTTATAACTTGCCATCTTCCAGCTGCTGGCTAGGCTGAGAACTATTTTATACACTATTAATAGTTATAATTTTTAATTGGCAGGACCATGCAGAGATCATTTTGTTATTATTACTGTTAATAGCCAGAGTGTATTTACTTATATGATACCTCTCTTAAAAGAAGAAAGAGCCCCCAAAACTTCACAAAATCCCAAATAACAGGAAATACAGGTGGTAATACCTCTAAAATTTCAAAGCTAAAATGAAAACAAAAGTTTAATGTTTTCCCAAGGAACTCCAATGTGAGGTAAAACAGAAAATCCACCCTCACTTCCAATTTCTAGTCTCCCCAGGGCAACTTTTTAAGTGCTTAACTCATGTCACTTACCTGCCCTGAGCCTACCACACTCGGAGTTAAACTCTGCCCGAGTCCCCCCATGATCCCCGCCTGTCCCCTTCCATTCTCTCTCTCACCCTCACTGGCTGGCCCTGTTCTGCTCCAACCACAGTGACCTTCCTACTGTTTCTTGAACACACCGATTTCATCTCTGCCTCAGAGCCTTAGTACATGCCGTACCCTCTCCCTAGAATGCTCTCTTCCCTGAGATAAGGGCACGGCCAGCTCCCTGGCGCCATGCGGGCCTCCGCCCAGAGGCCCTCCGGTGAGCCTCCCTGAGCAGCCCCCCTCATTCGGCCCCACCTCCCCTTCTGTAAAATCTTTAAGATCTTTACAATAATGTATTGCTGTTAGCAATTTCATTCATGAAGCCATATATTGACATCTTTTAGATAGGACTACTCAGATGATTAACCGCAAATGTTACAGATAAGAGCAAAAACTTAATTTTTAAGTATTTCTTAAAAGTCAATTTCTCCATTTGCAACAACATGGATGGATCTAGAGGGTATTATGCTCAGTGAAATAAGCCAAGCGGAGAAGGACAAGTACCAAATGATTTCACTCATCTGTGGAACATAAGAACAAAGAAAAACTGAAGGAGCAAAACAGCAGCAGAATCACAGAACCCAAGAATGGAGTAACAGTTACCAAAGGGAAAGGGACTGGGGAGGATGGGTGGGAAGGGAGGGATAAGGGCGGGGAAAAAGAAAGGGGGCCTTACGATTAGCATGTATAGTGTGTGTGGGGCACGGGGAGGACTGTGCAACACAGAGAAGACAAATAGTGATTTTACAGCATCTTACTATGCAGATGGACGGTGCCTGTGAAGGGATATGTGGGGGGGACTTGGTGAAGGGGGGATCCTAGTAAACATAATGTTCTTTCTGTAATTGTGGATTAATGATACCAAAAAAAAAAGTCAATTCCTCTACAATGGCCAGCTTGTATAGTCACTTAGTTAGACCTTCCCACCTCGGAGCTCCCTGGGAAGCCTCCAGAGGACCCAAAACTACAAGTTTTATTTTGTTTTTCTTTTTGAAAAGGGGTCCTCTCTGAATCAGAGGAAGCAACTGTGTTAGGAGCCAAAGATCCAGTCAGTCACACCACACTTGAAATCCTCAAGTATTACGAACCGCTCTACCACTGAGTCAGCATTTACATTTACAGCTTTTGAAAACACTTGGCCAGGTGAGTTTCCTACAATGAGCCCCAAGGACATGCCCAGAGCCTTATGTGTCAGAAGAAAACCTGGTTATCCCTGAAAAGTAGAAGGGATCAAAAATGTAAGGGGTTGGAAACAAACTATCTCTGCAATCCCATGTTGCTCTAAGACATTCTTTAAATCCTGAACAATCCTTTAAGAAATACATATTGCTGAAAGCAATGAAATGCACAAAAGTGGCTCCTTGAATAATCCTGAATGCCAGGAATAGACGGCCAAGATCAGCATTATTTTTCTTCTGACTGAAAAGTCTTAAAAGAGACCTTCCCAAAGTGGAAGCCTCAATCAAGTCCAAAAATAAATGAATAAATAAATAAATAAGAGCAAGAGAACAAATACATACTCATGCTTAAGGAGAATCAAGAACCAAGAGTCTGCTCAATGTTTAGACCAAAGTGTCCAATGCCAGCACTTCTGAGTAAACGTGGCAGCCTGGTCATCCCACACCCCGTACCGTGGGATCTCCAGGGGAAGTGGCTCCACACAGACACACTGGCCCCCCGCTTGGACTGCCTGTGGGAGCCCTCCAACAGCCCCCACCCACCCTACTCAACGCACTGCTTCACAGAACCAAACCCTCTCTTTCTCTCTCGAACGGGAAAACAACTAACTTTTCCAATCTGGAGAAAAATGCTATTGCATCTGGAGAAACACTCTTGGATACCATGAATAAGATATTCTGAGTCTAAGAAATTGTAGATTTGATGCTGAAGTGTGTGAAAGTATGAACAAGCAGATTTGAGGAAATATTATGGAGCCATAGTAACAGAAACCAGGGAAGAAACTCCAGTTGCACCGAACTGTTTAAAAATAAACCGGATACTAAAATACCAGCAAAAAGCTACAATGACTCAAATACTTATGAGAACAGCCAGTTCTTTGACAGTCTTCCAGGCTTTTCCCCCAGTGGAGAAATAGGAGACAAAGAGCTTTGAAAACTTTCTCTAATTTTACCAGCAACTTGATATGAAAATGGCCTTATATGTTTTAGAGTTTGATGGGAGTATGGAAATGTACATTCATGCAGAGAGAATTGTTTTGAGGCTTTTAATAAAAACCAAACTAATTCAAAAAGTATAACTGAGCCTCCAGTGTCCTACGCTGAGTTCTCAAATACCAGCAAATGTGATAAACAACTACAGGACAATTTCTGTCATTAACATACAACCTTTTAAGGCATTGTGTGTGTGTGTGTGTGTGTGTGACCACCTTTCCCCTTTCTTCACTTATGTGTACACCCCACCTGCCTCCCCTGGGCCCCCGCTCTACTGCCTGTCCTCTAACTACACTTACACACCTTTGAACGTGTGCACACAGAAGAACCCACATGTGGAATAAACTCACAGGTCTTAGCCCTGAGTGCCCCACTCTGGCCTGCCCTACCTGCCCAGCCGGCCTTAGCCTCCTGCAGGGTCCTAATAACCGCACATGCAAAACACTGCTGCCTGAGATTCTTCCTCAACTCCCACCCATCCTTCAAAGCCCAGTTTAAGTGTCACCTCCTCTGAGGAACCCCCCAACCATGCCAATGACTCTCTGCCCACCACTGTCCTGGGCCATTGTTTGCCTTTATTCCTATTTCCACAACCAGGTGGTTAGCTCCTGGGGGACCCTGGTGCTATCACAGCACCTACAGCTGCTCAGACCGTGGCTTAAGGAAGAAATGCAACTGGGAATAAATGGATTTCAAAGGAAACCTCAGAGTCCTGGGGTGTATGTGCCATGTTTCTTGTTAGCCCAGAGCCTGCTTCCTCTCTGTTCCCCCTTCTCCTGCCCTGCTCACCATTATCTTTTCTCCCCTTTTCCCACGAAAATAATCATTCTACTGTGCAAACTGGCACTCTTCCACATGCCCAAAGACCTATTCTGGACACTACATATTGACCTATGATTCTGTCTGGAGTCAGAGCACTAGAAAATCTTGTTTGCAAAAAAGTTTTGCTGCCAAATGGTGAAGAGTTTCAACAAAGTAACTGTACTTAGTTGACCCCTTAATATTTACTTTTTTTAGGGCTAATTTAAAAATATTTTGTAACACAAATTATTTATCAAGTCCCATAATGCCTGAGACTTCAGTTTGGTTTGTTACCAAAAGCCCAGGAAACCCACCCAAACACACACTGGCTTTGAGCAGAAGAAAGTGCTGCACACGGAGACAAAGGTCAGCCTGAGAATGCACTCACGGCAGGAAAGCAGAACACGTGGAGCCAGTGGGAACACAGGTGAGCAGCCTAGCAGCAGCACCCAACAACGGAACACCGGGGGAGCACGCTCCTGACGCTCCCCACCAGGACTAGGGAGGAGAGCCCCGTGCATCCCACGAGCACCTCCAGGGGTGTCTCCAGGGGCACCAGCCGGGAATGGGCCTGACCTAGCCGTCTGGGTTCACTAGCCATGTGATCCAAGAAAACCTCATTACTGCTCTGTGACTTTGGTTTTCCAACTTGTAAGACAGGGATGGAATGGACATCCTACCGATTTCTTAATGAGCACAAGCTTAGATAAGGCAAGGAAGTGCAGCAAACTGTAAATGGTGGTTGCCTCCCAGGCTCTGGAGCAGATCTCATGAGCTTGAGCAGAATGACTCTGGACTCAGCACAAGACTCCTTGGGCTGTCGGCTTCCTTGTTCATGAAATAGGGGACCTTCAAGTTCTACTCAGACTCTGGAGGACTGGAAGCATAGGCTAAGGATGGACAGGAACTGGCATGGTTCAGTTTTAAGTGAAAATGTGTACTATGCATTTTGTGCCAAAATAAGAAATGAAGATGATTTTGTAATAAAGCAGCAAAGGGAGTTTTACTTTCCATTAAATTAGTGTATATCCATTGGGAATGCTTCGGCAATCTACCCACCCTACTACTTACCTTCCCTTCTTTCAACACCTGTAGCCACATGATGTTCTGGGTGCTGGGGAATCCAGCAGGGTATGGGGCAAAAATCCCCACCCTCATGGAGTTTATGCTCTACTGCAGGGGACTGACAAAGAAAAGGAATCACACGGTAGCTGTTATGCAGAGAAATAAAGCAAGGAAAAGGGATGCGGGTGCAAGCAGAGAGGAGGCTGTCCTCTTCCATAAGGTGGCTAGAGAATGTCTCACTGACAAGTGACATCCAAGACAGAAAGGGACAGCGAGCACGACGGCCACCTGGGGAAAGGCACCCAGCAGAAGGAGGCTCACACAGGGAGGCCTGGAGCCGACCCGGCACGTCTGAGGAACAGCGGAGCAGCTCCCGGGTACTTCCCAGTGGGAGATGGTGGCTGAGAGCAGGCGGGCAGCAGAGGGCATGACGCATGAGTTCTGAGAGAACATGGGGCATAAAGCAAAATGACCTCATCCTTTCAACTTGTAGGCACCACAATATCCACCCCAACCCCGACCGGGCCTCCTGGCCAGGCATTTGGAGCACATGCTGAGCAGCAAGTTCCTGGCACTCGGCTCCCCCTGACCCAGACCTGCTCAAGGCTCACCTGTGTGAGGAGTAGGGCCGTGGACCCAGAGCCCTTTGCACTGAACCCATGCAGCCCCAGGAAGCAGCACAGCCCAGCACCCCTGAAGGTCCCACGCTGTCTGGGGGCCAGCTGCAGGGATCCGGAGCCCGGCAGCTTGTCCTCCCCCCTGGAGCAAACCTGGACCCCACCTTAGCCACTCACTCTTCCACTCAGTAACTTCGGACTGAGACCAGGAGGAAGAAGTCGCGCGTTTCCTGCCTGCAGACTTTCCCCAGCTCACTTCCTCACCACCCCTTCCCCACACTTGCGCAGAGTAAAAATCATCTTGTTAAATACTAGATTCAAGCTGACAACCTCGAAGCTGATACCATTTAAACCGAGCAGAATGTAAAGTGTCTCTGAAGCACAGCAAGCACTCGCCTTAGCTAAGTTTCGGTAACATCCTTTGAAATGATCTGCTCTTGATCTGCTCTAGGGATTTAGTTTCTAAACTGTTCCCTGGGCTCACGAAGCAGAAGATACGAACAGCAGACACCCAGCAGGGAATTCCTAAGGCCTAAGAAGGAACATGAAGGTGGTTCTGAAGATCCAGAGAAAAGTATGTCGGTTTTATTCTTAAAATTGGCCTAAAGAAGAAAGGACAGCCCAGAAGCAGAAACTGCTCAATAAAGCTTCCACCTTTTAGAACATGCGAGGAGGTGTTAAAGGCCTGACCTTTCCTTTCTGATTACCGACAGGAAGTGAACCCAAACCCTGAGATGAGCTGCTCTGTGACACGCAGGCTTCGGAGGCAGTCGGCGGGGCTCTTTTTCTCAAAAGGACTCACGGAGTCGCCATGCTAAGCACCACAGCGAGCAGAGGGAGGACAAACACAAACAGGCCCCAAACGGGTCACCTGACAGTTCCTCGGTGTCCTTTCGGCTCTGTCGTTTCCTCCCGAGAGCCTGGCGGTGCCAGCACTCGGGCCCCGAGCCGCCCTGCAGGCTCACAGAGCTCCTTCTCCGACCCCACCTGGAATGCTGCCCGGGAGCGGCTCTGCTCTTTTTATTTATGTATAAACTACAACAGGCACTCAAGAAATGAGACAAGGGACAGGAAGAGAAGGGGAAAGAAGAGGCATTTGTCTGAGGTGGATCCTGAAGATTAGAGAAGGGGACAGGTTTTCCATGTGACAAATTAGTATTAAAAAATATGAGATTTGAAATCATGTAATAACCCTTAAGATGAATATATTTCACCCCTGGCGTCTTTCATATCCTAATAGTTCAAAGAAAACAAGCTGACGGCTAGTCCCCCCGGCCGTCTTCAGCTGGCTTTTCATGTTCTGGGTGTTGACTGTCTTGGGTTACAGTGAATTGGCAGCAAAGGTAGGACAAGATCCAAGGTCACCCGGTCTCAGGCCAGTCCATCAGCTGCTGGTCTACCTATGTGACTCAACAAGGAGCCGGAGGAAACAGCATTTAGACATGTCCCCAAAACTCATTTTTCTTACGTAATGGAAATATGTCAGCTGACAGGTCTGTGCCTTGCGCTCATTTTTGCAATAATACTTCTTTAGCTCTCTGGCTGGCAAGCACCCTGGGAACGTGGAGACTCAGGAAGATTTCCCTCAGCTAAATATTGATGCTCCAAAAGCCTAAAATTAGAGAAGTTTACTTTAGAAAGGACAAAAATGACACATCGTCAAGTCTGGTATTAATGTGCAAATGCAAACAGTGGTGCAAGAACATGCAGAGGAAGGCTGCAAAGAAATCCTATTTAGAGCACACTTGGCGCCAAGACAGAAATATGGAGCCCAGCTCCACTTACTCCCCCCACACCGTGAGTTCCCAGGAGGGACCAACTCTGCAGTGGGAACAGGTCACTATCCCACTATGTCCCATAATGCGACAATATCCCACAGGCAATTTTTTAATGAGAAATACATCCACTTTTGATTTCAAGATTGGGTGGGACTAGAATGTACAGTGGGACGATGGAGCCAGGAGTCCCGAACTGCAGTGCCTGCTCCAGTGTTCACCTGCGCAAGCGGCCTCCCAGCCAGGCTCAGTGTCGTCACCTACTAGAAGAGAGACGCATCCCCTGTGCTGCCTCACTCTCAGACGGGTGAAGGGACTGTAGTGAATCACTGCACAAACAGTACCACTGCCCCGGGGTCAGTCCCGCCACTCACTCACCTGTTCCCTCCTAACACACCTTCAGCACCTACTCTGGCCCAGGTAGGGGAGCGACAGTGAGCCGCATGAAGTCCCTGACTTCGCAGAGCTTGCAGCTTGGCGGGACTTGCACATACAAGGCCTTTAATAAAATGCTGACTACACTCTTGGACACAAATATGAGTGACTTCTTCATGAACATATCTCCCCGGGCAAGGGAAACAAAAGTGGGACTACATCAAGGTGAAAAGCTTCTGTACAGCAAAGGACACCATCAATAGAACAAAAAGGCATCCTACAGTATGGGAGAATATATTCATAAATGACAGATCCGATAAAGAGTTGACATCCAAAATATATAAAGAGCTCATGCACCTCAACAAACAAAAAGCAAATAACCCAATTAAAAAATGGTCAGAGGAGCTGAACAGACAGTTCTCCAAAGAAGAAATTCAGATGGCCAACAGACACATGAAAAGATGCTCCACATCGCCAGTCATCAGAGAAATGCAAATTAAAACCACAATGAGACATCACCTCACACCAGTAAGGATGGCCACCATCCAAAAGACAAACAACAACAAATGTTGGCTGAGAAAGAGGAACCCTCCTGCACTGCTGGTGGGAATGCAAATTAGTTCAGCCATTGTGGAATGCAGTATGGAGGTTCCTCAAAAAACTCAAAATAGACATACCATTTGACCCAGGAATTCCACTTCTAGGAATTTACCCTAAGAATGCAGCAGCCCAATTTGAAAAAGACATATGCACCCCTATGTTTATAGCAATACTATTCACAATAGCCAAGAAATGGAAGCAACCTAAGTGTCCACCAGTAGATGAATGGATAAAGAAGATGTGGTACATACACACAATGGAATATTATTCAGCCATAAGAAGAAAAGAAACCCTACCATCAAGTGACCATGAATGTAAGGGCTTGTTCTGTTCTTGATCTCTCCTATCCCATTGATCTCTGTGTCTTTCCTATTTGTCAGCATCACACTGTCTTAAATACCATAGATTTAAAGAAATTCTTGAAATTGGGAAGTGTGAGTGCGTCAACACTGTTCTGCTTTTTCAAAATTGTTTTTACTGTTCTAGGTACCTTGCATCTCCACGTGAATTCTAGAATCAGCTTCTTGACTTCTACAAAAAAAAAAAAAAAAGGGCAGCTGGAATTTTGATAGGGACTGCATTGACTGTGTAGAGTAACAGCTCCTTAACAATATTAAGTCTTCCAATCCATGGATGTGGGATATCTTTCCATTTATTTAGGTTACCTTTAGTTTCTTTCAACAATGTTTCGGCGTTTTCAGGGACAAGTCTTATACTTCTTTTGTTAAATGTATTCCTAAATATTTTATTCTTTTTGATGCTACTATACATGGACTTGTTTTCTTAATTTCATTCTTGACTTATCTATTGCTCGTGTACAGAACTACCATTGTTTCTGTATATCGATCTTGTATCCTGAATCTTGCTGAAGATGTATGTTAGTTCTGACAGATTTTTAGCAGGTTCCTTAGGATTTCCTACATACCAGATCACATCATCTGTGAACAGAGATAGTCTTACTTTTCCCTTTCAATCTGTGTACCTCTCATTTCTCTTCCTCGCCTGACTTGGCTGCTGCCATGAGCACCAGTGGTGAGAGCAGACACCCCATCCTCTCCGTCTGTCACTTCCCAGCCCGGTGGGTTTTCATTCACACCCTTCACTAGGTCAAGGATGTTCCCCTTGTTCCTACTTTGGTGAGTGTTCTTATCACACAGGCATGTTGCATTGCTGTGCTTGGGTTTTTTAATGTTAAAGAACAAACAGGTATCATTAGGGACCAAAGTTAACTTAGATTAAAACCCCTGGCATTATATACTTGGATGAGTTTGAAACATCATATGGAACCAAATAAAAAAACCTATTTTAAGCAACTCAAAGGAAACAGCTTAGTCTCTGGCTTTAGGAAAATGAGATTTGTGTTAAATAAATAAGAGAAGAAGATGCATACGCCCAAAACTTCAACCTTTTTAAACCTCTGCAGAATAAAAGGTAATATGGAAAGCAAAGAAAGTAAAACAGATTTTTTTTCTTTCAACTGATACACATCTTACTACCGACAATGCATTAAGGACTGACGCAAAGGCTGAGGCTCCAATACCACTGCACCAGGAAGCTGTCATAGATGAGCCCGCAGGAGACAAGGCAGCCAGGCACAGACGTCGGTGTGCGAGGCCGGAACTCATGGGAAGCCGGTGCCGAGGGCCCGCCCCCTCCTGCCTGCCCGTCTCCCACTGAGGAGGAGCTACAGCCAGAGGAGGCAGGAGTCTCTGAATGAGCCTGGCCCCGGAGTGAACGGGTGGAGCTGCACCTCCAGCACCCCACAGGGACATGCAGAACAAACAAGGACATTTTTTTATGTTAGCCTCTGGGATTTAGGGTTCGCTTGTTACTGCAGCATAACTGAGACAAATCTGACAATGGAAAAAGCACAATTTCCTTAAGAAATGGAATAACTTGCAAAAAGAAAAATTAAAATGACAACACCAGTTTTGGTGGGGCTATAGGAAAACAGGAATGTACTCTAACATTGCTGATTAGCTTCATGGAAAAATCTGGAAATACGGAACAAGACAGATAACAGTTACCAACCTCTGACCCTGAGGTCCCACTCTGGGGAATATGACCCAAGCAAATAAATTCAAAGAAAAGAATGGCTTGAACAAAATGTTCATTCCAGTAATATTTGTTAACAGCAAAGCTAGAGACATGTCAGATTCTCACAAACTGGGAAAACAATGGAAAACTGAGAGAGTGGACACCACACAGCCCATTACAAGGGACAAGAAGGCGAACTGTTCCACACTCAAAACCGGGTATAAGTGAAACAAGCAGCATAAAGCAATGCACAGATACTCATCACCCACAACCTCAGGGGCAAGGACTGGGTAATTCCTCTCTGCATCTCCAGTGCTTAGGGTGAGGGAGCGCTCAAATGTTTGCTAAGTGACTGAGTGTCTGAACCAACTAGTAACCCATTTGCGGGCGGCAGGGGGAGCCTGCCTACAGGTGATGGAGCTGAGCTCCTTATTTCTGTGACACCACTTCAGTGTGTACATTTTAAGATCCATGTATGTGAATCAGGGAGAGAGAAATAGTATTCTTCCTTCACATAACAAAGCTGGATTCGTATTTCAAGGAAATGGTCATTACTTCATGCCAAGAAATCTGACCTCTCCAACACTAGGAAGAAATCTTCAGTAAGTGATGGCCCCGAAGTGTCACCTGCCAGCTGGGCAGAGGGAGAGGCAGGGTCAGGCCCGAGGAGGTCTCTTAACCGCCTCACTTGTCTGGCAGACGCCAACGTGCCCAGCAGAGTTGGGACACACAGTCAGAGTATCACCATTCTGACTCTGGGACGATTTCTCAGACCTCGCCAGCATTTACTTTGGAATGATTCCTACTTGTAATCGTAGGACCTCCTTCTGTAACTATAAAAATCATGTTCTTCCTTTGGACTAATATTCACATTGATGGAAAAAATTCACCAGAAATTCAGAGCAGTAATACTGAGTTGTCTGTCATCAGACACACCCTCCTCATTTCTCATCCCTGTCGCCTTAAACCCTACTGTGCCTCCTCCCTGTCCTCTGCCCTGGGCTGGGCTGGGCTGGCAGGTGCCACCTGTCTTTACACTGCTTACCCTCAGGGCACCACTGGCATTAACAATGTCAGCTCCCAGACTCTAATTCTCCCTCCACCTGCCTGCTGAAAACTCCACCCTCTACCTACCACAGTGCCAGCCTCCCTCCTCCCCAGTTACAAGCAGTTTGATGGGTGCTGGAGCAAACTCCCACCTCCTAGAGGGTCCTTCCCTCTGCGCTGTCCCCCAGCATCTATCCCCAGCTCTGCACAAGGTCCCTGCAGACCTCCTCCCTGGCCATCTCCCTTCCTTCCCATGGAACATGGACGAGTGAGACATCAGAACCCCTTCCCTTCCTGCCACCACTCAAGGGTGTCAGCATGTACAGGCTGGCCTCTCCATGCACTGTCTAGGGCTGGCCCTAACTCCCACCTCCTCCCATGGCCAAGGACCCCAGTCTACCCACCAACCCCCACCCAGCCAAGCTCCCACCAGAGCCACCCACTCTCGAGTTCTCCAGTCCTCACCCCACCCATTCATCTCACAGCCTTGGCTTTCTCTCCCACCTCCCTAATGAAGCTGATGACACAGGAAGCCCAGGACCTTTGTGGTGTCAGGCTGCAGGCGCTTCTGGGCTCCCCAGGGCACAACCACCTGGCCCTTTCTGGTCTCATCACTGCACCTCCTGCAGTCCCATCCTACAATCACACCCGCCGTCCACCACCCTGCCCCTCCTGACTTCTCTCCTCCTCCTCTGCCCAAGCCTTGGGTGCTGGAGTTCCTCAGGGCTCTGTCCCGGGCCCTATTCTCTAGCCACATGCTCCACCTAAGCAAGGCCTTCTGCTTCCACACATCAAACCACCTTCAACTTCATGACCCCTGAACTGTATCTCTGGCCCAAAACCTCAGACACCCTACATCTGCCTACCCATTGGACCCCTCCACTCGGCCATCACATGGTCCTGCAAACCATTTCTACGTTCCCTGAGCCCACTCCTGTCCCTGGGGTTCCCACATCAGGAAATGGTCCCCCCATTCATCCAGCAGCTCAAGCCAGGAGTCCCTTCCTTCCCACACCCAGCCCCACCCCAGCTAACAGTCCCCGCACCCTAACAGCACTACTGCAGAGCCTCCCGAACCCGCCTGCTGGGCCCACCCCGCAGCAGCTCCCTGTGTTGAGGTCATCACCATCTTTTGCCTTGATTGCGATCTGGCCCCACTTCTTTCTTTCCCCATGATGCTACCATGTTAGCTGGCATGTCTTTGGTAAGATCACGCTACGCTTCAGCTTGGAATCCCCCAAGATGTCTTATCATGGCCAGGAGGGCCTCCCGGCTCGCCCCACTGGCCCCTCTGGCTGCCCCATCTGCACCGTGTTCCAGTCACACTGTACTCGCCCCACGCAGGTAGCAGCAGCACACAGCCCCACACCCCTCTCGCCTTCCTGTCTTCACGTGCTGTTCCCACTGAACAAATACACAAATGGATGAGGGGAGGAGGGATTAATTTCTCAAACAGTTTCAAAAGCAAAATTACAGCTGTCTGTCCGAAGCCGCGGCTCTCGGGGGCTGGGGCCATAAGGCACCCAGTGGGGCTGCGCAGGGCTCCCGCGGCGCTGCGCCGCGGGAGCCGTTGCAGCCAAGCCGGAAGGGGCTGAGTGGAGGGCCGAGGGCCCAGAAGCTCTACTCTCTGGAGCTGCTCGGCCCCTGTAGCAATGTCGGGGGTCGCAGAGGAGCAGCTGTATTGGTGCCTGAGGGGAGGAAAGAGCTGTTTCCTGCTTCCTGGCTGCTCTGCCTGTCTACACTGCCAGAACCAGTGGGCTGAGCACATAGCCGGATGTGGATCCCTGCTTTCCACAAGTGGCTAGAATCTCAGTCTCTCCAGTCTCAACAAACCAGACAATGGCAGTTGAGTGGGTTTTGAAAAATACCTGAAATTTAGTGGTCTGCTTCTACCATCTGCCTTCTCACCACCCTTAAAAAAGAGTAAAGGGAATGTTTGAAAGAGAGCTACACTGAAAGAAGAGTGTAGCAAATGGCTTCAGAACCTATGAATGCAAAACAAGCTAGGAAGCACTTCACAAAGGGGAAAAGGCCTCAGTACCAGCAAGCAAAGACCAGGTCTCCGGTCTGTGATGGTGATGGGGAAGACTCCTTTATCTTTGAAGCAAATGAAGCCTGGAAAGATGTTCATGGTTCTCTTCCTCAGTTTTATGAAAATGGAGAGCTCTGTGATATCACACTAAAGCTTGGCTCAAAGCTAATCTCTTGTCACAAACTTGTTTTGGCTTGTGTTATTCCCTACTTCAAAGCCATGTTTCTCTCTGAAATGGCTGAAGCCAAGCACACGCTGATTGAGATCAGAGATTTTGATGGGGAAGCAATAGAAGGTTTGGTGAAGTTTGTCTACTCTCCACGGCTCACTTTGACTGTTGACAATGTCCAGCCTCTCTTGTACGCAGCCTGTATTCTACAGGTTGAACTGGTGGCTAAGGCTTGCTGTGAATACATGAAGCTACATTTTCATCCTTCCAATTGCCTGGCAGTAAGCGCGTTTGCTGAAAGTCACAATCGAACAGATCTAATGGACATGGCAGATCGGTATGCCTGTGAGCATTTTACTGAAGTAGTGGAGTGTGAAGACTTTGTAAGTATGTCACCCCAGCATCTCCATAAGCTTTTGTCCTCCAGTGATCTAAATATTGAGAATGAAAAGCAGGTCTATAGTGCAGCCATCAAGTGGCTTCTTGCCCATCCTCAGCATCATTCCAAGTGGTTGGATGAAACACTTGCACAGGTCCGCTTGCTGCTGTTGCCAGTTGATTTTCTTATGGGTGTTGTGGCAAAAGAACAAACTGTCAAGCAAAATCTAAAATGTAGAGATTCATTGGATGAAGCAAGAAATTACCACCTTCACTTGAGTAGCAGAGCAGTACCTGACTCTGAATACTCCATTCGGATGACCCCAAGGAAGCATACTGCTGGTGTGCTGTTTTGTGTAGGTGGTGGAGGTGGATCTGGTGACCCCTTTTGCAGTATTGAATGCTATTCCATCAACAAAACAGTTGGTTTTTTGGACCAGAAATGAATAGTCGAAGGCAACATGTGGGTGTCATCTCTGTGGAAGGCAAAGTGTATGCGGTGGGTGGACATGATGGAAATGAACATTTAGGTAGCATGGAGATGTTTGATCCTCTCACTAATAAATGGATGATGAAGGCATCAATGAACACGAACAGGCGAGGAATTGCCTTGGCCTCCTTAGGAGGCCCAATTTATGCAATTGGAGGGTTAGATGGCAACACTTGCTTCAGTGATGTGGAGAGATACGACATAGAATCTGATATCAGTGGAGTACAGTGGCGCCAATGAGTGCTCTCCGTGGAGGAGTTGGCTCTGTGGCCCTAGCGAGCCATGTTTAAGCAGTAGGTGGCAATGATGGAGTAGCTTCTTTGTCTAGTGTGGAGAGGTGTTATCCACATCTGGATAAGTGGATAGAAGTTAAAGAAACGGGTCAACGAAGAGCAGGCAATGGAGTTCGTGAGCTCCATGGTTGCGTGTACGTTGTTGGTAAGTGGATAGTATTCCTCTAATTTATTACAGGATATACAATGACACTGTAATAAAACAGTACAATTATACAAATTATATTGCATTTAGGCTCAATTGGAATGAGTCCTAAAATTTGCTTTGAATTCTTAAGGTTCATATTCATGCTTTTTTGTTTACTTCTTCATCTTTCATGTTTAAAACTTCTACCTCCATAATTTTACTAGTAGTAGCAAGTTTACCAGGAGGCCCAATTTATGCAATTGGCTAAATATAAGAGGATCACATTTAAATAAGATATGTATATTTTAAATATAAGGACACATTTTGAATGTGTTTTGGTACAACAAAACAAATCTTTAAAGATCAAAAAAAAAAAGCAAAATTACAAAACTCCTTTCAATGAGTTTTGTGATATAAAATATGAACGATACAATATAAACTGAGTGTGAGCACAATGTAGTGCAGCTAACGTAACCCAGGGTGCCCCAAGTCCAGCACAGTCTAAGGGCTAACAGTGGGGCAGGGGGCACTCTGCCCCAGAGCTGAGCACACACCACGGGGTCCTCCTGGCTCCTGACCGGGTGACAGCAGCAATGCAGGGTGCCCACCACACCCCAGGCCATCCCACACGCAGCCCCTAGAACTCCCAGCAAGTCTGCAGTAGGCCCCGCTTGGTGTGCGGCCAAACAAAGGCTGAGCCACCGAGTAACGGCTGCAGTCATTCGCGACCTGTCCCACTCAGCCTGCTGACACGCCGCGCCCCTCCTCGACCCTGAGGGGGAGGGCCGGATACAAGGGTCTTTGCAGTCTGGTTTTCTAACATTCTAAATATGGAAAAGGGTTATGACCTATGGTCACCAAAATCTGGATAAGTATCTATTAGCCATGACTAAACACCCTCACCAGATGGGGCTTCCTCTGCCCCATGGGTGTGAGCATTCTACACTTCCTGCCAGGCAGCCCCGTTCAACAAAGACTCATTTCACGGTTCTAAGGAACAAGTGCTCCTCGACTGGCCACCAGTCAACCGAGCAAGGAGCCCCAGTCACACATGCAGCAGCCTGCCAAAGACTGAAGCGGTGTTGCTCCCACATCAGCTCAGAGCACCCTCACACAGCAGCATTATGCTGCTCACATGCCCCTCCTGGAAATTCGCCAGCCCTCTCTCATGTCCAGCTGGTGGTCAGGGTCTGGCACATGAGGACGCATCAGCTCATCACCACTACCCCCCATTCACTTCAGCCAGCATGTTCCTGCAGCCTGACCGCCATACCTACCAAGCGGCAGGTGGCCACAGACACCAGAGATGTGTATGACCAAGCTGCAGGGACCTGGGCGGTAGAGTCGAGCACCTGCTTCTCATCTTGACTCCCTAAGACTCTGCAGTGCCGTTCCCCCGGGGGGCAGTCTTTGAGGAGTGCCGCCACGCCAGCCATCAGGGGACATCAAACACTCCCCGAAGATTTCCTTCTCTCAGTTGGAATCACTTGCCACTGGGATACTTCTTCCTTGGGCTGCAAGTTTTCCCAGCCAACAGACTACACTTAAGCCATAAAGAAAGGTCACAAAGGCCAAGATGAAGACAGATTCTTCTGGCAAAAGTAGAAGGAAAAAATACAGAATGGGTCAGGAGGTTGTCTTTTGTTCAGGCAAGAAAATGGGGCCATTCAATAAAGGCAGACATGCCAGGGAAAGAGGGGAGAGATGCTTGACTCAGGCAGTTTGAGGCCAACTCTGAGGGCTACTGCAGCAGGCCCCGAAGACCCCACAAAGGGCACTATTAACGACACTCCTGAGTCAGAGTGTCCTCAGGTCAGCCCTCAGCTCCTTCCAAGCCCTCCACTGCGAGGAGCCCCTTCTAGAGGCAGGACCTCCTGTACCACAAAGGGCCGCGGTGGGCAGTTCCCTGCAGCAGCACGGCTGAGGCCCCTCCCCTCACGGGCCAATTGAGCACACCAAGAGGGGCTGCAAGCCCTGGCTGAAGGGCGGAGGTCACTTACCTGAAAACTAGAGGCAGCAGGAAGGAACACCACCAAGGTCACGACATGCCTGGTGCATGAACGTACAGTCTCTGAAATCCGCACTATGAGACAGACTGGCCTGACCCTGAATGGGCCAGTCACCTCCAGTAAAATACTTTAGAGGTCTGTGATTGACACTGCCTATCTGTAAAATGGAATCCAATCTGCCTTGGAGGTTATGAGCATCAAATGGCACCTGCCTGGCACGTGGCACAGTGCCAGTGTCAGGGCCTTTGAGAACCTGTGGCTGCCAGAGTGGCAGTGCCTATGGGCCGGCCTTACCCAGTAAGCCAGGTGCGGGCACTGAGGGGCTCCCCTCTTCATGGGCTGCGAGGCTCTTAGACAAACTCCTCCAGCACTGTGCCAAGTACTTGGAGAGGATTCTGCACAAACGCTATGGGGTCACACAGGGGGACCCACAAGGGGTGTACAGGGCTGGCATCCCAGCGAGAATCATCAGCTGGAGAAGAAGGAAAGGGCATTCCGGGTAGAGGAACTTGCACAGCAGGGAGAAGGGGCTGGGGTATACACCAGCACAGCGCAGGGACACTCGGGGCCCGGAGGCATGCACTGGGACGCGGAGGTGGCTTTAAGGAGAGAGCAGAATTTACAAAGGGCAGGGCGCCAGCCTGAGTCACCCATTACGCTACAAGAAGAGTGACTTCTGCCCAACCCACCTACCAGCAATGAAAAGCACAACCTGATAAGGGGCCACTGAGAAGGCTGGAAACCGCTGGCTAGACATCCCCCCACCAGAGCTCTGTCAGGAAATGAACTGCTCAAATACTTGTCGAGCACTGCTGCGAATATATGCCTTTGAAGTTAAAAAAAGCCATGCCAACCACAAAAGGATTTGGCTTTCCAGCATTTCGTAGGTATCTCTGCACTCGGCTGCAGAGCCACTCTCAAGGCACTGCCCCACGTCACTCACACATCCGAGCTGGAACCAAAGCAGGGTGCTCTAGAGAAGGACGCAGGGCCGGTTTGGAACAGGCGTGACAAACTGACAACTGAGTCTAACTTGACAGTAGTTTGTTTTTTTAAAAAGCTCACATGCATGAAGGACAATCCAGTAATTTGGAAAAATGAGCAGGGAACCCACTTATCAAGCAACAATCTGAAACTAATGAGCTAAAACCAAACAAAGTGAATAGCAAAAGTTTCCCTTAAATGGAACGAGAGAAAGACCAGGGTTTGAACTACCTGTGACAGGTGCAAGCTTTAACTTCTAAGCCTCATTCTTCAGATCTCTAAAATGGGGATAAACATGGATGACCTACTGCATGGGGAAGTCAGGGGGAATTTCCACGATCCACATATGTGAGTGACTGTATACACGAGGCACTCGGCAAACGCTGGCTCTTGCTCGTCCCTCGTACAGCTCCTTCCATCCCTCTGGCCGTGACCCACCCCACAGGGCAGACACCACTTGAGCAAGCAGGACCTTGAGCACGCATGCCTTAGCTGTGCCAATGAAAACTCCAGGAACACAAAACAAAAACCAGCCATGTTAAGCCTCTTGTATATTTTCCATGATGTCACCTGCCTAATACACACTTCCAGTTACCAGATGACAAAGAAGAAAAATTAATGACATGTCCATGTATGATAAAATTCCCAATTACCATGCATGGTAAATATTATCTGAGAAACCCTGAAGAAAATGCCTTGGTTACTAACTTAACTTCAAAGATAATACTAAACACACACACACACTCACACATACAGGCACACACCTTACACATGTGTGCACAAATACACAGATGCACAGTTTGGCTGGCTCAAGAAATAGCCTGTGTCCCAAATTTGTATGCATTTTCAATAAAACATGTAATTATTTTTGATAAACTCAGTAAAATGATATTAAGTCACAACAATTATGTTTTTATCATTTTATATACATTTGCCCCAATATTCTAAGAACATTTACTCTCTGAGTGTCAGAAACCTTGTTAAGAGATGGGGGAAGGGAGTGAAGTGAGTGATAAGACCGGGCCCGCAGCCCAGGAGCTCTCGGCATAGCAGGAAAGATGAGACAAGGTCCCAGAGGCGGCGAGGCAGGGGGACGGAGGGTGGGCGGAAGTGCGGCCTGGGAGAGCTGGGGTGCGCCCACCACCGCCCAGCTCAGGAGCTGCTCAGAGAGGCTGGAAAGAGGCTGGCAACTACACCCAGCACCCCTGAGCGCAGACAGTTGCACAGCAGCAGCTTAGGCCTCAAATGCTGACCACTTAGGTTAAAGATACATCCTCGAGGGGGTGATTACCCAGGGAAAAGGTCTGGAAGTTTATGTACCAAACATGAGGTCTTTCATTCAACAATGTGTACAAAGGGTTTCCGATGGACCAGGCGTGGGGCAAAGGGCATGGGGCTTGGGGGTGAAGGACAGCGAGAAGGTCCCTGTTGACATTCCGGGGCCCAGACAACTTACAGGCAGAGCAGGAAGGGGTGCGGAGCAGGTGCTGCCGAGGACGGGGAGACCAGGAGGCCAGGGGGACAGTGGTGGGGTCTCCCACAGGCAGGACGGTGGTCAGTGAGGGTTTTCCTGAGGAGGAGACATGCGAGCAAATATTGAATAAATGCTAACATTTATTAACCCTCTCTGGATGGTGGGGTATGTGAGTTTGGGGGTTCTCTCTCTGTGTATCTGTTTTTCTTAATTTTTCTGCCCTAAGAACATAGTAGCTGGGAAAACGAGGCAGCACCCGGCCCCTTCTGTAGCTTCCATAGCACGAAACCCGAGTTCCAGTAAAGGAGCCCAGGGCCCTTATCTCCAAGACAACGCGGACTTGCCTGTATCCCTTCCATTCACTCTGTACACGTGCCTGCATGCCTCCCGGCCCCGTCCCGCAGGCCCCCCGGCAGTGCCTGGACCGCCGTGTGTGCACACGCAGGCGGCAGGCTCCCCACTCCGCCTTCAGTGCGCACCAGTGTCCCGGATGACCGCCTCCTTCCCGCGACCAGACACCAGCCACGTACCGATGCCTCCTGACTGGACTTCCCCAGCACAGAGGACTCCCCTGAGCTCTGACTCCCACACAGCGCCAGCCGCTCCCTCAGCATCAACTCCTGGGCATGCGAAGGGCCTCTGCCTAAGCCTACCTCTTGCTCCTCTGTCCCCGACTTGGGCTCCGGGCCCAGTCTTCCTCCTTCAGCAAAGGAGCCCATCGCCTACCTTGTACCGTCCCTGACTCCTCTCCTTCCCTTGCACCCACATTCCCTCAGCTCCGGCTTGAAACAGAGCCGGGATGCGCCCACCTTGCACCACCTCTGCCTCATTTCAAGCCACCAAATTTGCTGCTGTCGCTGTTACGTATACTTCCCACCCTGACCTACAAGTTCGCTGCGATCTGGCCCCAGCTTCCAGCTCCAGTCTCCGCTCCTTCCAATTTCCCCAGCTACGGGCACCCTCCTGTGGGTCTCCAAATATACCAGGCTTAGCCGTACCTTCACACCTGCTTCCTCTGGGAAGAACACCCTTCCTCCGGGGTCTGCAGGCTCACATCATCAGATATCTGCTCACACACCACCTTCTTCTTAAGAAAGCTGTCCCCAACTCATCCTCATTCCTCTGACAGGTCAGCCCCACAGGCCAAACGACGTATTATATCCTGCCTCTCTTCGCTCACCAGAATGCAAGCTCCTGAAGAACAGGACTCCGTCTCCTTCACCCTGTATGCCTAGCAACGACGCCTAACAGGCACGCAATAAACCTATCTGGACTGAATGAGTTAAGGAATGTGCTAGGCTCTGGTACAAGCTACAGTATGATAGAAGAGACTTCTGTTTTCAGCAGCAAGGACAACCAGGTATCTCACCAACTTTCCTGCTGAAAAGAATCTAAAAGCTGAGTGAAATATAATTGCACCATTTAACTGCATTATAAAATTTAAAAAAGGACTCTAAAGACACCAAAGAGGCAAATTTAAAGAAGAAACACTAGAATATATGTAGAGAAGTCAGCTTTCTCTCTGGGGTAACAAAGAGACAAAGAGAAAATCAAAAGTAAGATAAATAGACTTGGAGGCAATAGTGAGGTCTAATTCACATCTAATGAAGTTCCAGGAGGAGGTCACATTAAGAATGAGGAAGAAGCGGTATTTTAAGATACCGACTCACAGATGAAGGAAGCCCAACAAACTCAAGCAAGATTTTACAGGGAGAGAGAGACAGCGCCACCGCAAGACAAAGTAAAACCACTAAACTGCAGAGTGTTAAGAACAGCCGGAGAGAAAAGATAACAAGGACTGGCAACTACACTAACAGCGACAGGGAAACCGGAGACTGGAATAATCATCCTGTATGCTGAGCGACAGCAACTGCCCGCTACGAACTCCATACTCGGCAAAACTAGTGCTTAGGCCCTAAGAACCCCGCATTTGCACATAGATAAAATACCTGCGCCCCCCCTCCCCCCAGGAATCATAATGAAAAGGATTTTCTAAAAGGTACACTCCAGGTAAAGGACATGATTTCAGATGGGCGGTATGAGTGCGAGAAACAATGGTAAGCAGACAGGCTGATAAATACACCAATAAATCCAAAGAGCATCGACTGAATTCGTAGGATTTAAACACTCGGGAAAGAAGTATTGGATGAGTCAGGAGGGGGCATGGAGTTAAAATGTTCTAAATCCTTCCATTAGTCAAGAAAAAAGTAAAGAAATTACTTTTGATTTTATTAAGTTTGTTAAAATATCTAGGGTAACCACTGAAGAACTAGACAGAGAACTTACTTTCTGAACTAAGAGAGAGAAAACAAAGGCAATGGAGGTCGAGGACACAAAGGGACACAAAGGAGCACAAAAAAGCCCCCCCAAAAAAACCCCATCAGAAGAATGGTAGCAAACAGAGAGCCCAGAAACAAAGGAAAAGCTGCTTCTTATCCCCATTTCTATGCAAACTATGCTGTAAGGATAAGCCATGCAATAAAGAAAGCAAGTAACAGGCACACACAGTAGAAAAGAAGCCACAAAACATCATTATTTGTATGTGACGTGGTTGTAGCAGGGTCACCGGGTCCCAGAATGGTGTCTGTCTAGAACCACAGCTCTCGGCTGCGATGCAAGGGCTGAACTTGAGTGTGGTGTGGGGGCTCTATGCCTGGGTTTCATTTAACACAAGGGAAATACCACTATAATCTTCAGTTTACATATAAAGAAACTGAGACTCAGAGGAGCTATATGTCTTACCCAAAGCCACCTGGCAAGTAAATGGTTAGTTTTGAAATTCAGCCTATCTGTCCTCAAAGCTTAACCACCATGCCTGCCACAGAGTGAGGGGCATCAATGACGACACCGTACAAGCACCACCTGTCCTGTCTGGGAGGCAAGTACGACCTTACAAGCAGACAAGGACACTGGAGGAGGAAGAGAGGAGAGAGGGACCTGAAGGAAGCCAGGGCCGAGAGCTGGAGCTCGGTGAGAAGCGGGCAGGGAAGGCTCAGACAGGGAACAGCATCCGGAGAGAGGAACAGCAGCATGTGTAAGGTACAAAGGCGTGAGGCAGTGGGGTGAGCAGAACACGGCGTAGCTGAACACGAGGAAGCAAAGCAGGTGCCACCAGGCTGGGGGTCTCGGACACCACACTAGGAAGGAGGGCTCATCTGAAAGGAAGGAGCCAAGGAGAGCCCAGAATGGAAAGTCCCCTTGGGCGCTGAATGGGAGCAGACAACGGAGCCCCTAGACCTGTGTCGCCTGATGCACCAGCCGCCAGCGACCGGGCACTTGAAAAGCAGTGAGTGCAACTGAGGGGCTGACTTTCTGACTTTGATAACTTTTAGCTCATTTTCAAGTAAACAGCTACATGTGGTTCATACTGGACAGTGCAGCTCTAGGGGTTGGAGAGTGGAGAATGATTAGGTTAGGGACCTGGACAGAAGAGTAACACTCAACAGCAAGAACAGACAGGGAATAGGACCCATTATGCCAGGGAGTAGGGAGTAGAGGGGAAGAGAGATTAAAAATCCCTAATTTTGGATGCAAGGTAGGTGGTAATGCCACAAAGAAAAACAGAAAATTTAGAAGAACTGAATTAGGATGGAAAGTAACTGGTTTGGGCCCCATAAACCAAAGGGGTCCAAGGCACATGCATGCAGCCACGCAGCCCACCAGACTCCCCAGCAGGGCACATCCCTCTGACCTCCTTGCCTTTGCATATACTGTCTGTCTCCTTTTGTCTCTCAAACACAACACAAACCATGAAGCTCTCTGGACCTCCCCCCATTCTTCACAGCAGAATAAGGTCCCTATTGCTCCATAAAAAGCCTTACCACCCTGAGTTTAGAAGTCTCTTTATCACACTGCACTGTGAGCACCTGGGGGCAAGAACTCTATCTCAGCCATGGTGGATCCCAGGGCCCAGCACCGTGCCCCATGCAAACTGAGTGGGTGAGAGGTTCTGCCAAGGGGTGAACAGAACACACGAATGCATACGTGCACAAATGAACAAAACAATTGGCCCAGGCAGCCAGCACCCAGGTGGGCTGTCCCTCTGGACAGTGACCTAATGGAGGGCTGGCAATGAGCAATGAGCAATGAGCTCAATCAGGTGCCTGCATGGCCACTAGAGAAAGGGGTCAGGTGCCAGGGCGACTGCAGTTCACACAAGCCTCACACCATGACTTTAAATCTTTATGACAACTTCTACCATCCCAAATTCAAACTCCTCAACCGTAGCAGTCTCCTGGATATGCCTAAGAGTAAGGGTAATGCCTTGGAGGTCAACATTAAATACCAAAGATTTCTCCTCCAAAAGTGGCTCTGATGGTTCTCTGCATGGCCATGGAGACTTGAGGCATAGTTTTCCTCCTGCCCAGTAAAAGTCAGATCTGATTAAGTGAACCTGATCTCAGCACCCTCAGAGGTGGTAAATCAACAAATGTTTCTGCCTTCCAAGGCAACAGATACTTGGTCACCAGCCCACTGAGCCCTGTGCTTTTCTTCCTGTGTGTCAGCTCCTACTGGAAGAGAACCATAAAGAGATTGCTCCATTGTCCCCAGACTGCCCTGTGCTTCATGTACTTTGCTAAACCAGCACCAGCGATACATTAAGAACTTGAGAATCAAAGACAGAATTTCAAATTGGGAAGTTCCAACAGTTTGTCCTGTTAACTACATTAACATCATCTCATTACGTAAGCATTTTCTAGCAAAATCATTTTCCCCTCATCTCTCTCAAGAACTCCATTGCAGAGCAAGTCCTGATAGGAAACAAGAAAGTATGAAATCGATAGCAAAAATGAAATTTAAATCCCGTATTATCGCGATGGCATACATTTCAAATTCAGAATACTTGCTGTCAGATTCCCTAAGTTACCCAAAAATAGAATAATGTGGTTTGTGAGTTCACGTAAAGATTCATGGCTTATGATTCACATATGAGTCTAATGAGAAAAAAATTTAGGCCAGATTCCTAGGGCCACAGCAGATGTTACACAGACACCTAGTCTGTCACTTGGTATCAAGGCAGAGCTGCCCAGCCAGGTGAAACCTGACCATACTGCCTATAAAAGCAACGTGTATAGAAAAGGGATCACGGCAACTCCGTCATTCAGTCCTTCATTCACGCATTCATTCATTCAAACTAATGGCCCTGTTTCTACTGTTGCCATCCCCACACTCACAATCCTCTTTACGTACTCCTCACACTCCGGAGCTGGGACTACCTGTGATACTGAGACCGATTCCTTCAACTAGTGGAGGTTCTCAGGCGCCATGAGAAGCCGTCCTGGCGGGCAGCTGAGCACCAAGAAGGAAGTGAGGAAAGCCCGGGTGACCCAACAGCACAAACGCTCAGGCTCTGGGCCAGGGGCAGCCCCCGAGGCTGCCCTGGAACCGCTCCTCAGCCCGCACAAAGCCAGCACCACATCCCCTTCACGTCCGTACGTCTCACAGGCACACCAGAACGTACACTGAGGCGGGCAGATGCTGGGGGCAGGGAGGAGTAGCGAACACTACTCAGTGACCGGGACACTCATATAGTCATTGTATGTTTATATACACATGTGTTTATATATATAATTATATACATACAAAGGTGGCCAATTATCTATTAAGAAAAGGAAGCCAGTTAAAACATGCTGTATTTACTTTGTACTGAAAATGTAACGGTGAGGATAAATGCTAGTGGGGGAACAAAGGAAACTAAACTATGGGAGAAGGGAATCAAGCCAATCCCTGAAGCGGGCTCCCGGCCCTTTCTTTAGGCCCGATACAGAGCTGACTCACCAGCAAAGAGCAGCAGCAGCTTCAAGGACAATGAGCAGAGTGTCCCCCAGAACACCAGGATGGAAGACACAGTGCCGACCCACTGCAGAAAAACATGCCCACGTATCCTGCTTCCCTCTGGTTTTATGAACTAAAACAAGCATAAAGTTATTGGCCATAATTTCAAGCACAGTGAAAATATTTATGAAAATGCCTGTTTACTTGAAGTGTATGTGTTTCAGAAATTCTTCAAGGCATCTCCTCTAAATATTTCAGAAAATACAAGTTAAGTGTCATTCTATGAACCTTTCCACGACGTCCTGAGGTAAGTGGACAGTGAGGGCCACATCAAGGTCTACGACAGTCACCCACTGTCCTCAGCATGTCTCTGTTTGCATCTAATTCTCATACTTGAATTTCAGAAGGATTCAAATTCAATTATTAGGAGAGACTATTTTAAACTGATTCTGGTAAGTTGTGGATAAATTCCATTTTTATAAATTAAACCATTTATTTACATTATTATGTATTGTTTTAAAGCCTTTCATATTCCCAAACCTGGTCCAAGACCATGCTGCCAGTACTCCCTCACAGGGGCCGAGTGCCCCCACGGGGTCAGGGCTGCCTTTCACACCCTGGGGAACCCTCTCCTAAGGAGAACCAAGTGCTGCTGTCTCTTTTATGACTTGTGACTTTATTAAGTTTGGGTTTTTCATCTAGCAGCTAATCATATAAGGAGGTATAAGTATGACAAATAACTGAGTAGTTTAGGGGAGAAGCAAGAAAAACTTTATACAATAGAGCACTCTTGGTTTTAAAGAAACATCTCAGAGGGAGAAACATCAATGCTCTTTGCAAGGTAATTCAGTGATCCTACATGGTACTCATATAGGAATATTACTGAATATCTGAATTACTGAATACTCAAATACTGAGCATTTGAAAATGAAACAAATGAATATGGACTCATCAGAAGCCAAAAGCCATTCTCAGCCAAGCCCTGGGAATGTGAGATACACGTGGAGAAAGCAGGTGAAGGAAAGGCTGGTGGCCCAGCAGTCGGGAGACCTGGGTTCCAGACTCTCCCAGCTCCCAGCCAGCCGTGTGACCTTGGACAAGTCAACAGGGCGGTCTGCCTCTTGGTCTTAATTCCATTGTCAAAAAAAATTGAAGGTGCCTGGCCATATCGACTCCAAGAGCCATTACAACTCTAAATATCATGTTTCCACCTTTTTAATTATGCCACCAAATGAACAGAATTTAGTGGCTGGGCAAAACAGAGGACTAACAGTATATAAAAAAGAAAGCGGGGGGAAACGGGAGGCTTATTTTTAACTACTGGCATAAACCTCAGATCAGCAAGACATGCTTCGGTTTGAAGTTATGATGCCTCTTTATTATTATTCCATAATTGCAGCATTCAAAGTGTATCTAGGATTCAGTAAGGTATCTTATTACAAAGAAGGAAAGATTTTGAGGAGATACTCAGAATTCCAAGGGCAAGGGCAAAACTGATGGGCCTGTTTAAGGTCTGAGAAAAATACTATATATTGGGGGATTTCTAGAAAACTGGAAATACACAACCCTAAAAATGTTGGAAATACACAAATCACAGTAGGTAATGGCCTGACAAGAAACTAGGCTTCTCTTGGTAGCACAGGCCGTCCCTGCACTGCTCTTCCCAGAGAACAGAGAGGGACACTGCCTTTCTAATGCTCGTGGCAATAGGTAATCCAGTAACATTCCCTCAGATGGGTCACTCAAGGAGTAGGACAAAAAAACCCTTCTTCCTAGAGCTACAGTACTGCATAAATAAAGGGGAGAGAAAGGGCGCCATAATTTTTCAGTTCCAGAATATGACTTCCAAGATAAGAAACAAATATGTATGGAAGGCTGCTCACTTTACATTTTGCTATCTAATAAAAATAAAAACCAAGTGTCTAGTGACAGCAGTCAGATGCGGAGGAGGAAGCCGGAGGGGATTTGGGGCAAGCCACATGCCAATTCTGGGAGTCTGGAGCAGACAGATGGTCATGAACAGCAATTACAGTTAACTGGAAAAGCTAATTTGTTCATTTTGTCTCATGAGCCCCATGTATGTGTTTGCAGATTAGATTTGGCCGTTAAGAAAGGAAATGGCAGCATGTAGTAAACATAATGCCTGACAGCAGGGGACAAAAAAACAACCCACTATGAGCAGTTAACTCAAGTAACTCATTTAAGCTACCCATAAGAAAAAAATGCAGTCGAAAACAAACCAAAGTTTCTAACTTATTCCATTTGTTTTGAAATGAAGCATGCATGTATGTTCTAAAACCAGAGTACAAATTATAAAGTACAATCCTTCATTTGTTTAGGCCAAATCTATTCACCAAGGAAATCAAACATTTACTCTGACATTTTCTCAAAGCATTTTGGATAAAACGCTCCCCTCTGTTCACTTAATATAGAACTGGGTGGACCTTTCCATCAAGAAGCTCTAAAACTAGGTGCATTTAAAAGGTGAGATTTCTGTTAAAGCATTGGGGGGGGTAATCAATAAAAAAGCTACTTTCAAAAAGGTCTCCCTTAAAGGAAATAGCACACTCACCTTTTTCTGTCACACACCAGCTTCAGCCGCCTAGCTTTGCGGCTCAGCTTCCATACCTGCCTCCTTCTGACCTGCTGGTGCGTCTGACCTCCAGCTCCCAGCCAAATTCTCCCAGCACGTTTCATCATTTCCTGTTGGCTGCTGACTCCCTGCGTCCATCCGAGACAAGGCCATCCCCCTGCACTGCTGCCCTCGCCCTACAGGCACCAGGTTCCCAGGCCTTCACTCCGGGCCTGCTGGGACCAGCACAGAAGAGCTTTCTTTTCAGAAAGTGGCCAAACAGAAACCTCAGTATTCCACAGAAAATCAGAAAGACAAAGTCTGAGGACAAAATCCTATGACCCCCCGCAAACTCAACTCATGTCTAAACTGATTTACACTGTATGTGACAGTCTTAGAATCCCTTCTGACATTTGGGGTTCTTCTGCTTAGAAGGAAAAACGACATGCCTGCATCTAAGGAGCATCTAAGGTGCCTCAGGAGTCCATGTGACAGGAACTGGCTTGCAGGGGATAATCTTACAGTGTCCCTACTTGTAAAACTCAAGTTCTCTCCATGACTCCCCACACCAAGGCCAAGCAGCCTGACAGTCGCAGAGGCAGGGAAGCCTGATGCAGGCTCCCTGGAGATAGAGGAGGGACCCTCCTAAGACCAAGAGCCCTCCAACAGGCACACAGGGTTCCCTTGGAAGTAAAAACCAAACACGAACTGCCCAAAGTTTGACAAGGAACTGATAGTGAAGGAAAAAAGAGAATAATGTAACTATAGGAGAGGAGGGAGAGGGCCCACCTCTTCATTTAAAAAATATATACCCACAAGAATACATACAGAACGATTCCCTTCAATACAGTAAACAGTTAAGAGCAGGCACAACGCATCTGTGTTGCTTGAAGCCAGGTGGGAAGGGACTGGCAGGAAGGGGTTGCCAGGAGGGCTTCTGAGGGGTGCTCTGTTTTTCTTGAGCTGTTATGGGTACAGTGCGTTTGTGAAATTTCATCAGTATACATACTTATCATATGTGCATGTTTATGCATGTACATTACACCTCAATAAAGTGTTTTTAAAACTTATCCAACTATATAAAAAAAATGCAAACACTGCAGGGAAGAGCAGATACTGAAACTAGTCTGCACAGACAGACAAGAAACAGATATTTGAAGAGCTCCATTTCCCCAAAGTACTTTCCCAGAAGATACATATACACCCCCTAATCCCTACGGCAAGCTGGGAGCTACATTTAAGTGGTGGTGCGCAGCACAGGTCTGGGCCATTCCCTCCTTGTAACATGGGCCTGAGGGGAAGTCTATGGCTAAGGGAAAATATATAATTGACATGAGAATATATTGAAAAGGGAAATTATGCCTAGTGGATATATAGTATTTACTAGTGTTCTCGCTACCCATATTAACTCAAAAATGTCAAGTTAAAAAAAGCCATCTAGTCTGACCTTAAAATATAAAACAGGTTAAAAAGCTCTTTCCAAAATCTTGTGTTCAGAGATTCTTTAATGGAAAAACACCAATAAAGCAAAGACCGTATCCACACAAGACTTGATTATCTGACAGATGATAATAATTTGCCTTATTTGGAAAATTTTCATACCACTTTCCCCTCTCCTCACACACAACCAGAGAAGCCAACCCCACAGAGATCTGCTGTATTCCACAGCCAGCTTAGTTATTAGCTCAATCACACCCTTAGAGGGGCGCACACCGGGGAACCAGGCCAGCCACTCTTGGCCAGCAGCTTCCTCTGGTCTGCAGAGAGGCCCGTGCCTTCAACCCAGGGTTTCTGTGGGACAGAGGGATCAGGAGCTAATGGGTCTAATGGCCCTAAAGGTCATTTCATCCAGTGATGGGCACTAAGGCTGGGAAGCCTGAGCTATGGGCCAAATGATGTACTTGGAGGCTATTTCTGTGTTACTTGGCTACAACACACAGGCCGGCTTCCTAAAACTAATAGACTGGCAATCATCTTTCAAAGCACTTTAAATTAAGCAGCACAAAAATATGGTCATAAAAGCCCTTTTCTGGGGGTATTTTCTTCCACTAGAAAAGAATCAACACCCGAGTTCTGGCAAAGCAAGCTATCTTGCCTCTCCCTCAGCTGGCAGGACAGAAAATTCTTCTTTGCCCCAGAGCCCTACGTTATGGGACGAGGCGGTGACAGTAAGGCAGACTGAGTTCTTTATACAGATTTAATCATTGTTTAAGACTCACATTCTCTGCTTTTCTTAATCCAACAAACAGGCTTCTCAATAAACATTATGTAGCACTTACTTTATTTATGGTGAACTGTCACCCCCTCCATTTTCCTTCCAGATGAGGTAACTGAGGTACAGTTGCCCTGGGTCCGGAGAGCTGGCGCGCAGCGGGGCTAGGATCTGAGCCCGGCAGGCAGCCTCCAAGCCAGGCTGTTGGCGTGCCACCACACTGCCTCTCTACCTCAGCCTCCCTGAAGGGTCAGAACTGGGTCTTGACTACAGCTGCTGTGTGTCGTTTTGCATTTGAGCTAAATTAAGAATGCAGATACTATGGGACTATGAAGTAAAGGGACCAGCTCTCCTGTGCAGCTGGGTGCCCTCTCCCTCCCCACCGCCTCAGCCACACCTTACCACTGGGTTCCTGGCAGAGGACAAGCTGACTCAGGCACGTCTCTCAGCCTGGGCAGGGGCACAGCCCAAGGCAGTGCTGGGACAGAAACACTGCTCCAGGGAACCCACCTGCTAACCTCTCCATGGGGTGCCTAAACTGGTATTTCCAGTTCCAATCTGGTTTCTATCACAAAACTTTAAGCCATTGGACATTCATTCAACAAACATCAGTGCCAGGCACAGTGCTTAGGGCCGCGGGGCCCCATGGAGTGCTCACAATGTCAGGGCAGGGCAGAAGCGTAAATAAAAAAAACGCATGAGCTGACAGATGCCAGAACCGACATGCCCCAGGGGCTGAGGAAGCAACAGAGCGATGACCCAGGGCAGGGACCAGATCAGGGACGGCAGTCAAGGAGGAAGGGACACAGCGGTTTCCCCAAGAGCTTGCCACTGACCTACTCACACCCTGTGGACTAAGGCAGAAAAAGTTCACAGAGTCCAGCAAAGTGAGCTACAGACAACCAGGACCACCGCCCCCGCAGCCGGGGGGCGACTGGGGAACAGCCATAAGCCGCATACCTCACAGCCACCGGGAGGGCACATGCCCAGGCTGCTCCTGACCTGCACTTCGCCACGAGACTGTCAGTCACACAGTGGAAAGGACTGCCTGTCTGAGCTCTTTAAAGGACTCCTCAAGACAGACACTACCAGCACCATTTTATAGAAGGGAAAGCACCAGAGAAGCTAAGCCACTTGCCCATGTCACCCAGCTAATGACTGCAGAACGGGAGACCGGCTCAGGTTCACCTGACACTGTCGAAGCCCACCCTCTTGCTACCACAGTCAGGCTCCCACGGAACTAGGCCTGTGAGGAAAAAGCAGGATAGTCAGCAAAAAGGGATGTCAAATGGGGAAAGAATAAAATTTCTCTGATGTGATATTTTTTCCCCCATTCCTCTGCTGGACCTTCCTTGCTCTAATACCACATTTTTTAAAAAATGGCTTTATTGAGATATGATTCACATACCAAACAACTCAGTCATTTAATGTGTGTAACTCAATGGTTCTTAGTACATTCACAGAGTTGTGTAACCATCACCCCGATTTTAGGACATTTTCATCACTCAAAAAGAAACCCCCTGCTCTTAGGCTGCACCTTCTCTCTGCCACCCCTTCCCCTGCCCTAAGCAATTACTGCCTCTTACAGGAAGATCTTAAAGAGGTTATGGGCGTGGAGTAATTAGGTTGTAACAAAACAGTGAGGACTGCAGTTCTGTGCTTCAGTCCTCCCTCGGGCCAAGGCTAAGGCGCCAGGGCAGGGCCAAGGGAAGAGGGGCAGCTCAGAGGCAGGCGCCGGGGAGCAGGGCGAGTGGCGGGCGGCCCTGCTAGAGGGGCTCCACGGCCCATGTGCCTGAATTTCGCAAGCCCTAAATGCAGAGCCAGGTGGGTCTAGTGTCAGCAGAGACAGCAGAAGTCCTGCAGAAGCCCTAGAAGAAGACCCTCTGGTCACAAGGCCTAATATATTAGGAATGCCCACCTCCAGGAAGGCAAACACCAAGATCATATGACTGCCGCGAGCTGGGTGCTTCCAAGAAGCCAAACTATTCAAGGAGTCGTGGGACTCAGGGTCTTGATGAAAAGACACCTCCTCACATCTTGTTTGTTGATTTGCTCTTCCTCTCAGCCTTCCTCAAGGGCTGGGAAAGCTGGTGGGAGGGGGCTGCAAACAGACACCGCATATAGTCCCCCGGAGCCCGGCTTCCCTGTCACACCTCCCAGACAGGACACCAAAACTGCTGTGTGCAGTCCGATCCACAGCGGGAAGCTACTAGGCACATAAAGGACTGAGCTACTGGGAGATGCAAATGGGGGAATCCCAGAAACGCAACGGGGAGCAAGAGAAGCCAGGTGCAAAAGTTACACCGCATGTCGCTATGCATATGAAATTTTAAACCAGGCAAAACTCATCTATAGTGACAGATCAGTATTGCCTGGGACCAGGGGGGTGGGTAGTGGGGGACTGACGGAACAGGGCACAAGGGGCTTTTCAAGTGATGGAAATGTCTTGACTGGGACAGTGGCAGAAAGTGACTACGGGTGTATCCACCTGGCAAAGCCCCTAAACAGACGCACACAGCGGCATGTAAATTAATATGCTCAATAGAGAGAAAAAGGAGGAGGCAGGAGAGAAGGGAAGGAGAAGAGAGCCGAGGAGAGGGGAAGAATGGGGAGGAAGAAAAGCACTTCCCTGCAGAACTCGCATAACAGAACTTCCCCCACGTCAGCGCCCCAGGCAGGGAACGAGGCCTTCCCTGAGGACAGAGGACTGCTCGGCAGGCGCCTCTGATTCACAGACCTACTCAGGTAAGTTCTGTGCAACGTTAGCACTAAGTGTATTTTATTGGGTCCCAGTTCTTTGAATAAATGGTCCTTCACTTCCCACGACCAATTCCGATGGACCCACAACGGTCCAATTTCCCACCAGGTTAGCTCCACTCTATCAGCACTGCAGTAAAATGTGTGATAACACCTGTCGGCCACTCAGGAATGGCAGCTTTCAGTGGCAGGTTTCAACGGCTATTTGATAGTCAGTAAACAAGCAAAATCTAATGTGAAAATTATAGGTGTTAGCTTTTCTTCTTCCAATGATAAGTAAATCTTAAATTCTAGAATTTAAATAGGTTATGTAAAAACATTCTGATGGATCAATCCTTTTTTTGGTAGGGGGAGGGGGTCTGGGGAGAGGGTAGTGGCTACGTCCACACCCTACTTGTTAGCCTTTCATATTTTTCATGAACCAAGACATAAATAGAGCCATCTTGCCTTTATTTTTCCCACATACATGCATAAAAAGGACTAAACCAAGCCAAATTTCTAACATTCTCTATCACAGAAGAAGGTGCCAGGACAAGCTGAGCCAAGTAACAATTCTATATTTGGCAAAGTTAAAAAAAAACAAAAAACTTAAAACCCTTTATGTAAGCTTCTTTGCTTCTCTGGCACTTGCCCCATGCTTTAAAAAAAAAGAAAAAAAGAAGCCAGGCTAATTAAAGCAGAGTCCAATTGAGAAAAACTTCAAAGTACCAATGTGATAGAAAAAACATGTTAATTTATTTTCTTATGCGTTTTATACAATGCCATCATGAAAAGCAACACCTGGATTTCAAATACAGTACTTCAGTGATTGCATATGCCCTGCCCAGTCCTGGTGAGAGTTCAAGCCTTCTTTGGGCAACACACTGAACATGGAAAATGAACCCACAAGAAAGTTCCAAACTCAAAAAGGAGTGCTGAGCAAGGTTTGTGATGAATTCTTGGTATGTTCAGGAATAAAGTTCAAGATATGCTATGTTAACTTTTACTGGAGGGTTATTAGTGTGACTTTCCCCTTTGTTTATATGTACCCTCTCCCCTCCCTATGTTTGACTTTGGAACTGCAAGCTAAATCGTACAACTTCAGAAGAATAAATGCAAAGCCTCAAACCACCTATCTTTAACTTCATAAGGAATCATTACACTGATGATAATTTTGGTCACATGGCAGTAAAAATACTGGCAAATAGAAGATAAAGATGAGGCACTATTTTATGACATTTTACACATTTGCCAGGATCTCCATGTACAACAACTCTGTCCCTCATTACCCTTGCAAGCTGGGAGTACTGTCCCCATTTTCAGGTGAGAGACGACAGCAGTGAAGGTGGTGTGGCCGTGGTCCCCAGTGATGGCAGTGAGCGGAGCTGCTGCACGTGGCTCCCTCTGGGCCCACAGACACAACACAGGCCGTGGGAGAGTTCTAGGTGACCGCTGAGCCTCTTACCAGAGCTAAACATCTGTTTTATTCTCGTTGCTTTGGGGATGGCAAAGGAAGATTCCAGCAACTTTTTTTTTTTCTGGTAGTCCCAACTAACCAACTCAAATCCTTTGTGAAACCAGGAAGATTATAAGTAAGGATGTAATACATATAAATACATATAAATCGTGACCCCAAGCATTCCAGAATGCTACCATTACCTTTAGCTTTTTCCTTCTCCATTTTGGACTAGTGCTAGGGATAAAAGATGGGGAAGATGGAAAAAGATTAAGAGCCCTTCTGTGCTAAGAAACAGGAAGCATCTGAATCCTTGAGATTTTCAATACTGTACTTCAATTTGGTAGGTAATAAGTATATATTAAGTATTTAATACATAAATGAATCTAAAGACTGTAGGAACTCTTGAGCACTATATAAATTTAATCTTGTAAAGGACATGGTCTGTCACCGAGAAGGGGCTACTGGTTACCAAAGGGAGGGGTTGGGAAGGGTGGGTGGGGAGGGAGGGAGAAGGGGATTAAGGGGCACAATAACTTGCAATCACAATAGAGGTGGGTCATGAGAAGGCAGTACAGCACAGAGAAGACAATAATGGCTCTATAGCATCTAACCACTGTGATGGACAGCGACGGCAGTGGAGCGGGTGAGGACTTGATAATGTGGGGGAGTGCTGACACCACACTGCTGTGTACGTGAAACCATCATCAGATTGCAAATCAATGATACTTTAACAAAAAAAAAAAGACATGGTCTGTAACCTCTACAAGCTTCCATTCTTGGTCTAAAATATGATAAATAGAATACCAACTACAAACTTAAAAGTTTGACTCATTTTTACAAATTTTATATTTTCTTCTATTTTTACCTCTTAAAATTGAAGTCTACTACTGTACTTAAACTATCTTTGAACACAACGTTCCCAGTCGTACTTGGACATCTGAGGACACGGCGGTGACCCTGAGGCTGGTGCCCTGGGGCCCCTCCAAGGACATCTGCACGGGAAAGGCAGAGCTGAGTGGGGCCGGACGACAGAGGGGCAGCAGGGGGTGGGTGCAGGCCCTCGGCAAGGTTCTAAGTGTCGAGTTCCTCTACCTGTGGCGCAGAGACAGCCGCAGTGGCCACATCGGGCTTGACTGAACAAGACGATGTGCACGCAGTGTGTTTTTAAACGGTAGCCATTGCAATCATCTCCCGATGGCAAGACTGGCGGCTCCCAGCGATGCAGACCACAACAACTAAGTTACAGAGCGGACGCAGGGGCCCTTATGAAGGTAGGGTGGAAACGCAGCCCACACATAGGTAGGTGACAGCGGCCTAAGGCCAACCCCCACTAGGTTCAGAGAGTTGGCCATCAATCAACATCGGAAAACCAGCAAATTGAGGCCAAAACAATCCAAGTGGAACTGAATCCACAATGACCACAAGGAACGAAGTATGGATACAGCCAGGGCTGGCTCAGAAGGTCTCGTGAAGGAAAATAAAGTGAAGGGACTTTGGCAAGAGGCTGACCGAGCAGAGCACCAGGACAGCCAAGTCCAGACCCTCTCTTGCGACGTGCTGCGAGCAAGCCAGCCTGAGGCAGAGAGAAGCACCAGGCTGCCCAGCCTGGCAGCGGCCCCGCGCATCTGTGACGGCTGACCCGCCTTAGGACGCAGTACACACGAGGGACACGTGCCTCCCGTGTGAGCAGCTACACTAAAGGCAGGTCACAAGACCGATTACATAGTATGATCCCGTTGGTTTTGAAATGCATGTTTGTGTGTGTGTATGAAAATATAATGATTTAGAAAAGTATACATCAAAGTGTTGATAGTGATTTTCTCTTGAATTGATGTATTTGTATTTAACAATGTTCATGAGCAATTGAATTTGCAGTGAAGAAATAAACTGAGTTCCATGAGATTTTAAACTTGGGTGATGAAGCCACAGCAAAGTGTGAAAGGGCCATCAAGGCCCCACTGCTGCTCAGAGGGAGGTTGGGACCCCAACATGCACAAGTCCTTCGTAAACCTACAGGTACAGGGAGGTCACAGGCATACCCGTGCCTACTGGGCTTCATAAAATCCCCCATTCTGGATAAACCCTGGAACAAGCTGCTATCAAGCAAAACCTACCTTTCTGACACTTCATCCTCCGAGGGAGGCATTGTCACCCCTGCAGCTGGCATCGCCCACTGTGCTGTATTTCATGTGTGAAAGAGAAGGGACATTATTCCTGAGCACTCTATACATAATTTAGTCCATAAAGCCTGAGATTTTACAAACCACTTCTGTAAAGAAACTAAGTCCCAGGAAAAGTCAAGACTGCCAGCTGATCCGAAAGCAGCAGGTGCTAGCCCACCTCACACAGCAATCTCATTCATTCACCGTGTGGGGGTTCTTGAGAACCTCAACATCACTTGAATTGACTCCATGCAGAGACAGGTCTAAGGGAGACGCTCTGGCCTTAATTTGCTCGACAAACAGAACCAAACGAAGGGCCCATCCCCAGAGCCATCCCCACGCAGATGAGAGGAGACTTCTCGGACACTCACAACTTGACCCTTCCTAGTGATGACTCCAGGAAAGAGGAGTCAGTGCCCAGATAGCCCCTTCTCTAAGATGGGACAGAGATCTCGGTGCCCCTGGCAGCCCACATGACCCACAGAGCCCGGTGAGCATCAAACACGTACAATTAACATGCACACACAAAGCTGTACACAGGCCTGCAACAATTAAGTTGAGCTAGACCTACATACTTGGATTAGGGCTGCAGAAAATTTTATCAACAGTCAACAGCGAGTACTGACTTCCTGAGCCAAGACCTCCTTAAAATGAGACGCCACCAAGTGTACTTAGGCTTCGTGACAGCGTTCACTTTTACAACTCAGAGCTTGGGAGCCTGTGCTTGCAGGTTAACAGGGAAACACAAAGACAGCAGGCATTTACCCAGACCCTGGGTCCCTTTGTGCTCGCACCTGCTGGTACACCCTTCACAGTCCACATACGATTCCCCACCGATTATAAAGTGTCTCAAGGTTCAGGATGGGGGGAACTAGGATCTTCAAATGGTACCAGTATTTCTCCACTACATTCACTGAAAGACCAGATTCACAGTTTGTAATGTCAAAATGCTGCACATACAAGAAACAGGCCGTGTCCAAATTAATGAGAGTCAGATGTTCTTTCCAACAAAAACAGAAAGGTTTTCTTTCTGTTCCATAAATATATTTCAACTAATCTGTAACCTCATCCTAATTGGAATTATTTTCTAATGACACACCAATGATTTTTCTTCCTCAAAAACGTTAAGAAATATTATTACTACACAGCTACAGCAGCACTGCTTAACACTGGTTTCGATGCAAGTTTTTCTTCCTATGGAGCCTTGAGGAAGAACCAAAAATGGTCAAGATGAGGGATGGCCTCACAGCTTTGGCAACGACCAACAGCATTACCCCTACATTATCAAAACAATCTGGGATTCCAATCTGTAGACTGGAAATGTTTTTCTCTTTATTTTTTACTGAGAATGTTAAGCATATAAAAAGTAGAGAGACTAGAATGACCTCTGACTTTGACAATTACCACCACATGGCCAATCGTGTTTCACCTAGACTGTGAAGACTGCAGATACTCACAGAAACAAGAGACCCAAATATGTCTTCACATGAACTGGCAGGTCCACAGCATGAGTGCTCACACTGGGAAGAGGCACACAGCAAGCAGAGCAGGGGCCCTGGCCCGAGGGGACTGCGACCTCTAGGGAACCAGAGCCACTTAAAACATGTATAAAACCACAGATGAAAAACACTAAGTCTGCAAGGTGAACCTCGCCAGGGACGCCGTGCTGACGTCACTGTGCTCCCTGACACGACATGACAAGGACACTTCGCCTCTATGGTTTCTCCCCCAGAACTCCCAAGGCCAGTCTAATAACGTGAAAAACCTCAGGAAAACTGAAACCAAGGGACATTTCACAAAATACCCAACTAGCACTCTTTACAGCTGTCAAGGTCATGAAAAATTAGACAAACCATCACAGATCAAGGAGATGTGATGACTAAATGTAACATGATATCCGGGACTGGGTCCTGGAACAGAATCTCAGTGGAAAAACCAGTGAAATCCAATGAAATCTGAGTCAAGTCTACAGTTCAGTTAGTGACACTGTACTGATGTCAATTTCTTAATTTTGACAAATGTACTGTGGTTACCTGAGATGTTAACATAGGGAAAAGCAGGTGGAAGGTATAAGGGAATTCTCTGTATTAGCTTTGCAAGTCAAATATTTTTCCCAAATAAAAAGTTTATCACAGAAATAATAATACAGAATTTTTAACTGGCCAATGAATACTCATCATATCCTTCACAAGAAGAATCAGTGACAATGTGGTCTTTTTAAAATTCAGCCCAGGAAAATGAATCCTAAAGAAATAAAACAATTTGTTAACAAATCTCAGAGAAAGCCAGCACCCTGAAATGAAGGCAGGGCCCTCTATAAGCTGAAGGCCCACAAGGTGACGGGCAGCACGGCACTGCAGGACACAGGCCCTCTGACCTTGGTAACGGTCCTTCCCAGGGGGACGGGCTACTCCTCCCTCCGAGCTGCCATGCAGGCAGGCTGTCAAACTCCATCCAGCCGGGCCTCACTGCCCTTGTTCCCCTGCATCTAAGACCAGGCTTAGCACCAGGGGCATGGCATCCACTGAAAGAAGAGAGGAGAAAAACCATGAGAGAAACAGCGTCGCCCCAGACACACACGCTCAGGTGTGGACGCCAAGTCTCGGAAATGGAAGGGCAGCCCCACTCACAGCCTGGTACAAACCCCGGCTCCCAGCCATGGGATCACAAGTCGATTTTCCTCAGAGCCCTGGTTTCCTCACCTGTAAAAACACGACCAGCACCTCCTCCCCCTCCAGCTGCTGAGGGGATTAAGTGAAATAAAGCACCTGGTCTGGTCCCTGGCAGCCCATCACACTGAAGTCTCCTTCCCTCGAAATACCTCTATGAACTCTGCTTCTAGGTGCCTCCGTCTGGCCCTCCAAGAACTAGGTACAACGAACAAAAGCGAGCTCTGCAGAGGGGCTGGCACCTTCACCTCCTCCCCGCAGCTCTTCCCCGGGAGCGCCAGGTGACAGGGCCCACTCCCACCACACCTACATATTGGGTATGATTTATATTTATGTTCTATCTGCTTGTACATGTTAAGGAAGGACAGCTGTTCCCCTCACCACTGACCTCCATGGGGAAGGCCCTCCCCCAGTGCCCCTGCCCGTCACCCCGCAGGAGGACAGGGCAGCTCTCTTCCTGGCGGGCAGAAGCAGCCACCCAGTACGGGCTCTTGTCTGGGCGGAGATCGTCAGCAATGGAAAGAGGGCTCATTTCCTTCTCTACCCTTCCCGGACGCAAGCAAGGCAATCATCTGGAGCAAGTATATCTGCTGTGCAGACCCAGCTGACCTCCGAGGAGGCTGTGCCAGGCCCAGAAGGTGGCTTGGGGAGGGCTAGCAAGTCCACTGGGCTAGCACCACATATGAGCTGTGTTCCTCCACACCCGCCATCCATACCTGTTATAATGGGGCTGTTTGGTCACATTCTGACACTCACATCATTTTCTCATAGGTCCAAACCTGAGTGAGTTTAACTTCTTAACTATTTCAAACCCAATGCTAACACTCAATTATTAACATTTATTAAGCTCCTGAAATTACAAATACTTAACAAGAGATGGCATAACGGAAAGTGAAAAAACATGGATAACTGCTGATTTATATTGGTTCTTCAGTCTGTACACTAACTGGTGTAAAGAGCCAATACGCCAGTTAGTGTGCAGACTGAAGAACCAATATAAATCAGCAAAGAAGAACAGACAACCCCAAGGGGGAAATGGGCAGAGACCTCATGAGGCATGGCACCAGGTAACCTGTGAATCACTAACACCCCTGAAAAGATGTTCACCCTTGTCAGTAACCAAGGCCAAAAGGAGAGAACATTTGACATTCACCAGATGGGGACAGTAAAGACAGTAAAGAAGTGTGACAATAGCCAGTGTGGGAGAGGATGACAGAGTGTGGTCTGTGCATGTGATGGTTAATTTCATGTCTCAATTTGACTGGACCACAAAGTGCCCAAATATTTGATCAAACATTATTCTGGTGTTTCTGCAAGGGTTTTGTGTTTTTTTTGTATTTTTTTCTAATTTTTTTTGTTTTTGTTTTTAATTTGAAGGGTTTTTTTTTTTTTGGTCTGCCAGGGTGTTTTCAAGTAACATGAAGATTTTAATTGGTAAAGTAAACTGCCCTCCGTAATGTGGATGGGCCACCATCTAATCAGTTGAAGATCTGAATAGAATTAAAAAGCCAACCTGCCACCCAAAAAGTGGGAATCCTCCTGAGCTGGCCTTCAGACTGCACCAGAATTGCCCTACCGGCTCTCCAGGCAGGCTGAGCTCGCCTTAATTTCTTAAAATAAATCTCTTTTTAGGAGGATGTGAATGTACTTACTGCCACTGAACTCTCCACTTACAAACGGTTAAAATTAAATAAATAGGTAAATCTCTTTTTTTTAACTTTTTATTAAGGTATGATTGATATACACTCTTATGAAGGTTTCACATGAAAAAACAATGTGGTTACTATATCTACCCATATTATCAAGTCCCCACCCACACCCCATGCAGTCACTGTCCATCAGTGCAGCAAGATGCCACAGATGCACTATGTGCCTTCTCTGTGCTACACTGTTCTCCCCGTGATCCCCCACACCATGTGTACTAAACATAATACCCCTCAGTCCCCTTCTCCCTCCCTCCCCACATGCCCTCCCATGCCCCTCCCCTTTGGTAACCACTAGTCCCTTCTTGGAGTCTCTGAGTCTGCTGCCATTTTGTTCCTCCAGTTTTGCTGCACTGTTTTACTCCAGGAACGAGGGAAATCATTTGGCATTTGTCTTTCTCCGCCTGGCTTATTTCACTGAACATAATGTCCTCCAATTCCATCCATGTTGTTGCAAATGGTAGGATTTGTTTCTTTCTTATGGATGAATAGTATTCCATTATGTGTATGTACCACATCTTCTCTATCCATTCATCTACTGATGGACACTTAGGTTGCTTCCATATCTTGGCTATTGTAAAAAGTGCTGTGATAAACATAGGGGTGCACATGTCTTTTTGAATCTGAGAAGTTGTATTTTTTGGGTAAATTCCAAGGAGGGACATTCCAGGGTCAAATGGTATTTCTATTTTGAGCATTTTGAGGAACCTCCATACTGCTTTCCACAATGGTTGAACTAGCTTACATTCCCACCAGCAGTGTAGGAGGGGTCCCCTTTCTCCGCATCCTCGCCAGCATTTGTTGTTCTTAGTCTTTTCGATGCTGGCCATCCTTACTGGTGTGAGGTGATATCTCACTGTGGTTTTAATTTGCATTTCCCTGATGATTAGTGATGTGGAGCATCTTTTCATGTGTCTGTTGGCCATCTGAATTTCTTCCTTGGAGAACTGTATCTTCATATCTTTTGCCCATTTGTTAGTCGGGTTATTTGCTTTTTGAGTGTCGAGGCATGTAGGCTATATATTTTGATGTTAACCCCTTGTTGGATATGTCATTTACAAATATCTCCCATACTGTAGGATGTCTTTTTGTTCTATTGATGGTCTCCTTTGTTGTACAGAAAGTTTTTAGTTTGATGTAGTCCCATGAGTTCATTTTTGCTTTTGTTTCCCTTTCACGAGGAGATGCGTTCAGGAAGAAGTTGCTCATGCTTATATTCAGGAGCTGTTTGCCTATGTTGTCTTCTAAGAGTTTTACAGTTTCATGACTTACATTCAAGTCTTTAATCCATTTCGAATTTACTTCTGTGTATGGGGTTAAACACTAATCCAGTTTCATTCTCTTGCATGTAGCTGTCCAGTTTTGCCAACACCAGTTGTTGAAGAGGCTATCCTTTCCCCATTGTATGTCCCTGGCTCCTTTATCATATATTAATTGACCATATATGGTTGGGTTTACATCAGGGCTCTCTAGTCTGTTCCATTGGTCTATGGGTTTGTTCTTGTGCCAGTACCAAATTGTCTTGATTACTGTGGCTTTGTAGTAGAGCTTGAAGTTGGGGAGCTTAATTCACCCTGCTTTATTCTTCCTTCTCAGGATTGTTTTGGCTATTTGTGGTTCCATATGAATTTTAGGACAATTTTCTCTAGTTCGTTGAAGAATGCTGTTAGTATTTTGATAGAAATTGCATTGAATCTATAGATTGCTTTAGGCAGGATGGCCACTATGACAATATTAATCCTTCCTATCCATGAGAATAGGATGTGTTTCCATTTATTGGTATCTTCTTTAATTTCTCTCATGAGTGTCTTGTAGTTTTCAGAGTATAGGTCTTTCACTTCCTTTCACTTGTTTTCCTAATTTCTCTCTCTGCTAGTTCATTGTTAGTGTACAGGAATGCCACAGATTTCTGTGTATTCATTTTGTATACTGCAAGTTTGCTGAATTCAGATATCAGACCTAGTACTTTTGGAGTAGATTCTTTAGGGTTTTGTATGTACAATATCATGTCATCTACAAACAGGGACAGTTTAACTTCTTCCTTGCCAATTTGGATGCCTTTTATTTCTTTGTGTTGTCTGATTGCCATGGCTAGGACCTCCAATATGATGTTGAATAGAAATGGGGAGAGTGGGCATCCTTGTTTTGTTCCCAATCTTAAAGGAAAAGCTTTCAGCTTTTCTCTGTTAAGTATGATGTTGGCTGTGGGTTTGTCATATACGTCCTTTATTATGTTGAGGTACTTGCCCTCTATACCCATTTTGCTGAGAGTTTTTATCATGAATGGATGTTGAATTTTGTCAAATGCTTTCTCAGCATCTATGGAGATGATCATGTGGTTTTTGTCCTTTTTCTTGACGTGGTGGATGATGTTGATGGATTTTCGAATGTTGTACCATCCTTGCATCCATGGGATGAATCCTACTTGATCATGATGGACTATCTTTTTGATGTATTTTTGAATTTGGTTTGCTAATGTTTTGTTGAGTATTTTTGCATCTATGTTCATCAGGGATATTGGTCTGTAATTCCCTTTTTTTGTGGTGTCTTTGCCTGGTTTTGGTATTAGAGTGATGCTGGCCTCATAGAATGAGTTTGGAAGTATTTCCTCTTCTTCTACTCTCTGGAAAACTTTAAGGAGGATGGGTATTAGGTCTCCACTGAATGTTTGGTAAAATTCAGCAGTGAGGCCATATGGTTCAGGCATTTTGTTCTTAGGTAGTTTTTTGATTACCAGTTCGATTTTGTTGCTGGTAATTGGTTTGTTCAGATTTTCTGTTTCTTCCTTGGTCAGCCTTGGAAGGTTGTATTTTTCTAGAAAGTTGTCCATTTCTTCTAGGTTATCCAGTTTGTTAGCATATAATTTTTCACAGTATTCTCTAATAATTCTTTGTATTTCTGTGGTGTTTGTAGTGATTTTTCCTTTCTCATTTCTGATTCTGTTTAGGAGTGTAGACTCTCTTTTTTTCTTGATGAGTCTGGCTAGGGGTTTATCTCTTTTGTTTATTTTCTCGAAGAACCAGTTCTTGCTTTCATTGATTCTTTCTTTTGTTTTATTCTTCTTGATTTTATTTATTTCTGCTCTAATCTTTATTATGTCCCTCCTTCTACTGACTTTGGGTCTCATTTGTTCTTCCTTTCCTAGTTTCATTAATTGTGAGTTTAGACTGTTTATATGGGATTGTTCTTCTTTCCTGAGGTAGGCCTGTATTGCAATATACTTCCCTCTTAGCACAGCCTTCACTGCATCCCACAGATTTTTGCAGTGTTGAATAATTGTTGTCATTTGTTTCCATAGATTGCTTGATCTCTGTTTTTATTTGGTCATTGATCCATTGGTTATTTAGGAACATATTGTGAAGCCTCCATGTGTTTGTGGGATTTTTCACTTTCTTTGCATAATTTATTTCTAGTTTCATACCTTTGTGGTCTGAGAAACTGGTTGGTACAATTTCAATATTTTTGAATTTACTGAGGTTCTTTTTGTGGCCTAGTATATGATCTATTCTTGAATATGTTCCATGTGCACTTGAGAAGAATGTGTATTCTGCTGCTTTTGGGTGTAGAGTTGTGTAGATGTCTGTTGGGTCCATCTGTTCTAATGTGTTGTTCAGTGCCTCCGTCTCCTTAATTATTTTCTGTCTGGTTGATCTGTCCTTCAGAGTGAGTGGAGTGTTGAAGTCTCCTAGAACGAATGGATTGCATTCTATTTCCCCTTTTAATGCAGTTATCAATTGTTTCATATATGTAGGTGCTCCTGTGTTGGGAGCATCGATATTTATAATGGTTATATCTTCTTGTTGGATTGACCCCTTTATCATTATGTAATGTCCTTCTTTGTCTCTTGTGACTTTCTTTGTTTTGAAGTCTATTTTGTCTGATACAAGTACTGCAACTCCTGCTTTTTCTCTCTATTAGTTGCATGAAATATCTTTTTCCATCCCTTCACTTTTAGTCTGTGTATGTCTTTGGGTTTAAAGTGAGTCTCTTGTAGGCAGCATATAGATGGGTCTTGTTTTTTTATCCATTCAGTGACTCTATGTCTTTTGATTGGTGCATTCAGTTCATTTACATTTAGGGTGATTATCGATAGGTATGTCCTTATTGCCATTGCAGACTTTAGATTTGTGGTTACCAAAGGTTCAATGTTATCTTCCTTACTATCTAAGAATCTAACTTAACTTATTTAATATGCTATTACAAACACAATCTAAAGGTTCTTTTCTTTTTCTCCTCTTTTTTCTTCCTCCTCCATTCTTTATATCTTAGGTATCATATTCTGTACTCTGTTTATCCCTTGATTGACTTTGGGGATAGTTAATTTAATTTTGCATTTTCTTAGTAATTAGTTGTTCTACTTTCTTTACTGTGGTTTTATTACCTCTGGTGACAGCTATTCAATTTTAGGAACACTTCCATCTATAGCAGTCCCTCCAAAATAGACTGTAGAGATGATTTGTGGGAGGTAAATTCTCTCAGCTTTTGCTTATCTGGAAATTGTTTAATCCCTCCTTCAAATTTAAATGATAGTCTTGCAAGATAAAGGTGGTTCCAGGCCCATCTGCTTCATGGCATTAAATACATCATGCCACTCCCTTCTGGCCTGTAAGGTTTCTGCTGAGAAGTCTGATGTTAGCCTGATGGGCTTTCCTTTGTATGTTATCTTATTTCTTTCTCTGGCTGCTTTTAACAGTCTGTCCTTATCCTTGATCTTTGCTGTTTTAATTACTATGTGTCTTGGTGTTGTCTTCCTTGGGTCCCTTGTGTTGGGAAATCTGTGGATCTCCATGGGCTGAGAGACTATTTCCTTTCCCAGACTGGGGAAGTTTTCAGCAGTTACTTCCTCAAAGACACTTTCTATCCCTTTCTCTCTCTCTTCTTCTGGTATCCCTATAATGCGAATATTGTTCTGTTTGGATTGGTCACACAGTTCTCTCAACATTCTTTCATTCTTAGAGATCCTTTTTTCTCTGTGTGCCTCAGCTTTTTAATCCTCTTCTCTAGTTTCTATTTCATTTATCATCTCCTCCACCATATCCAGTCTGCTTTTAATACCCTCCATTGTGCTCTTTAACGATTGGATCTCCAACTGGAATTAATTCCTGAGTTCTTGAATATCTTTCCGTACTTCCATGAGCATGTTAATGATTTTTATTTTGAACTCCCTTTTAGGAAGAGTCATCTTTCTCAGGAGTTATATAAATTTTACTCTAAATCAGGTTCCTTTCGCGTTTCATGTTTGTATATGGCGCCCTCTAGTGTCCAGAAGCTCTACTCTCTGGAGCTACTCAGCCCCTGAAGCAATGTCGGGGGTCGCGGGGGAGCAGTACTGGTGCCTGGGGAGAGGTAAGAGCTGTTTCCTGCTTCCCGGCTGCTATGCCTGCCTCCACTGTTTGAACCAGTGGACCGGGCACACAGGTATATGCCTCTATGCTTTGCATTTGTAGTTGCTGTAGACAGGTCTTCCCTCTGGCTGGCCTAATGCCAGGGTAGGGTTTGCCGGTTTGTGAGCCAGGTGGGGCTGGCTGGGAGAAAAGTGCAGTAGGCTGCCTATCACAGAGGGGGTCCTTGGAGCTGTGTAGCCAGCCAGGGAGCTGGAGCACCTGGAAATCGTGAAAGCTCCCAACCTGCTAGGCAGAATGCACCCGGACAATTTTGTCTACCTGTCCTTTCTCCTGAGTAGTAAGCTCTGTGCAATCCTTGCCCCTTTAGCAGCCCTCTTGCTAAGGGCTTCCTTGTTAAGAAGTCTCTCAGACTGCCCACCTTTCTTTTGTCCCAGAGCAGCCGGATATGGATCCCCACATTCCACAGGCGGCTGGAATCTGTCTCTCCAGGAATTCTGCCTGTCTTAACTTTCCAATTCCCTAATCACGAGAGTATCATGAAAGCACCATGAAATGTAAGTTTGTGCTCCCAGAGCAGATCGCCAGAGTTAGGTATCCAGCAGTCCCAGGCCTCCACTCCCTCCCCACTCCGTTTCTCTTCCTCCCACCAGTGAGCTGGGGTCAGGGAGGGGCTTGGGTCCTGCCAGGCCATGGCTTTGGTACGTTACCCTGTTCCGTGAGGTCTGCTCTTTTCTCCAGGTGTATGCAGTCTGGCACAGTCCTCTTCCCTGTTGCTCTTTCAGGATTAGTTGTATTAATTATATTTTCATATTATATGCAGTTTTAGGAGGAAGCCTCTGTCTCACCTCTCACACCGACATCTTTAATCCTAGGTAAATCTCTTTTTATGTATACACACATTCTACTGGTTGTTTCTCTGGAGAGCCCTAACACAATGCACTCAACGTAATGTTATTCAACAGTAAAAAAATGAATGAAAAACACAATTTGCAGATAATGAGCTTTATAAATAGGGAATCATAAGCAAACAAAAAGTGAATACATTATGATACATACATATGTATGTAAGTAGCACATATGTTAAAAAAAGCAACATATACAATAACATTTTTTTTTTAATGCAAGGAAATGAAGGAATGATAAGATATTCTAGAATGCCTGTACCTGGGCAGGAAGTGCCCACTGGGAGCTTCCCTGTGGTACATGAAAAGGTTCAGTTCTCAAGCTGAGGTTGGCTTCCAGGTTTTTATTATTATGCTTCAAAACTTATGTATCCATCACCCATTGTTGTACATAAATCTTCAAATGTCTAATAAAACATTTCTAAACTAGAGGTGGACAAGGAAGTGCCACAAGAAAGACACAAGGAAAGAAACACAGGTGTTCAAGAAACACCAGGCCAGTGCCAAGACCACCCCTGCACACACACCCCCCAATCCCAAAAGGTTTTCCAGGCCAATGTGGAAGGTCCAAACTGACCTGAGGCTCTCCAGGGTCCAAGCACTGGGGACTTCCTTCCCCCTCTTTTCTAAGATGTTGGTCCACTTACTTTGCCTGGAGAAGAGGGAGGGGGTGGGGGGAGATTACGCCTGGACCAGTTCTTCCAGGCCAGAGTACAGAGCCACGGGCACCTGCCAGGTCAACCCGCTGCCGCTGATCCTCAGTGCTCCTACTACTACCACAAACTGCTCCCCTGGCCACCTGGAGGTGGCTTGTGACTTTAACAATCCTCTTTCCTACCCACCCCCAGGAATTCATTCCTGGTTCCCTCCTGTGAGACCAGGAGCCACCCCCACACGGTTAAAGGCCAATGGGAAGTGCAGACATCAGGGGCAGGTGGCCACATGCCCCGGACACAGCAGAGGAGCACAGGGCCACTCAGGCTGAGCAGTCACAGCCCCTCCTCCGGCCCCTTCCCCCGTGAGCCTTTCGAGTCCACAGGATCATCGGGGGTTCACAGGCATGGGGGAACACTGCTGCACACAGGACTCCCTGTCATGTTGGGAGCTCAGTGAATGGCCACTTAATATGTCTACTGTTGGGTTCTGGTAAATATTTCTGTATTTATGTAGTTTCTTTCTATGTCCATTTTACTTAGATTTTTATTAGTATTAGCTGCTAAATTTTATTATATGCCTTTTGAACACCTGTCAATATAGTCAGCATAGGTTTTCTTTTTAATTTTATGTAGTGAATTATTAAGCATGACATTAATTGAGCACTTACTATGTGCCAAGCCATGCTCCAATCCCTCCCATTTGGTCCTTACATCAATCCTGTATGATGGTACTATTATTTTCCTGCTAATTTTACACATGAGGAGACTGAAGCTCAGGGAAGTCAAATAATTTGGCCAAAGTCAGACAGTTAACAGATGGCTGGATTGGAACACACCATGTTCTCAGCCCTAAGCCAGAATTTCCTCCAGCCGACACAGATCTTCATGTTAGGCTATCCTTGTTCTTCTGAGAAAAAAAACATAAAACTAATGTTTTAATGCTCTATTGTATTCAAATTATTTTATTTAGAAATAAATTTATAAATATATTTAGAAATGCTGCAAATACATGTAAAATATGTATGCATAAAGGGAAATTGGTCTATAGTCTTCTCTAGACCGTGGAGGGAAGAGGAAACCTAAATATTACAAAGAAAGAGATAAACATACAGAAAATGACATACAAATCTTCAAGCTTTATGGAAAAAAGACAGCTAAACAAAGTAAAAACAAATTATAGAAACAACACCCAGGGGAAAGTATGTACAATACATGCAACAGAGGGTTTGTAACACAATATAGAAAGAGCTCGTAAAAACTGAAAAGAAAAATAATATGATAGGGGGAAGAAATGGACACAGGATACGGCTGGAGAATTCCTGGAAGTGCAAATGGCCAACAAAGGTGCTCTGATGCTCGACCTCACTAGTACTCAGGACCATACAAATTAAAGTGACAACGGGATACTATTTCACCCATCAAATTAGCAAAAAACAACACCTTGTGCTGGTGGAAGTGCCCAGAAAAGGCTACAGAGCTCACACACTGCTGGTGTAAGAACGTCCTACAAAAAGGCCGAAGCAATTCAGTCCGGTGTAACTACCAACAACTACTGACCTGGAGAGTTACCCAGAGTACACTGTTCATTCATCCACTCAACAGTGAACACCTACAGCACACAGGTCTCGGCTGAAAATCGGGAGCAAGCTAAAGGGAGGTGAAAATCGCAAGCAGCTGAGTGATGCCTGCAGTTATGCTCTTCCTTTTGTTAAAGCAGGCGCTGCTGTTTGTGAACCTGGAGAATGTTGTGGAAGGCTCTGCTACATACACTAGGTCAACACTGCTTTATCCCACAGGGTTGGAGCTGGAGGTTTATTACAGCCTTGCTATGATTACATCTCTTGTTTTGCTTGACGTGAGCATATGGTAACAACTGCATAAACTGTAACTCTGAGAAACCTAGTAAAGAATATTGCAAACAGCTTTTGTTTACACACCACAGAAGAAGAGCACAAGGTCCACACCAAGTTGGTGGCAGAGCCAAGAGTCCACCCTCTGTCCTGCTGACTGCAAATGTGGGCTCTTCGCTCCCAGTGATGCCGTTTCTCCTCACTTGAGTTCACCCACCCACACAGGGCAGATTCAGGAGGGCTGCCATGCTCACACAGACAGCAAGTTTTGTTAGCGCTCTGGCAACATCTCTTCCACTCCCAGGAATTACAGTATTTGAGTTCCTATGGAGGACAGGCTATGCTTTTCAGCCCATAGAAGTTCAGATGAACTCTCAGACACAAACAGAAGTGTCTATGCATCCTGGGTGCACCCTGGCCCTTGGTTAATGTGACCCCATTTCCTGGGAGCGCTCTGCAGGCAGCTCTGAGCACCCTCGTTCAGAGCCCTCCCTCCTCCTGGCAACAAGATTCCCGCTGGGTTTCAGGGACCCCCTGCCTCTGGGACACAGTCGCCCCTCCCTGGGCTCCTCTTCAGTCTGTGAGGCCACCTTGTCCAAAGTCTTCCAAGGAAGTACTTTTATGCTTGGTTACTCGGTTAGCTAAGGACCTCAGAACCCTGACGGGTATACTCTCTCCTGACTGAAGGGCTGGCCCTCTGACCAATCCCCTGTGGCAGAGCACCCACAACAGGGGTATCATGAAGCTATGTCACTTAGGAAAAACAGCCGGCACCCCTCCAAAGGACTGAGACACAGAAACTTCAAAACCACATCAGATGTTCTCACCTCTGCCTGTTTACATCTCTACTCACAGAAAAACATTCAACACAGAGAGAAATGAGTGTCCGCTTCTCCAGGAATTCTCTGACTCTTCCTGCTGGGAGTACCTGCTCTCTCTGAGGGCATCTGCTACTTTTTAACTTGTGTTCTAATTAAAGAGATAGGGACATAGCCCCCCACAAGGCTGGAAGCTTCCTGAGAGAAGAATCCCTGTCTCATTTACCAAAGGGTCTGCCTGGCATAGTGACCACCCACGGTCAACAGACCTAGACACTGCCCAGGGTGCTGAGCGAGTGTTTGTTCCCAAACCTATTTATGCCAGTTGTACTATATGTATATATGTATTTATATATGTATATATGGTACACACCTAACCATATAAACCTATGAAATAAATTCTTAGTTGTTTCTATGAAAACTACAAGTTGGTAATTTTTTTTTTAAATTATAAACCCTAGCTAAACTTTACACGTAGGTAAGATAAATATAAAGGATTGGGTAAAAATTTGTAAAAATCTAGAATTTAGCAACTCAGGTTGCTTCATACATTTTTCTTAATCCTCTTCAAGCAAAAACTGAATACTGGAGACAATAAATTATGGGTATGGTTTATGCAAGACAACCACTGACAATTTTGATCAGCAGATTAAAAGAAAAGGTCATTCAAGGTGGATGCATGAGATACTTACCTTCTTTAAGTTACAAATAACTTTTTTCACGGTCTTGCTTTATCCAGCATCCTCAGGTAGCTGACCAGGGGCTGGTCCCCATCCCAGGAGACAAATGCTGCATGACCACTGGTCAGGTGTCACCTCAAGTTTGGGGGACAGTGCTGCCTCATGGAATATAAATAAGGATAAGCATCGGCTGCAGGAGCCATGCACAGGCTGTGGGGCACAGCATTAAAGGCACTGAAGACATTCTCCCCACCATCACTGAAAACAGAACAGCTATATAAATAATTTGCTTAAAGACTGGGACAAATAAATAACAATTAAAAAAAAAAAACCTAGTTGAGAAATCTCAATTTCCAATCTAAAAGAAAAGCCCCAGGCTTCCCAGAAGGCACTCTGATGCTGATACGATAACCTGATACACCCACTGCCACCTTGTGCTCGCCCATCTCCCCAGACTGCATCTGGAGATGAAGTGAAACTCCCTGCCAGAGACTACGCATGATGACAGTGACCGCTGGCGCCTGACCCAGGTCAGCTGATTCCCTACACCTGCTGCAAAGATGGCTCCAAGTGGAACAACCACTCCCTTTCCTTGGTGCTTCAGGGCACCTGGGAATAAGCAGCAAAGTAAACCAGAAAGAATTGGAAATTAGATTTCTCTTATCTCACTCGCTCCAAGAGGTTGCAAAGCTGCAGCCTATTTGACTATTGCTAGATTAACTTAACCCAGGGAAGGGCTGAACACTCCCTGTTGCAGACACCAGTCTCCTCCCACTGGCACATCAACAATGCCACCAATTCAACAATGATGAGGTCGGAAAGCCCAGCAGCTGTGACTACTCCAAAGAGGCAACTGTTTGCCCAAAAAAAGCAAGGTGGGGCAGTGGTTGGAAAACAGGAGTGCAGCCAATACTTAATTTTCCCTATTCTGAATTAAACCCTAGAGAAGGATATATGTTGATTTATTTGTTCTATTTGGTAACCAAAGGTCAGGAGAGCTGACTGTGTCCTGTAAGAAATGAAATCAGGAAGTGTGCAGGGATGACCTGATCAGAGAGAAGCCCTCTCCTTCTTTGGCCCTCACCTCTCAGGACAGATGCTCACACCCCAGGGGCTGGCTGGCTCCCCCCAGGGTCGCTCCCACAAGGACCAGCAGCTGGGCAAGCCTGGAGGCTCCATGGCAGCCCCAGCCTCCTGTCCCCCTAACTCCCCTTGACTTCTGTCCACATCCAGACCCAGTTCCAGGCTCAGCAGGGCCATCCTTTACTAACCAGCACCCACAGTGTGCCCTCCCCTTGTTGACTGCAGAACTGACACATCCATCAGGGGTCCACAGAGAGCCACTGGCTACCTGGCTTCACCCCCACACCACCAGCACATAGGACACATCAAGGTCATCTTGACCAAGCCTCAGCGATTTCGAAACCGACAATTCCCTTGCTCTGTAATCTTAGTCAAGCAACCCCAAGTTGATTTCCCTTTTTCCAGAATTAAGACAGAAGAAGTAAGCATTAGACAAGGAAGAAACATAAAAAGACGGACCAGGAGCTACACTGGGAGAGTTCAAAGAGGGAAACGAAAGCCAGCATAAGAGAACTCGTCCAACGAGAAAGGAAAGCCATCCAAACTAAGCAAAATGCTGCTGCTATAAGCCACAAGGCTCAGCCACAGAGGTGGTCGGCAAGTCTGGCAAACAGCCCAGCTACTTAGGAAAGGGCAGTGGCCACCCAACTGGAACAGCCACAGGTATAAATCAAGGGCAGCATTACCAAATTTAAAAGAATGACCTTGGCACCCCCCTCCCCTTCCAGCCATGCTCCCAACAGACCAGCTCAGTCTCAGTCGGAATCCGGATCCCACACCCTGAATGCTCGCTCCCACCACACATTCACTGAGGACCTGCAGGGCTCGGCACTGTTCTCAGAGGGGAGGACAGGAGACAGAGAGGTCCCCCTGCTCACAGCACAGTGACAGTCTGAGGAGGGATGGAGGCAACACTCTCTGAAACCCGAACAGGAACACAGGGACTTCAGACACACAGCAGAGTCCGCAGGACAGGGAGCAACATCAGGCCGCACGGCCAGGAGACCCACTGAGGTGGCCTCAGTGCTATGACCTGTGAGGAGGGAGCTGGACACAAGACAGCCCAGAGAGCAGGGCTCACATCTGCAAAGACCTGAGAAGGGCGGCTGCCACGGCACCAGGTCCTGCCTTGGGCTCCACATCTGGGTCTCCCACCCTTTTCTATCCTTTCCGGAAAATGTTTCTGAAAGCCAGACCAGATCCCACCTTACTCTTCTGCTTAAAAACCTTTGTTGATTCCCACTGCCTATATAATAAAGTCCCTAAGAACTGAACTTCTTGAGTGAATTTTACTGTATGTAAATTATACACAGAGATACAGACATCACCGCTTCCTCCATGAAGCCCTTCCAACCACCGACTTCCCGCGGCACCCTCCCCTCGCACCGGTCTGGCCGCTGGAGAGCCCACCACCCCTCCACACTTGGTTAATGACAGAAGACATTTCCCATGGCTGGGGTGTGTCTGCATCTGCACCTGCCACACACAGATCAGGATAGAGCCAAGCAGGTCACAGCAGTCACATGAGGACAGGACAGACATCACCAACGGGCACCCATCGTGGAGTGAAGCGTGAGCGGAGGTCAAGGGCTCACATCCCAGGCTACCTGTGCTGCGCTCTGCAGCCTGGCACCAACTCACTGGACACAGAGGTAGGACTGTGCCAAGGAGCTCAAGAGGGTGTCATATACCCACCAACCCCACGGTATAGGAGAAACCCGGCTTCAATTCCTGGCTCTGCACTTACTAGCTGTGTGACCTGAACACCTGTCTTACCTACCTCTCCGAGCCTGTTTCCTTCACATGAACAGGAGGCGATAGCACCAGCCTCACAGCCCTGCAGCGAGCGCTGGGCATAGCGTGTGTGAGTGCCTGCCACATGGCACGTGCTGGAACCTGATCTGTTATCATGGGGGCTGGTGAGCCCTAAACACAGCTGGCTCTTCCCCTCAAGGACCTCCCTGGCTTCCACAGTGGTGGTTCAAGACCCCTGTCTCTGAGTTCAGAGCACCAAGTACACACCCTCGTGGCACCACATTCAGAGGCAGGCGTGTGGAAGAACAGCAGGGACCACAACAAAATAAAGCTTCAACTCATTTTCATAAAGATACAGCTGAACCCTTCTATTTCCCTTACCCCCCAACCATGCCTCCCTAAGTGGAAAAGTAAACAGGTGAGACTGATTAATCCTGCCTCCTATGAATTAAAAGGGAAAATGCATTTGCAATGAACTGCAAATTAAATCTAAAGGTTGGTATCTCAACAACCCCTAAGAGTCCAGCCTGAGGGTCCATCTGCCAAAAGTCTGTTCTTGAACTACAGCAGCTCAGGAGTAAAATCATGTAGCTGTGGCATGTGCACTACAGTGAAATGCAGCAAACATTTCCCAAGGCTCTCTGTACTAAGCACAGTTAGCATTTCTTGTCAAACTTCCTTCTCTTTCAAAAAAGAGACACCAAACTACACTTGATCTATTCATGTTGGTCCCGACATTCCAAAGAAAGATTTTCAAAAATTCAAATTACTTACCAAGCTTTACCATAAATATTATAATGGCACACGTTTGGGGGGAAAAAGTATAGGAACTTAAATTCATGATTTAAAAGATGGTTAAGGAAATAGTGTGTTTCTTAGCACAACAGAAAACTCATTCTCATGGGGAGAAAGCTCTACAGACGCCAAGCTCAGGTTTTAAAGGAGTCACTGAATGACACTCTTAAAATGCACCTAATTTCTACAGGCATTCAACATTACTTTCCCCATCAGGGCAGCCCTGGGCACTTGTAGTCACAGATGATGATAAACCTACAGGCCTGAGAACTGAGGGCCTTCGTATTACTCATGCCACATCTGCTCATCCCACAAATGTCTGCCTGCACAGAGCTAAAAACGGTGGATTCCAATGTAAAAGGCAGTCCCTGCCCTCCACCTCACCTAGCACCTGGCCCAGCAGGAGGAAACCAGCAGTCAGTCAATCTTAAGGTAAGTGAGAAGCATGGGGACAGGTGAGGACCACATACTCTGCAGGCCTGGAGGGGGTGGTGGGAGGGGTGAAACTAGATTTACATTTGAAGGATGAGCAGGAGTTCATCGGCAAAGATGGGAAGACAGGGCACTTACAGCAGAGGTTTCAGGATCTGTGGAAAGCACACTTAAAGGAGACACGCAGAAGTTCAGTGTGGCAAGAGATGAGGCTAAACGGGGGAGCAGGGGCCAGAGCACAAGTCTGGATTTCACTGTGCTGCCAACAGGGGTTTTGACCTGGTCCGAGAGAGTGACTGCTCCCCACGGCTGACAAGGAAATGAATACTCAGACGAAAGAGCCACATCAACAACCCTGCCTATTTTGGCTCAAAAGAGTTAATAAAAAATGTTAAACCAAATCCCTCCTCTGACATGCAAGAATGGCCCAAAGACTTTCGTCACCTTCTCTGGTCCTCAGCTTCCCCGCCTGTGAAACCGGCGCAGCCATGGCACAGGGTCGCCATAACCTGGGAAGCACACCTAACGGCCTCAGAGCAGAGGACCGGCTCCACTGCCGTTCGGCCCAAGGAGCACCAGCACTAGCAGGGCCTGCAGCCCGTGAATCAAGTCCAGCCGTCACAGGTCAAAAGGCACACGGAGAATTCACCGCCACCGTGAAGCTGCCGCGTAATGGTCTGAAGGCAGAGGCTGTTCAGGCCCCTTGTAAATGGGGCAAAAGAAGGAACACCCACCACCTCACACACACGGTCATAAACCCGGGCTCAGGTGGCCCCGGAGCCCCAAGTGGAGCCACGGCCCCACAGTCTGAGGGCAGGTCACGCGCCGCTGGCTCACCCAGGTGGGGACCGGCCCCTCCACCTCCTCAGCAGCAGCCACGTCCCGGCTTGGCCTGCCCCACCCACCCGGCACAGGTGGCTCATTGTCCCCTCACCTCCTTGCACCTGGCAGGACTCCACAGTCACCCTGGAGCATGAGGCACTGCCCAGAAACCACCGACCAGAAAGCCCTTAAAGGCTCCGTGCGAGGCAGAGACCACACGGGACCCCAACAGGCACCTCTCAGCTCCTTTCCCACAAGCTACCCAGTAAAAGCACCTCTGCCCTTAAGACTGAAATGAGTGAGAATGAAACAAAGAGGAGGCCAGGCTGGCTGAAGCCAATGAGACCAGGAAACAGTCATAAGAGGAAGAGACTGCGTGCCTACAACCACAATCCCCAGACCTTTGGATTTCACGAAGCATTCCCCCCAACCCCCAAAACTTGGGGGACTTTTCAAAATACTGCTGAAAAAATTAGACATCCACAAGTGAAAAAATAAACTTCAATCAATACTGTATACTACATACAAAAAATAACTCAAAATGGACCATAGACCTAAATGTTAAACCTAAAACCATAAAACTTCTGAGAGAACATTTGCGACTTTGGACTAGGCAACGATTTTAGCTATGATACCAAACAGAAAAGCACAAACCTCAGGAGAACAAACTTTCATCAAATTTTTTTAACTTGCGCTCTTCAAAAGATACTAACAGAAGGAAAAGACAAGCTTATGGACTGGGAAAAAATATTTGCAAATCACATATTTGGTAAAGGACTTGCATCCACAATATATAAAGAAACCCCAAAACTAAGTAATAAGTTAACCCAATTTTTTAAATGGGCAAATAACCTGAGTAGATACTTCATCAAGGTAAACATAGACCAGCAAATAAGCACAGGAAAAGATGCTCATCATTAGTCATTAGGGAAATGCAAACTAGAGCCGCAGTGAGACAACACTACAGACCTACCAGAATGGCAAAAACTAAAAAGACTGACCATACAAAGTCCTGGTGAAAACATGGTGGAACTGGAACCCTCACCCACTACCGGAGGGAATGTACTATGATACAGCACTTTAGAAATAGAAAACCGTTTAGCAGTGTCTTAAAACATTAAAGGAACACTATTATACCACCCAGCCATTCCAGTCTAGTATTTATGTAAGAGAAATGAAAGCATATGTCCATACAAGGACTTGTACACGTACACAAATGTTCATATTTCTGGTGGGGCTTTTTTTGTAACAGCCCCAAACTACAAACAACCCAAATGTCCATCAATAGGTGAATGATTAAGCAAAGTGTGGCATATCCAACACTGGATAAGACAAAGAATGAAATACTGATATATGCTACAACATGGATGAATCTCGAAATAATTTTGCCAGACTTTAAAAAGTATATAACGTATGATTCCATTTCTGTACAATCCTACAAAATACAAACTAATCTAACAGTAACAAAAAGCAGACCAGCAGTTGCCTGGCAGGGAACAGCAGGCAGAAAGGACTGTAAGTAGCTAAGGGGAGCTTTTGGGGCTGATGGATTATGTTCATTATCTTGATAGTAGTGAAAGTTTAATACATGTATTCGTATGTCAAAACTTACCAAATTTTGCACTTTCAATATGTGCACTTTATCAAAATATATATACACAAGTGCACCTTATTGCCCGTTAATTGTACTCAATAACGCTGTTTAAAATTCGGGAGGTGAGTAACATAAGGCTACTACCTTTTTATTTTGTCAAGTAAGAATACTCTTTAAAAACTACCAGTTCTTATCATTAACACTTAAAGAACATTTTAAAACCAATTTTTTGAATGGGCAAATGATTGGAATAGACAGTTCACCAAAGAAAATATACAGACCAGCAAATAAGCACAATTTTACAAAGGTCACAATTTCATACTAAAGAGAGCCCTTCCCAAGAAAAGCAGCTGCTAATCCTAATATAAAAACTACATTGGCCTTTGTTTTTCTCACGTTGCTGAGAACACTGTTTCCAACCAGCTTTTGGGTTCGGCTGGGCAGGGAACACAGCCGAAGGCTCCACGGTCCTCAGGCAGGCCCCGAGCTCACCTCCGTCCCCCACCCTCCCACACCCGGCAGTTAGTCCAGAGGGGCAGCACCCCAGCTGCTGCAGCGCCGGGCTGGCCAAGTGAACTGCAGAGCACTGCAGCTGCGGCAGTGGCCTGAGACGCCACGTCCCTCCCCTCCCGGGGGACAAGAAGTCCCAAGAAGAACGTGCCCTGGAAGGTTCCTGGAGCGCTGCCTTGCTGAGAAAGTGACCCGACTTGTTTCTAGAGGAGCCGTTTACCCCCAAGCCAGAGTATCTGTGGTCTGGTGCAAGGAGAAGTTTCATATGGCCACGTTAAAACTGTTCACTGGGAATCTTCCAAGCTCAAGTCCATTGAGCTACAGTGGAAATAAAATATGAGCTCTAAAAAAGGCTGCAATATAGACTAGAGTCCTTCTGATATTGTGCCAGAATGCTAACAGAATCCAAAAGACCTCAATCAGCCAAGCCCTAGAAAGGGACTGGGCGAAACGGCGCAGGGCAAGTGGCCCTCCTCACATGTGGCTGGCTTACTGGTCAGAACAGCTGAGCAGGCGAAAGGCCTGCTCTTGAACCCACCTCCAGCTGTCAGACAGGGAGGGGCAGCTCCACGCTCTGCAGTGTGGGACGAGCGCACTCAGCAAATAAGCATGGAATTTGTTACTTCCAAGAAACCAAATGTACAGTGAATCCAGAGCAGTGCCCTGTGCAAGGACCCCCACACGGACTCGAGCCTGCACACCCAAGCTGCCCGACACACACCACCGCACACAACCATGTGGCCACTGCTCGGCCTGAGGTGTGCACGTACAGTGACACAGCCCACCCTCGGTAGGACGTAGCCAGGGAAGCAGCTCACACAGGTCTTCTAAGTGGGCTAGGGGTTACTGAGACTGGGAATTCCAGGGTCTCTGTCCCCACGCATGGTCTAGAAGGGAAGGCACAGTTCCAGGTGGACACAACCCTTGGCCTCTCATTTCTCACCCCGTGGAGAGAGTGGCAGTAGAAATGGGCCCAGGGCAGGAGCCCCATGTGCCTAGTCCAGGGCAGCCCTGTCATCTGAAGAGTCTGTGGGCTCCACTGCAGCCCCTGAACTGCCCTAAATATCCACCCCCAGAGCCACAACCTCATAGCCGGCAAAAGAAGCCACAAAGCTGCCTCCCCCAGCTCAGGAACCCTTCAGATTCTCTTTTCAATCACCCCCGGACCTCCCCGCCGCACCCCCACCAATCTCCATCTCCTTGGACTTCAAACCTGGACTCCCGCAACCCCAAGCCGCCCCTTTAGGCTGGAAACTCCATTTAGAATGCTTCCCCGCCTCCCTCAGGACTTGATTCCCAACAACCGCCCCTTGGTCGCAAAGACAAAGGGCCAATTTTCCCCTCCCAGCCTCCGGCTGCTCAGGACCCAAGTGACCCAGAAGAATGACTGGATGAGGCAACGTTTAATGAGCTTGGAGTGGAACGCGGTCCAACTGCCCCTCCATGATGGGGGCTGGCTGTAGAGACACCTAACACGGGAGGTCAGTCATGTTTCAAAATAACTCCGAAGGTATAGTTCTGTGTTTGACATGAAGCTGCGGCATATCTTAGAAGGAAGCTCAGCTATAAAGTTATTAAAAGTAAATATTTAAAGAACTAGCAGCTGTGGATGCCAGGATGGCAGCCTGCAAACTTCCAGTCAGAATAAAGATTCTGTTATGTCAGGGGCTGGGTCAAGATCACAAATGCCGCTTCATTCCACCCCCGACAGAAGACACAAAGTTTTTAAAGTAATTTTTCAGGAAGTTACTCTGTCCTTTGGGCAGGGCCCTAAAAGTTAAAACAAGAAAACAACTGCCGAGTATGGAAAAACCAGTGTGCATATAAATCCCCTCAGTCAAGGACTAAACAACATGTATTTCAAATGTCATACATGAGGCGATTATTTGGGACTGAGGATAGAATTATACAATTTTGCTAACAATAAGTATACATTTTTGGTAATTCCAAGTGTCTATAATGTTTACTATGTAGAGGCCTGAAAGCATGTTCCACTCATGTGTCCATACTTGAGCAAGGCAACCTGACGTAAATCAGGTAAGAATTACATTTCTGACAGCTGAAGGAAGCAGCCAGAGACTGGACATGCCCAGGACAAAATAGTCGCACTTTTTTCATTGGCCTTTCTGACGATGCCCTCAGGTCTGGTTTGCTGAATTCTGCAACCCAAGATGCTCACAGATCCAGTGCACACACCACACTTCCCAGCTAGGAGGTCTGTCACTTAACCTCCCTCCCCAGCTTCCCGCCGGCACAACAAAGCAGTCAGAAGGGTAAGTACAATCATGCAAGCGAGAGAAGGGCACTGGGCAGGAATAAGCCTCAATGAGAGAGAGCGGGGAAACGAGAGAAGGGCTGTGCAGTCGTAAAATCTATTGAGCCTTCAAAAAAGGCTCCGTTTATTCTTTAACTTAATCTGTATGCTGTTCTTCCTCTTCTTTCAGCCCCTTAATCAATTACATGACTGCACTCAGGAGGAGGGACAGATTCCAGAGCGTAAACAAACTGCATGGGTGAAGAATGCCGAGCGAGATCCGGATCAACGCATTACCTGAATCACCAACTCTATTCTTGAAACAAAACTTCAAAGGAATTACCAGTCACCTGTGTACATCACGCCTTATCCAGACCCCTACCCAAAAGGCCCTATAAAACCACAAGCCCACAGCACGCCTCTTCTCTGAGGTCCCCCGCACCCCCGTCGGAGTGTGTCTGACCTACCAAATAAACTTTCTCGCTGCATAAGCCCATTGCGTTTCATCTCTGAATTCCTTTTCAAGACAAAGATAAGAAAGAATTCACTGACCTCCACCTCTGGCGGCAAACATCTTTGTCACTTCTCTGTTTCATTCAGCTTTCTAACTGAAACTCCATCCTTTTCTCTCTGTCTCTGTTTTATGTCAGAGCAGCAGGGAAGTAGAAGTCCTCGAACATAATCTCACCATCTCCAGTGCTCCGTGACTCCCCAAATTCTGGGGTGGTAGGGACATAAGTCCCGCACCATGCAGATCAAACGGACACTGGACGCCAGGCGACCCTGACTTTGGGAGTTGGCAAGGGATTTGTCCTGCACCAAGCAGTTCAATGGACTTTGCTTTTTCCCTTCTGTTCTCCCCTGCGCTCTACTGTCTGCACAGCTGCTGACCATCGCCACTACTCGCTTCAATGAATCTCTTTCTTGCTGGCACTTGTTGGACCTGACTGCAAATTCTTTCCCAGTCAAGAGTCAAGAGCCCTTCCCCATCCAAGTTGAGGATTCACCCAGTGTGTGGGGTAAGATCTCCCCAGACACAGTTGCCTGGCAACATCAATAAATATTACATTTTTAAAAATCATTATGATAATGATGAAGTAAAAAACGCGTTCAAAAAGGCAAAAGCTGGAAGGGGACTGGAAGGCTGACAATAAGTCAAGCCCCAAGCAGCCTCCACCCTGGGACAGGGATTTTTAACCATGCTTTGCCCCTGCTGTAACTCCAGTACCTAGAACCATGCCTGGTATGTGATAGACGTTCAAATATTTATTGAATAAATGAATGGAGATCTATGAACCTGTCAGAATCTCATGCAAAAATGTGCATCTGTTTTGTGGAAAAGAGAATCTACTTTCATGAAATTCTGAACAAGATCTAGAAAGTCAAGAAATATTGCTGAATTCCATCCACATCTCAGAACACCACTGACCAAGATGGGGTAAGCAGGGCAGTAAAATTACAGAGCAAAGACTAACAAAGGGGAGAGCTTACCCCCAAAAAGAGAAGGCTGCTCAGGGGCTGGGTGCCATGCAATCACCAGCTTAGCCCTGGGCAGGCCCCAACCTTTAAGTCTGAGGTTTGGATTTGGAAGGTACTTTGTGGCCGGAGCCCCAGTTAAGGAGGAACAGGATTTGTTTAATTTAGAAGAGGAAAAACCCTATGCTCTGCACCATGAAGGCACCTGAGCAGACAGGTGAGGGTGAGCCAGAATCACCACCTCCAGAGAAGGGGGGGATCCAGCAGAATCCTCCAAGACCCCTCAGATGCAAGCACTTTCTGTGCCCCCGCAGGAACTTCAGGCACTCCTATGTGAACCTGGCATGGATTCTGGGCACCCAACCTTGCTTGAAGTTTTTCAACTCAGCCCACAGCACGGGGGACTCCAGCTCCTAACATGCCCTGATCCGTGAGGTATGCAGATGCCAGACAGGCAGAAGGACATACACCAAAATATGTACAGGGCAGGAAAAGGACAACAATAAACATGTACTGCACTCTCCCCCTCAAGGGGACTTTTCTAAAGCTCAACAAGGTCCCTAGATCCCTAGATGACAGCATGTTAGACATCTAATGACTGAGGAAATCAAGATGACAACAGGCAACTATAATTCAAGTCTTAAAATGAACCGGTATTTAATTAACCATAATCACAGCATCATTCACATACAGTGGAGTGTGTGTGTGTGTGTGTGTGTGTGCAGAGGGATCACCACTGAAAGGGGACCCTTAGGCAGACCTGGGTCTGAGGAGTTATTAACCTTCTGTGAGAGGTTTCCTCAACTGTAAAGTGGGCATCAAAGAGTGGCGCAGCAGGATGGCTGTGAGGCTCAGGCGCACACCAATGGCTGCACGAAATGGGGCTAAATGGGTCCCACTGTGGGGCACATATTCATTCATCAGCCCCCACATCAACCACACATTGCCCTGTTTCAGAGAGAGGTCAGTGAGGCACAGAGATGCAGTGACTTGTGTAGGGTCCCACAATTAAGTACAGCGCCAGGATTCAAGCCCCAGCAATCTGCCTGCAGAGCTGCTCCGTGATAACGACCTGCCACATTCGCCTGCAGCCCAGGACACCGGGCTGGCCCAGGACCAGAACTCAGCAGAGGCCTGTCCCGGTCCCACTACTCCAAGAGGGCCCTCCTTTGGGGGAAAGACGCCAGGTCCCAGGCCAGGGCCCCGAAAGCCAACCTCCACGCCCCACAGGAGCCCGCGGAGGACTTGGGAGCAGGACTTCGCAGCCCTGCAGATACTGCAACTTGCCACCTCCTTGCAGAGAGGGAAGTCCCGCCCCCAGGAGTTGCCAGTGGGCTGACAGAAAGGGCCTCACTTCTTCCCATCACGTCATTAACATTATGTTTCTACAAGGCAAAGACTTAAAGGTTTTTTTCCCCCTGCCTTTACTCATTAGTAAGACAGCATGCTATTTTCAACCATTTCTAAATTTCATGAACCTGCAAGTTTCTGGCAGAAGTTGCAGGCCCAAAATAGCAAGTTTGGAGATGAGTACAAAAAAAAAGCCTTCAAAGAAGGTGAGCGTTAAAGGGAGGTAATGAGACAGCCCCCCAAGCCCCAGTCAGGCCCACATCAGCATGAGCAAGAGGGGGAAAAAGCAATCTAGAAGGAAATAAAAGCAGCATTGAAGATAAAGCAACAAATGTCTGGAATTTATTATACCAGCCACTTCATTCAGTTGTTATAAAGGAGACACTGATTTTTCCCCCATGACTTAGGTATGGCCAGGGCCCCACTGCAAGGCCCTGATTCTGTGGGGCTCTCGGGCAGGATAAGGTCTGGGCTCCAGTGACCAGCACCAGTTCTAAAAAGCCGAACAAACTTGATGGGATAACATGCACCCTGTTCAATCCAGAATAAAGCTCGGGTCAAGGGCTGCAAAGGATTCGAGCCTCATGGGCAGTTACCAAATGTCCAGGCTGAAATAACATAACCCTGCTCCATCCCATGCACCCAGCCAAGGCTGGGTGGCTAAGTAGAAATTCCTCAGGAAATAAGACGGGAAGGGCAGAAAGGACAAAGGGAAGCATGTGCCGCTGGGGCTTGGTAGTTACCTTCCAGCTTGGTTGAGAAACCATCAGGATGCCCCTGCCAGAGCCTTCATCACACACACAGCGGACAGCTCAGCCAGTCACCTAGGCAACAGCCAACCTAGACATGTTTTGGCAACTGTGGAGACCAGGGTAAAATACAACTCCCATACTTGTGATAACAACACAGACTGTTAATTAAGCCCAGAGCAACGCATTACTCTAAAATCTGGGTTTATTGATAGAGTAAACACGGGTGGGAGAGGTCACAGGAAGCTGGACAGCACCTTGCCCGGATGCACTTAGGCTAGGCCTGCAGCGCTGGGGAACAAAACTTTGTTATGCTTCTGTATTATTTGTGATTATTTCCTCTACCTTAGTACGTAGTAATGTCTTCTGTTGTGAATGTCAGCCTTTCTCAGCTGGGATAGAGGAACAAAGAAAAGAGTTTTTGTCCACCGTTAGGCCAGAGAACTAAAGAGGAAGCAGTCCCACGCCTGCCCTGGGTGGTGGAGAGGATGTCGGGGAGGCAGGCAGGAATCCAAGGGAGGCAACCCAGGGCGCAAGCTGAGGGTGGTCACCAGCTCCCCACCAGGAGCCCTTATGAGCCCCTGCAAAGCACATTTTCCTTTGCAGATTCAGGAACACTGGACTCTGCTGGGTGTGAGGGTGGACATCTAAGGGGTCGTGGAAGGTGAAAAAGAAAGCTGGCCTGTGGTGAAGACCACAGTGACTTCCGAACAGAAACAACCAAGGTGAGAAAGCACCAACGCTATAAACCTTCCTGCACGCTCTCTGGGGTCTGTCTACCAACCAACAGAGCTAGGAACATCCCTGAGCAGCCTCAGGAAGCACCTTAGGAAAAATCAGAGGGATGGCTCCAGCCCCAGGGGTGTCCTGATGTACGAATGACCCCAGCAGACACAACCTTGCGTAGACTTTCCCAACATGCATATTATAGGTGAAGAAAAGAAAACCGAACAAGTTCTAGGAGATACTGTGGTTCAGAGTATCATACAACTAGTTTGATGAATGAGCGCAGCCACAAACGTTTACAACTTTGGGCATGCAGAACATTAGCTCAGGTGATTACTAAATAAAGTAGTAAGGACTTTTTCAAAGACTGTTTCTTGCTTATGAAAGTAAGGCAGCTAATTTAAGTAAAATGATATCCAGAAACTTAGAAAGGAAATGTGACTCATTTAAGAAAACCTCACAAGTTTCTTATCTCATAGATACTTGGAAGTTCTAAAGGCCTAGGCATCTTAAAGAGAAAGAGTCCCTCAATATTTTCACCCATAAATAATGGGGAAAAAAAACCCACAAGCAACAGAGCAGGCGTTCAAAACACTCAAAGATGTTTATATCCTTTAATCCAGGATTTCCATGTTCATTTCTGGAAATTTATCCCCAGAAACTAATTATACAAATGAAAAAAGAAATGAAACTGGAAATTGCAAATCCATCTACAATAGGAAAAAAAGTGGAAATAACCTAAAATGTCCATCATTGGGGGAGTGTTTAAATCTCATTACATCAACAGGGTTATGCAATCATTAAAAGTCTTTTTAAAGACAATGGTAAAAACATGGAATATATTTGGTAAAACATTTCAGAGAACTGGACTAATACAACTGAACAGTGTCAGTCAGTGAAAAGGAGACAGACGTGTGGTCAGCGCAGGTTTCACAGCCTCTCTCCTGTTTAGAAGCCGGATGCCCTTGGACTAAGCACGTCACCTGGACTGCCCTCGTGTTCAGCGAGTGACCTTGGAGGTGGACTGCAGCAATGCACCACTCTTGCTTCGGCTGCAGCTTGGAACAAAGTAGGCAGTAGGTGGCAGCTGCTACTTCTAAGCTATGTAAGAACCCTTCTGCAAGTAGCAGGTAAAATACAGAGATCTTGATTCAGAAAGCTCTTTTCTGTGTTGTAACATTTCAGTATTTAAAAAAGTGGAAAGAATGCAAAAGCAAAAAGAGAAAAAGCCTCTCAGCACAAAAATGGTTCTCACAACCATAAAAACAAACATCTGCTTTAATTTATCTGCACAAATGATCTTCACTTGATATCAGGTCAATGAAATGTGAACATCTTTCACAATTACGAATTACTCCAAGAACTGAAGTCTGCCGGCATGCTGCTCCCCCAACCCCCGACCAGCCAGGAGTGGGGCGGCAGGTGGACAGGCCACCACCACCCTGACCAGCAGCTGGGCTGTTGAGAAGCCTCTCCCTTTTCTCTTATCTCCCTGCTGTGTAATATTATTGTAAACTTTTGGGCTACCTTCGCCAAGTTAGTTGCAGGCATAGACAGATCCTATCTTAACAAAACACCTCTTTTCCACGTTTCTGAGAGGTGGGGAAGATGATTAACCTTTAAAGTTTATTTTCATGTTTGAGGGCTAGTTATTCAGAATCCCCTTATTCAAGGCAGCAAGAAAAGTGAACAAGTGGGTGGCCTCTGAGTCAGGCTGAGGGCCAGCTCTGATGGTGACCCTGGGAAGGTCACTTCATCCCAGAGCTTTGGTTTACTCATGTGGAAAGTGGAATTAATGCCGTCTTAACTGCAAGAGTTAGACTGAGCAGGAACTTCAGGCTTCCTGTATGGACCCAGAGGCCTGCTCCAGACTGTGCCCCCCACCCCAATCTACCCAAGCCCTTGTTAGCTGCCTCCCTGGCAGCTGCCCAGACTCCCAGCGGATGATGTCTTCGCCGGTGCAGAGGTCACTACTGCTTCCTTAATTAAAACATGGTCATGTCCAAGCTAAACAGCGCCCGGGCAGGCCTGCTCCATCCCCCAGCCATCAGTCAGCTGCCACACCACTAACAGTGGCCTGCAGGTCTGTGCAGAGCGTGGGGCCTGCTCTGTGGGCCCCCGGAAGACCTCCACTCACACACATGGCACACTCAGGTGGCGACAACATAACTGGGTGCAGTGGGACACAAATGTAGTCTAAAATATGAAAATGTTCACAAACTACAGTCTGGGCATCACTTTAGAATAATAAAATCTCATTCACTTGAAGAGGAAACATCAAAACACGAGCCACAGTAGTTTATTCTGTACGGTAAAGACCGCCTGCTTCCCAGCAGAGGCCCCATACCCGGGCCCTCTGGGAGCTCCAGGCCTGGGCTGAGGCCCTCAGCCTCAGGAAAACCACCAACCCTCCTCCTCTCTCTCCTCTGAACAGTGACCCTGGGGGACACACCAACAAGGCTACTCCCAAACAAGAGGAAGACGTGGGGAAGTTCTTGGAAAACTGCAAATGCCTCCACAATCAAGTTGTTTTATATATATATTTATTTAAATTACAAAGTTATTACTTTAAATATTAATTCTAAAAGTAAAAGGGCAATGGTACAGTCTGGAAAACACGGAGAAACTTTCCATAATTCTCCAACCTTAACTATCGCTGCTGTACGTCATTTTAGTATCTTATCCATGTGATGAGCATATGTATAGCTTTACAATTGCTGTTTCAAGTCTTCACATTTTTCATCACTTAAGTATGAGTTTTCACCATCGCCCACCCTCCCTTCTAATTCCAACAGTCACTAAGTCTCAACCACAGCAACCTCCCAGCATCCCAGGATCAAGATGTCTAGGGCGCAGAATCACCAGCACAGAAGGGAGCGAGGCCTCTGCATGGCAGGGCTGCCCTGAAAACCCAGGATATGCCCACCGTCAGGCCTTCACCCCAACAGAGAGGGTAGAAGCAGAAAAAGTTCAGAGGTGGTGAGAAGTGAAGTCAGACCTGGTGTATGAGGCTGGGAGGCATTCCGTGCAGGGCCAGAGGCCTCACCCAGATCAACAATCCCGAGTCACCAACGAAAGGTCCAAATTGCTAGTAATTCTTTGGTTGGAAAAAAGAGTAACACATTTTATAAGGCTTCTCAATAGAAGTAGATAACATAACATCAATGTGGGCCTTTTAAAGATACATTTCACTTAATTAGCAGATTTACTTTAAGTGATACCAAACCTATTGGGCCAGCACCACAGACCAGGCTCAGGCGCTGAGCACTCAGGGTCCGCTACCTCATGTTGCCCTCCCTTGGTCAGGGTGGGAGTGGGAGGGGGGCGGCAGCATCCTGATTTCTGAAGACATTGATGTATATGCCCAGGAAGGCCACACAGTTACCTTGGGGAGGAGCTGGAACTCAAACCCAGGGCTGTGTGACTCGGAAACCAAGCTCTCTTACTGCAATGCTGCCTTTTTTCTGCAGGGACAGGTGCAAGTTACATAGTGACTGCATGGGCTTGTGAGCATAAGCCATACAGAAGAACAGCAGAGCCCAGGCAGCCACCGCATTACCAACCAAAATGTAAGTGCACGCAACGAAACCCAGTCAAGACTCAACGCCAATCCCACTCTGGAAGCCCCTCTCATTAGAGTGTGGCCACTACTTCCCAGGAACAATGATGGTAATCCTCCAGCCTCAGGGGAGGAGGTAACCTCTATTAAACGGACCCACCTGGATCACCCCTCACCATCGGCACTCCTGACTTCCCAGCTGACGCTCCCTTCTGTGCAGAGCTTCAACCTACTGTGTCAACTACCAGTAAACAGCTCCCCATGGAACTCCATCCTCCAGGAAGAGGCCCAAACAAAAACTGGGCATGCGCGGCAGGTCATACAACTTGAAACCTGCCACCCAGCCTTCCCTCGCCCAACATCAGCGGCTCTTCACACACGAAGCCACTTACACTTACAACCCTTGACTGGGTTACTTTACGGCTCTGCGACTCCGCCTGTCTCTCTCCTTCCAGGCATGGCAACCTGGACTGCACCTGTGGATCTGGCAGAACCACTCCAAAGTCACCTCCCTGAAGGTCAGTGCTCTGCAGTGTCCTGAGGGCAGTCGGACCCACCCTGCTCCTTCCCCTCTGCTTTGTACACATTCCTATCTGCTACCATCACAATGAAACTGTGATTGCTTCTGGAGTCCTCCTGGTGACTGAGCTGCCCCTGGAGTCCAGGAGTTGCCTTAATCTCTGATCCCAAGCTGCAGGCAGAGCCAGGTGCCGGGGCATGCACACACATGAGCCAGGATGGCCCCCTGGCGCCCACCTCACCCACTTCCCCTCACCAGGTAAGTTCACTCCAAACATTCTCAGCCCCAGCTGTGAAATTAAAAAGCAGGTACTCTGACACAGCAGCCTAATGGAGGTCCCCAGCTGACAACCCTGCCGCTAAAACAACATTTTAATCACAGGAGGCCACTGGAGAAAAGGGCCAACCTACAGTGCAAGTGTCCTGGTCAGAGTGAGGGCTGGTAAATACTAGCACAGCTAATGGAGGAGGCCGTCACGCAAGCCAGGTGGGTAACTGGTCCCATCCCTGCACCGGGGCAGCAGCCTGGGGCCCACCCGCCATCATGGGCCTGCCCCTCCACAGCCTCACTTCCTAACCAGGCCTCAACCTCTGGTGATTTCCAATTGCTTAATGCTCAGAATTCACTGGTGCCTTTAGCCTCCACCGATTCCTCAATCTGGGGAGCAAACCATTTAGGGAAGCTGACACTTGACATCAGGCTTCATGTTCAATGTCAGGGAGCGTGTGCCTCATCCCCTCAGGTGCCTAAAGAAATGTACCCTGAAATGAACAAATACCGTTTTCCATGCCTGGACACTGAATAATGCTATCAGATGTAACATAACAGGGGACACACCACTCTAAACACCATATCTGAGTATCTGAAACTTTTGTTATGATGATTCTTTTCACATCAGTAATAAACCTAACATCTGTGAGGCTTTAAAGTCCAGTGTTCTTATGCATCCATGAGCTTTTTATACAGCTGAGCCTCTGTACCACTAATAAACTGGGGAAAAAAAATCAGTTCCTAAAATATCTGGAATCTGGCCAAAGGCCACAAGAAGCCACTGTTAGGCAGTCGTGGTCACTGGCACAATCCACACCCTGCTCTCAAACCTACCCTGCCGCTCTGGGCCCAGGGAGGGGCTTCTCAGGCCTCAGGTAATGGCTCATCTGTAAGGACACGTTTGCATGGAAGGAGTCAGGCATTTGAAATTTTCACTTAGCATTTACCTCACAAGTTTCTCAAATGCTAAGCAACTGAGAAGTTATCATTTCAATGTACTTGTTAATCAATAAACATTAAACAATTCTGCTCAAAACACCCAAGTCCTACAAATGCGTCCCTATGAAAAATATGGTAAGAAAAAAATAACAAAAACAAAATAAGTAATGTTTTGATGGCCAGGCAAAAAGGTGTTTAGTGATCCAAATTCAGACAAAAAAAACAGCCCTCCCAGCAGATGAACAAATAGTTTCCTCTGCACAGGAACACATTCTGGGATATTTACACCGCCAAACATGACTCGTAATGACAACCACCAAGGAAGCAAAACCTAATGGAAAAACCCCAACTAGCAACCAGGGGCCCAGTCTGGTCCCAGGACAGGCCTCGGGCTGTGTGGTCCTGTCAAAGTGGTGGCCAAGCCTCATGCCCCTTGCTTCATCACGAATGGGCATATCCATCACCACTCACACCACCCAGAAATGTTTTCAGGACAAAAATGAGAGGTGAAAATGCTTTTGAGTGTCTCCTCTATAAATACAAGCCACCCATATTATTAGCTCAATGATGACTGGGAAAATGGGATTACACAGTGTCAGAGGTGAGAGAGGGCTTAGAGATGGGATGATCCAGCTCCTAGTCTGGACCCAGGCCTCTGGAACTGTCCACATGTGTGCTTTCTGAGTCCAAAGTCGTCATCAGATTCTCAAAAGTTTATGAACCTCTAAGATCCTCATTTTACAAATATGAACTTTGAGACTCAAGATCCGTGACTGGCCTAGGCCTCAGGGTTAGTCAGGGAAAGGGCAGAGCCCAGGGCTCCTAGTCCCCATCCATCCATCCACATCCTTCCCACTCTACCATCCCACATTTCTAAAGGGGAAATAAAACATAAATATAAATAAATACAAATCGCATACAGCCATAGAATATACTGTTACACGAATATATAGAATATATAGAAGCCATCACACCCATGGCTTCTAAAGTTATAGCAAAGTTTCTATACTTATTTTTTCTCCATAAGCCTTCTTGCCAAGGGCTTTGATAATTGAAACAGCATTTTATTCATTTCTACATTCTCATCTCTATCTAGTTCAGTACCTGGGGTCAGGAAACACTCAAACGACTTTTTAATATTGAAAAACATTTCTAAAGAAATTAAATTTATAAAACGTATGTCAAATATACTTCAATCTTAAAAATAAAGATTTTATTCTAGTAAACACAAAAAATAAGACTACATAGTGCAGTTTTATTAAGCAAACAGATAAATGTGCGATCATGGGAATAAATACAAGTTAATATATAATTAAAGAAAGGAGATTACTGAGTTTTTTAATCAAAATACCAAAATTTGTACTCTTATATGGCCATTTCTTTCAAATAGTTAACCTTTGTATTAACACGTATGCCAAGAATGTTGCATTGCACAGAATACTTGAAGAATTCTTTTAAGACTGTCTCCAGTCAGCAGACAGGATAATCATCTGAATACTAAAAATCTGAAGGAATTTCTACAGAGCCTTCCCGGAGACCAACTGGGATCTGTCAGGAGTCAGGTTTCAGGCTGACGATGCCCTCAGGTATGTGACGGATCACAGCCAGGGCCATAAAGGTCTCTACCTGTGGAATGCAAACTGACTGATTAAGGCATGGCGGTACTGCCTTCAGGTATGCAGATGCATTTCCAAACAATCTAATTGGAAAAAAACTGAGCCAGCACTATTGCTCCTATGAATGTGGTCTTTATCCCCATAATCTCCAGGCTGGCCTGATGGCAGATAAGGCAGGACAGAGTCAGCTGTCAGCTGGCAGGTTCAGGTGAGGGTGGCCAGAAAGCACTTGGTAAATGGTACCCAATCTCTAAGGACAAAGCACTACTACCACTATTGCAAGGAATCTATGCAATCTTTTGATATTTCTTAACATCTTGGAATCAGCTGCCTGAGCATCATGCCCTTAACTCAGTCCGCACAGACTTTCAAGTGAATAAAAGTAATAAAATTCCAGCTCCAAAAGCATGAGCTAAGAATGTCATTTCCATTCAAATGAGTGTTTATTCTTCTCCAAAGAAGCGAAGAGAGTGCAGACCTAGTCACTCAACTACTCCTGTGTTGTTACTTTTCCAAGTAATACGTATCACCACCCTAATGGCCAGTTTCTTTAAAACTTAAAGACAATTGTCTAAAGAAAAACACATCACAGAAAAGTTTTTGATGTAGTGGCTTCACGTCTCAACTAACATAACCTCACCAAAGAGACTGCCAAGCTCCAGAATTAAGGTTAAATGCACACAGATGAGTGTTTCCCATGTGAATCAAGAGAAACCCAAGTTGCCCCGCCGTTCAAGGCCTCTATGGGGAAGCTGCCCGCAAGCTGGTGAATCAAGTGGGGCAAGAAAAGGGGGGCTGGCGGTCACCACCGCCCACCTGGTGAGTTTTCGGGGCGTGGTCTCCAACCCGGCAATCCGAGGAGGGTTACGACAGAACTTCAGCATATTGGAATAACTTTAGAGGGAAGAACCGCAGAGGAGGGAAGGAAGGTGTGAGCTCACCGTCTGCAATTCAAGTTTAAATTCTCTGAGCTGGTCGCTTGATTTCATCAGGACAGCGAGGGAGTGTTTGGGAAACAGTGTAATGGGTAGCGGTGAGGACTCTGGGCACCTACCCTCCTCAACCGCAAAAACACAGCACAACTGGGGTGAAGGAGCGAAGGCGAGACCTAGGGAGCGGTGCACACACCCCTCCTGAAGGCCCTCACCCCTCGGGCATCCAACCCAAGAGCAGAATCCTCAAAGGCTGCAGCGTGTGGGCCCCAAGCTTGCACAGCTTGCACAGGGCAGCTTGCTGCCCTGACCAGCTCGTCTGAAAAGACAATCGGCCTTCTCTGGTGCAGCTGAAACCCGGTGAATCACTGAAAATAGGCGGCTGAAATCGCTACCTCTCCAATCCGGGATCTCTCCGAATGCCCCGGCAGGATGAGAACCCCGGGGCAGGGAGGACGCACAGGTTTCTAGGAATCCGTGACAGGCTGGGAAAACTCCGAGGGTCAAACGGACAAACACCCCCAGCCTCTTCTGCCTGTCCCCCCAGGCCTAGGGGCCTGCTCACAGAAGGGCCTTGTCCCCCACTCCCATAAAGAGCCGGAGGAGGAGCCCGGACGGTGAGAATGAAGGAAATAAATGCAGGACGGTCATCAAAGCGCCCTCAATGAGCGCATCCGCGTGTGTGTCCTGCCCGCTTGCCACCCCCGGCCCCCGGCCCCGCGGACCTGGCCCTGAGCCGCCACCCTCCCGTCCCGCGCTCGTCCCGCCGCAGGCCGGCCGACCGGCCGGTTTCCCCCAGGGAACCTCTGCGCCTCTCGGCCTCGTGTCTTTCTCCCACCCGGACCCCTGCTCCTTCTTAACTCCCTCCCGACGTCTCCCATCCCCTCCGCCGCAGCCCTTCCAGCACTTCTCTCCCCGCAGCCCAACCCGAGCGCGCGGGGCTCCTGCCAGGACGCCGCCCGACCCCGCCTCGGCCGGTGTCCCCCGCGGCGGCCCCTCGACACCCCCCCACGGCCACAGGAAGTTCGCGCGGCCGTAGAGGCTGCCCTCTGGCGCTGAGTGCGGGGCCCAACGAGGCTCGGGACCCGCCGCCTCCGACAGCACCGCCGCGTCCGCCTGAGGCGCCCAGCTGTCGCGGTGCGCCACTCACCTCGGCCGCAGCTCGCCTCCGACCGCCGCTCACCCCGCTCCGGCCGCGACGGCGTCTCCGGCCCCAGCTCGGCTCCGGCCCGCCTCCCGCCTTCGCTGCCCAGCCCTACCCTGCGCAGCCCCGGCAGCTTCTGCCGCCCGCCCCGACTGCCCCGCCCCCGCCGCTTCCGCTGCTCTCTCCCCATTGGCTGCCAGGCGCTGGGACCCGCCCCACAGCTCTGCGGCGTCCCTGACTGGGCCAGGAGAGTCAAGAGGCGGCACGCCCCGTAGCGTACAAAAAGGGGATCTCCCCTGAGCACCATTGGCGGCCTTCCCTGTCAATCAACGGGGGAGTCCTCGCTTAACCGGCCGAGAGGCCAGCGGGAGTCTCTCAGATCGCTCCCGCTGTGTCGTGTGGGCTGCGGGTGGGAGGATCAGGGCACCCTCCCTGGGGCCAGAGCTTTGTGGTTTTGCGGGCACCCAGGGAATGGGGGGGGGGCAAGGTAGGGCAGCACCGCACCTGACTGGGAGTTCAGGAAAGAGGTCCTTCGGAAAGTTTCCTGTCCTAGGCCACTGAGAAGCCAGCGTCATCAGGGCTTCCTCAGATTGGCGCAGGAGTGTATTACACTTGAGCGGCTAGTTTAAGCAGGGTAAAGTGGTGTGGTGTGTGTGTTGGGCGTGTGTAGAGGAGCCGCCTGGGAGTGCCTATGGATGGCAGGACGCACAATGCAATGGACACACATTACTTCTAATTCTTACAAGAACCTGGCTTTGTGGGGTATTCGCCCCATTTTCTACCAAGGACACTAATAATGAGCAAACAATTGCTAACATTTACTTAGCATTGCTTCCTGTAATCCTGGTGGACAGGTGGTAAGAATTTGTCCAGGGAAGGGTTTCTAAACAAATGCCAGACAACTTGCTGGGGGTAACCTGCAGTAAAAAGGGTGTATGTCAGAGTCAGGATAGAAACCCAGGTCAGCCCGATCCCAGGCCTGTACCGGTCCACATCACTACCTTGAGAATAACCTTGAGGACTGTGTAGTAATATGGGGAAATGCTTAAATTAAAATGTTAAAAGGAAAAGCCAGTACAAAATGGTAGCGACCTTATAATTCTACTACCTAAGGATAGGGCCTGGAAGAGAGTTCACAAAGAAATAGAGTGGTTTTGCACTTTCTGAGCTGTGCTGCTGCACCGTGCTGATAATAATTGGGAAAGAAAAGAGAGGCACCAAACGTGCTGTGCAGAACCATCATCAGCTGGGGGCTCCCAGGCCCCTAAGATCTGGGTAAGTTTTGGATGCACCACTATTGCCTGGCAACAAGACCCATCCAGAGCCCTTTTGGCCTCCTGGCCCCAGAGCTGAATACCAGGCGTGATCCAGGCAGCAGTGCAGCCTCTGCACACTGGCCCCTTTTTTTCTCTTTGCTTCCTTCCTTAGGGCAAAACCAAAACTCCTTTTCTTGCACCCAGCAATGTGACACTTGCTGAACTCTTTGGGTCTCACCTTCTGTCCCAGCAGCTCACCAAGGTATTTTTCTGAAGAGATCTCCTCTTTGCCAGCCGTGAACATCCTAACTTTGATCCCACAAACACTTCACAGTATTGCATCCAGCCCCCTTCTTCAATCATATTCAAACAGGCCTGGAGCCCCGTCCTGTCTCTGTCCCTTCCCCACATGGGCAAGTCACTGCAGCTCCCCATACCTCTGTGTCTCAATCTGTGACATGGAGGTAATGACAGAGCCCACATCCCAGGACTGTGGTGAGGAGTAAATGGGGAGAAACAGGTACAAGCCTGGAACAGCTCTGGGCATGCAGGTGTGAGTGCTCAGTCTCTGTAGTTAACGTGTGGTTATGATTTGTCTACTGGCACTTTGCTCCCTCTGTCCCACAAAATGTGCCCATTACCTGGGTCTGGGACCAAGGCTGATTGCGTTAGTCTTTTATTAGCCATTTCCCACTAAGCAGCCTGGATAAACAACCCAAATTAAAACATACCTTCACTGAGAACAAAACATTCTCCAAAAAAATTATAAATAAAAATCCAGATAGAGATGTATTGTTGGTAAAAAACAAAATGGTCTTCCTTGCACAGTAATATACATGCTTCTTTCAAGAAAACAAATCAATCTGTTACACATTCAATCTATAATTAATTCCAAAGTTTAGAATGTGGGAGGCAAGAGGGGTTCAGGGAGGGATGGCCCTGGGTCCTGCTCGTGCTCCTGGGAAGATGGCAAGGACACAGTGTAGAAGAGAAGGTGGCACATGAGAAGAGACCTCCCCACCAAGAGATGGCAGCGACCCTCAGAGCAGGAGAAATCCTCCATGGGAGGGTGAGCGCGCAAAGGCAGTGATATCTGAGCCCAGGTGGCTGCAAATGATGAGAGCGAAAGCCCAGAGGCAAGAAACCCTGCTCTCCGGGGAGGACTCTGCTTGGGTGGACATTGTGGGCCTGGGAAGGGGAAATAAACTGGGGAAGGTGGCTGAGCAGTGAATAGCTGTGGATGCTGGCAAGTTGCTTTGCCACTCCAGGTCTTAGTTTTCTCAACTGTAAAATGGGGATAACCACAGAATCTAGTGCTTAGGGAAACTGCAAAGATTCTTGAGATCACAGCTGTGATGCTCTAGGATCGATCCTGGCACAGCTCGTGGCTGTTGAGTGTGTCCAGGAAAACCTGCCCATTTTGTGAGAGTGCCTCAGGATATGTAAACTTTTTTTTTTTAATTGTGATATAGTAAATCAGACAAAGAACATGTGGGAAACCATTGTTCCATTTATATCGTGGACCAACCATTAATATCTTGGAGACACAACGTTAACTACTGCAGCCAGAGGAACACATTTCTTCTAGATGCATCTTGGTATGGAGATCTTCCCTGCCAAGCTGGGTAAATCTGAGTTCCTTGTAAATGTGTCATTGACCAGGAGGCAATTTCCCCAGCCTTTCCTACTTTGTTTTGTTCCCTTCTGACCCATGCAAGTCTGCTCACAAAGAATTGTACCATCAAGTACACAGCTCTACTCACAAGTGTCACGCTTCACTCAACAACTTGAGGCAAGACAGTTGGGCCTGGAGCTTGCTCCTGCCCAAAGTTGGCAGGACATGGTGGCGTCACTTGGATGGCATCTCCTACAGTGGGCAACTCCAGGACACCTGGACGGCACCTCCCAAAGTGGGCATCTCCAGGACACTTGGACAGCATCTCCCACAGAGGGCATCTCCAAGACACCCTCCATGGGGATCACCCCATGTTCCACAAGCTCCTCAGGTGGTTCTTATGCCTCACATCATTTAAAAGCACTGTTCCTGAGGGACGCTTCTAACTTTTACTAAATGGAAAAGCTCATTTGGGGGGTTCGGGGTTATAGGGTGGCCATTTGTACCAAAGCAAACAAGTATCAACAATGAAACTGGTACGTAGAAGTGTTCTGAAATTTTGAATGAAGATCTAACAATGCCCAGACTTTATGTGAAACATAGTAAGGTATCTTCTGCCATATGATGAACATATGACCTCCCTGAGGAACTCCTTCCTTGAGTCCCTGCAGTTCAGAAGGATACGGAGGGCCTGGACACCAACAGGGATTCCACCCTTTTCTGGCTCCTGGGACAGACAAATTGAATGGCATCCTGTGATTATAAAACAAGATTTGGTTTTACAGTGTTATCACATGCAACTACTTCTTTGACTGCAGATTTTATAAACAATAAAATTAAATACTGAAGCTAATTTTTCCAAAACTCTGCAACAATCTCAAAATATTCTTATTGGTTCACTTTATAACAAATGAATGTGATGGACTTATAAAAGAAGTTGTACACCAATACTTACATTATAAAATAAAGGCAAACCAATAAAACCACTATTAACTACATGTAAGAGTTCATGGAAAGAGTACCACAGTTGAAACTAAGAAGTTGAAGACAGTGGGGAGCCATCCAGGGTGGTTCTGGGCCCCCAGGTCAGCTGCTACCAAAGGTCCTGCTGAACAGGCGGGACCTCCATCCATGTGACAATGCCTGACTTGCTGAATCACCGTGGGCAAGACACCACGCAAGGGGCTCTGCCTTGCAAGGGCAACCACGCCTCCCCTGGGGGACACTTTGGGAAGGCACTCACCTCCCTACTCACTGAGGGCCCAAGATTGTCTGTAACCTGACGCCACTGTCCCAGCAGTAGTACTGGAAGCAGCGGTGGAGGTCAGGCTCCCACGGACACCCCCACTCACTGGTTAAATATTTAACTGGGTCCTGGTCACTTCCTGGAGTCAGATGAAAGGAGGAGGAGAGGCCTGAGTGACAGAGGCCAAGTTCTATCTTTCACTAAAAAGAGTTTTCCCCAGCAATTAGGAAAGCATAGGACTCATTCAGATGCTCAAGGATTCCTCGTTTTGGTTTGGCTTTTGCTTTATTTTGTTTTGTTTTTGTCTTAATAGACTTTGTTTTTTAGAGCAAGGTTTTGGTTTACAAGCTGCGGGCAAGTCGCCTCACTCCTTGGCCTCCATGGTCTCACCTGGATAGGGGAACGGTGGTTCACGCCTGCTTGATTGGGGGCTGTTGAGGAATTGAACACACTGATGGAGGAAAGCCCTCGCACAGGGCCAGCATACAGTAGGCATGGGCTGCACAGAGCTGGCATGGGCAGCTGCTCAGTAGGTCCACCTCGTGGAGAGGCCAGCTCCCCCTTGCCCTCCCTCTCAGCCTCTCCCTGCCCCAGGAGGAGCACAGTCATGGGGTGCTGCTCCCGAGAGGGCTTGGGGAGGTGGACTTGCTCTCAGGTTTCCCCCTAGCTCCCTGGCATTATCACCCACAGAGGAATTTGGACACCACATCCCCATCTCATAGGCTGCCCACCTGGCTGCCTGCATTCCATCCCACGGCCCTCTGTTCCTCCCAAGCTCCATTCCTGCCCCCACCTCCTTTCCCTGTGCCTCCTTCTCCCTTGGCAGGAGCCTCTAAACTAAGTCTGAGACCCCTCAGAGCCCACCCTCCAACCTGAACAGCCTGGCTGGGGGCAGAGGGATGGGGAGACCAAGCCCTTTTACATCAAGTTCACGCAATCCTCTGCCTGGTGGACGGCCCGTGGTGCCTCACTTTCTCTTCTCTCTGGGTTTGGGGAGTGGGTGATTCAAACCAGAGGCTGCCAGGGTGAGTATGGATGGTTTTGAATAATCTGAACTGGAGCTGTGAATGCCACATGGCAGAGGCTCAAAGTGCATTTGATCCAGGAGCCTTCTCCAGGTTCATGGAAGATGGACAGTTAATCAGAGTGCGTGGTCAGCAGGCTCACAGGCACGGGCTGATGACTCCACACCGAAGTGCAGCATTGGGCAGGTGGGAGAGGTGGGCAGGAGGAGGCTGTGTGGAGCACATGGGACTACATTACATCCAAGCCAGAAGACCCCAAAGGAAGACCAGGGAGGTGAGTCTCACCTTCTTTCTTAAGTGTGACAGCGGAGGTCCGGAGGCCCGGGGAGGGCAGGGGAGTTGCTTGAAGCTTCCTAAGCGTGGCCAGAGAACCTCTCCAACCTGGGTCTCCTGGCTCCTTCCCCAGCATTCTCCCTGCTCCAGCCCTGGCTCTCTCTCTAACACAGCAGACAGACCGTGCTGGGTACCCAGCTAGGCGTGAATAAAAAATACACATTCCTCACCCAGTCATGCTGGGTGGGGGACCAGAGGAGGCAGGCTGTGAGCGGGGCTTGGGAGGGGCCCAAGCAGTATCAGGGTGGGAGGGGGGTCCTGGGAAGCTCCCAAGAAAAGTAGTTTGGGGAGACCCTTGAAGATAATAGGCAGAACCTGGAAGAACATGTTTGAGGGGCAGGTACCGGCAGCAGTGGGAATGAGAGGCTGCCACCCTGAGGCGCAGTACAGGCAGATTCCCAAAGGCCGCAGGCAAACTCCTTTAAGTTTAAGCCCAGGGTCAGGGGCGCACTCCCTAGCCGGCCTCCAGGCATCTGGGTCCGCGCAGCTCCTGGGTGGCCTGGGGAATGGGAGAGAAAGGCCCCTCCATTGTCCCTCCGCAGGCCCTGAGCACGCCCTTCCTGTTATGACAAGTCTGTTCTCTGGCAACTGGTTGGAGCCTGTGGCCAGGGTTTCAGATTGCGGCAGGAGCACCCACTGAGGCTGATGGGAGTATCATGTGAGTTCAGGGGAGCCCGGCTGCCCCGCCGCCGGGTAATCACAGAGCATGGCACTGCTGCTGCGTGCCCAGAGAGTGGTGTGCAGAAGCTGGACCAGGCCCTGGGAGATGGCCACCTCTCACTCACTGGTGCAGCCGGGGGGCCGCCTGGCCTTCAGTGAGCAGTTGCCAGGGCCAGTGGAGGGTGGGGCACGGCAGTGGGGGAGAGGGCAGCGGACACCAAGGGGCTGAACTAGCCCTGGCTTCTTCCAGTCCCCAATAAAAATCTTGGCTGCCACCCAAATGGTCCCCTCCCTTGGTGACAGGCCACATGATGGTGTTTTATATATAGCAATTCATACACCACCACTTTGCTCATGGGGAAACTGGGACTCAGAGAAGTAAAGGGACTTGTCCAAGGTCACACAGCTCTTACCTGGCTCCAAGGCCATGCCCTCCTCATTGCTCCACACCATGCTGAGCCTCCCAGTAGAGAGGGCACAGGGAAAGCAGAGGCCGTGTCACTGGCCAGTGTCTTCGGGCCTGGGGACCCCACTGAGTACCGGCCTTGAGATGTCAGAGGCTATTTTCAGACACATGCTCTATGGCGCCCTTTACACCTTCCCCGAGACAGGGGTGACCCCGAGATCTGACCCAGCCCCCGCCATCGGCTCTCAGACGCTTACGTGCTAAACGCTGCTCCTCCTCCTCCTCCCACCCACCTCCTGGTTCTTCGGGGAAGACCCCTCCCACGCCCTCCGCTTCTTTGGAAACGCAGCACCACGTTCCGAGAAAGCAGACGTCGCCTGTACCTCTCCTGCCCTCTTCAGTTGTCCAACTGTAGTTTTGAAACTTTTGCATTTTTTACAAATAGTGGGCCTTCCATGCCCAGCCAGATGACAAGGGACGGCGTGCCGGGGCCACGCCCAGGCCTGGCAGCAGGGGAGGGGTCCAGCAGTGGAGCCGATCCTCCCAACTGTGAAGTAGCAATTACCACCCCAATTCCCAGAGGAGAAAAGTGCCCTTCAGAGAAGTGACAGACCTTGCTCAAGGGAAGGGGTGACACCGAGATCTGACCCAGCCCCCTGCCCTGGCCTTTGTGAGCCCGAGGGCTCCCACTCGGCTCAAGCCTGGGCTCTGGGCTCTGCCTACTTGTCTCCCCTCCCCCCACCCCTGGCAACCACCGATATTTTTTGTTTTGTTTTGTTTTGTTTTTGTTTTTGTTTGAAAGGGCATCTCTCATATTTATTGATCAAATGGTTGTTAACAACAATAAAATTTAGTATAGGGGGGTCAATGCTCAATGTACAATCATTAATCCATCTCAAGCCTAATTCTCGTCAGTCTCCAATCTCCTGAAGCATAACGAACAAGTTCTTAATGGCAACCACCGATATTTTAACTCTCTCTATAGTTTGCCGTTTCCAGAAAGTCAAAGGGTCGGAATCCTACAGGGTGTGTCCCCTTGAGACGGGCTTCTTTCACTTGTAATATTCATTTAAGGTTCCTCCATGACTTTTTGTAGTTTGACAGCTCATTTCTTTTTACTTCTGATAATATTCCATTGTCTGGATGCACCACAGTTTATTCATTCATTCAGCCACTGAAGGACTTAGTGGCTTCTGTGTTTGGGCAATTATGAGTAAAGCGGTTGTGAAAATCCGTGGGCAGGTTTTTGTGTGAACATTAGTTCTCTATTTGTCTGAATAAATATGAGGGAGCAGTAATATTTTTTTCAGGGAGCACTTGTTTTCTATTTACAGACTCTTGTGTCATAGAACTGTGGGATCAGAAAAAGCACCTCTGAGAAATTTGGGCAAACACGTGGTTACATGAAATGCTTGAGGAGGCCAGAACCACATCCGGCGGGGGCGGGGAGGAGAGGGAAGGGAGAGGAAGGTCAGCTCGGAGCCCTAACCGGTGCCCCTGCTGTCAGCTGGGCACAGCCAGGGCAGCCGGAGGAGCGCGGGCGGCAGGTGCTGCCGGAGGAGGGTTTAAAGCCTCAGGGACACAGGGCTTTAAGGGGCCCCCGGGAATGGGCAGGGCTTCAGCAGGTGGAGGCAGGAGCGAAGAGCAGGCCGGGTTGCAGAAACAGCAGGAGCCAGGGGCCTGCGGCAGGCCGGTGAGGCGGGTGGAGGCACAGGTGGCTGGGAAGGGGATCCTGGAGGTCCACCTGCATTTGCGAATGAGAAAGCCACTCCAGGCCAAGCGACAGGCCCGGCCAGGTGCGGGATAGGGGCTGGTGCTCCGAAGACGCTTCCCCGCTGAAGGGACTCTTGGGCCCCTGTAGTCGAGAATTTCCATTTGTCCTCCAGTTTCCTTTCTTCCTCAAAGCCTGTCTGTCTGGGCTCACTTGCCTGGGGGCGTGAGATGCAGCACCCTGCAACCGGAACTGAGTGTTGCGTCATCCTGACACCCCTCGCTCTCCCGTTTTTTATGGCTGTGACTAAGCCTTCACCCTGCCCAGGGCTCTGCCAGCCCTGAGCTCACCCTCTCCTCTCCTGGCATTCACCCAAGTCCCAGCTCCACCTGCCAGGCTGTTCTTCTCTGCAGGCCGGCAGGCAGATGGGGAGACTGCCCATCTAGGGCACAGTGGGAATGCAGGACGTAGGACTAATAAGAGACCAGGAAGGATCACCACCCGCCAGGAGCAGCAGGAGAGCAACCAGGGCTGCAGGGGCCCAGGTGTGCAAGCTCGGCAACTGCTTCTGCCCATCTGGCTGGCCAGGATAACTGTCACCCTCGTGTCACTGTGCACACTTAGGAGACAAGGAAACAGACTCAGAGAGGTTTAGGAGTGGATCCAAGAGCAAACAGCCAGGAAGTCGGCAGGGATTCGCCCCATAGACTTGGATTCTTGAGCCAGGCTTTGAAGTCAGAGGCTTATTGAGCACCTACTAAACGCTGGACACTCTTCTGGGTGCTGGGGACGCTGTGGCAGAACACCCATGGGGGAGAGGGATACTCAATAAATCATCAAGTGAACAGAAACCTCAGCCCCAGGGCCTTGGCCTGGGCCCATCCGCTCCTTGCAGGTGGTGCTCAGGCTGCCGCATGCACGCTGCTCCCTTTCCTTCCCAGGCCCTGAAATGTCTCTTTCCCCCTTTCCAGAAACACCAGATCAAAATTCCAGGTCATTCTCAACGTTAGATAGTACAGCACACGCCTTCAACTAAGGGGATTCCTCCAAGCTCAGGGGTGGGAAGGCTCTGCAAGCCTCCTGTTCCAGCCTCTTGTCTGTGGTGTATCCTCTACCACACCCTTGGGAGTTTACTCACCCTGTGACGGGAGGCTCACTACCTCATAAGATGAACCATTCTACACCTAGGCACTGCAGACAGAAAGGTCCTCCTTAAGCCAAAGCAGCATCTGCCTGCCCACTGCTTCCGCCCACTGCTCACTGTCTGACCTCTGAAACACCCCCATTACCTACCAGTCCCCCTTCAATCTTTTCTCAGGAGTAAATGTCTTCAAACTTTGAACCTTTTCTTACATGCCATCTGGTCTTGCTCTGGCTTGTTAATGCCCCCCATGTCTGCTGCTCTAATGGTGCCCAGAAGTACTTGACCCAAGTGGCCATCATGCAGCACAGGATGCCACCCTGACCTCCAGTTCTTCCTTAGTCCAGCGATGGATGGCAAGATCCTGAGCAGCAGGAGCCGCATAGGTGGAGGCAAGGATGGTCACAGATGAGCAGACGCCCTGGGCTCCTTCAGCCATCACCCATCCTGTGCCGCCTATATGCCAGCCCCTTGCCAGGTGGATGCCGGTGTGGCCCTCACAGTGCTGATGAAAGTAAAAAAGCAGGTAAACAACCGAGTAAGATAATGCAGGAGGTGATCGATGCTTTGGGGAAAGCAGAAGATGGTAAGAGATTGTGGCTGGGAGAATGATCGGGAACACTTCCCTGAGAAGGTGACAGCCAGGCTGCTCCTGAGAAGGAGCCAGTGTGGCAAAGATGAAGGGGAAGAGAATTCCAGGTAGCGGGGCAGGGGCTACACCATGGACAAGAGGCTGGAACAGGAGGCTTGCAGAGCCTTCCCACCCCTGAGTTTGTAGGAATCCCCTTAGTTGAAGGCGTGTGCTGTACTGTCTAACATTGAGAATGACCCGGAATTTTGATCCGGTGCTTCTGGCAGGGATGAGCGTGGCCCTCTCAAAGGCCGGGGTGTCTCCAGCAAAATGCACAAGGGCGGGAGGGAGTGTGGTGGGAGATTAACACAGGAGAGGCAGGGGGCCTGCGCTTATTCTCAGAAGTTCCACTGGAGGCTATTAGGCTCAGATACGATCTGATTTAGGCTTTACAATTTAAGAGAAAGGAGAGACCAGGGTAGACAAGAGCTGTGAGGAAAGACTTCACGGAAAAGTCAGTGAAACCTTCTACTAAAGAATTAAGGACAAGTCACAATCTCCTTCCAGCAGTGGGAAATTCACCCCTTTAAAATGGTTTCTCCCAAGAAGACATGGGAGTGATCAATAAGCACATGAAGAGATGCTCAACATCATAAGTCATTAGGGACGCAGATCTAAGCTGCAATGAGACACCACTTCACCTCCACAGGAATGGCTATGATTAAAGACAGACAACAAGTGTTGGGGGATGTGGAGAAGCTGGAACCTTCACACACTGCTGGGGGAAAAGTAAAATGACACTGCTGTGATTTTAGAAATAATTGAGCAGTTTCTTAAAAAGTTAAACATATATTTGTCCATGACCCAGTAATTCCACTCCTAGCTATATAACCACGAGGACTGAAAACACTTGTCTATATAAACACTCATTGCGGCATTACTCCCCATGGCCACTAAGTGGGAACAATTCAAATACCAGCTACTGGGTAATAGGTAAACAAAATGTGGTCTAGCCATCCATGACAGCATCCTGGTCAGCGATACAAGGGAATGAACTACTGACAGAGGCTGTAGCATGCACGGACCTCAAAAGCATTGTGCTAAGTGAAAGGAGCTGGATGCAAGAAAATATTTGATGTAGGATTCTGTTTATAGGAAATGCCCAAAGAAAACAACTCTATAGAAACAGAAAGTAGATTAGTGGTTGCCAGGGGCTGGAAATAGGAAGGGAGAGTTACTGCAAATAGGCACAAGGGATCTCATGGGGTGATGGAGAGGTCCTAGAATTGGGTTGTGGCAATGGGTATGCAACTCTGTGAACCTGCTGAAAATTGACCTGTACACGCAAGATGAGTGTGTTTACGGTATGCAGGTTACACATCACTAAAACTGTTCATACAGATGCTTTCTCCTCCAGCACCCACTGGATTTTATGTTCCATGATGGCAGGGACTGGCCCATCTATTTAGCAAAGTGTCCCCAGCACCCAGAATAGCTGTGGTCCGTAGTGAGCACCAGTAAATACTGGTGGAATGAATGAATGAATGAAGCCTATGAAGAGCAATGACCTTCATTTGGGTGCACAGCCCCTCGGACCCTCCCTCCCTCTCGTCTCCCTCACCTCCCTCCTCGAAAGACTTGTCTACGTGCTGGTCCACTTCCTCCTGGCCCTCCCTGCCACGTGTGACCTTGCTCTCACTGGGCCCGCCACAGCCCTGAGTTGTGAGGTCCCAGGGCGCCTGTCAGGTCTCAACTTCCACGACCGCATGCAGCTCTCATCACGCTGTCCTACATCCTTGGCTTCTGTGAGATACATCTCCTCATTCCTCCCTGCCTATTCCTTCCCTCGCCTTTGGGGTTCCTTGTGGTCCACCTGAGCGGGCCACCTCACTCTCGGGCAATCTCCTGGAGCTCCCCTTTCCAGCCTCATTGAGGGCCCTTAATTCTGCATTAAGGCCCAGCTTGAAGCCCTCAAGCGCCAATGTGACATCCCACTGCAGTGTCCCCAAGACTCCTCAAGCTCAACATCTCTAAAACTGAAGTTGTCTTCCCCTGAGCCCGGCTCCCCTGCAGAGCGCTGGCCATGAATGAATCCTGAAACCTGGGCATCCTCCGGGACATCTCTCCCCTCTCGCCCCCATCTTCCCCATCACATCTGTCAATGCCACCCCAAACATCTCTTTTCTGCCCAGACCACCATCATCTATTGCGTGGATGACCATTCTCCACCAGCTCTCCTTGTTGTAACCTGAGTGACCTCCTATAGGTGAGGATTCTGTCACCTGCAAGTATCAGCAGCCAATTCTAGGTAATCAGCAGCCAAAATTAGCAGGGAGGGGAGGGGTTTACAGGAAGGGAAGAGGTGTTTCATGTGATTGAAGGAAGGGCTGAATGGTCAGGACTAGGGAAAGAAAAAAAACCGAGCAGCCCCTGGCCCTCAGCCTCTGAAGCTCATGGTCCTGTTTCTGAACGCATCTTTAAGGGGACTCTACCCCCAAAGTCTCTCTGCTCTAAAGTTCCAACTGGGCCAGCCTGGGCGAGGGGCCCAGCCTGACCCAGCCAGCACAGACACGCAGCCATGGGGCCTACTTGGGGCATCAGAGCTCTTTCCAGACCAGGAGAAATCACCTGTGCCCCGCAGCCAGTCCTCCCAAGCCCCCTGCCGATCACGCAGCCCCCCTGATCCTGACCTTTGGGCCACACCCATGCCGAGTCCTGCCTCTCGGCCACTGCCCCGGCTCGGCCACTCTCAGCTCCTTGTAGGCACTTCATGGCCCCTGTTTGGGACCGCTTCGGTGGCCTGCCCTCGGAGTCCCAGCGTTCCTCGCCCTTGGGACGCTCCCTTCTCATCTCTCTCTGCAAGGCGAGCCCTTGCCTGTCTCAGCCCCTCCTGCACCCCAGCAGCTCCTCATGTGCTGAGTATTTAGTGGAAAAGCAGGAAATCCTACTTGCTGGGGAGACGTTTCTGCCAGGGACACCTGTGTATGAAGATGAGTTTGCCTATAAATCAGCTCTCCTGTAGGTTCATTTTCCCATTCTGAAAGTTCTGATTTTCAGAACTAGCACGGGATTCAGGCACTGAAGCAAACCAGTGATTTTCCAGCTGTTCAGTTGTTACAGGGAAGCAAATGATTTCATGACCATGAGCAACAGGACCTCACTGAACAGCTCCTGGGAAGTACTTGAAACTCAGTTTTGTGAAGTTTACTTAATTCTACTTTCGAGGCTCAAACCCCTTTTACAATACGCCCCCTGCTGGGAGGCTGAGCATCGCTTCTGGTTCTGAAGATCCTGCTACCCCCTTGTGCAGGAGCCGGCCCCTCTGCCCCCTCCGCTCCAGCCCAGACATCCTCAGGGTCCCGCCTTGGCTCACAGCCTCAGCTCAGCACCGCTGTGCTTCCCCAGGCGCTCTCCCCACCTCCACCATCCTCTGAGCCACTCCCAGTCACACCTCTCAGAACGCTGACCTTATCAGTCTACTCAAAAACATTCAATGACCTCCTAGTGCCCGAGGAATTGGTCCACATTCTCTAGCCCGGCATCCAAGATCCTTCATGATATGGCCTTGATCCATTTTTCTGAGATTATCTCTCCACTATTTCCCTGCATTCCATGCAGCTTCCACTCATTCTTTTATTTATTTTATTTAATTAAGGTATCATTGATATACAATCTTATGAAGGTTTTCACATGAGCAATATTGTGGCTACTACATTCACCCATATTATCAAGTCTCCCCCACAGACCCCATTACAGTCACTGTCCGTCAGCATAGTAAGATGCTATAGAGTCACTAGTCTCTGTGCTACACTGCCTTCCCTGTGCCCCACCTACGTGATGTGTGCTAATCATAATGCCCCTTAATCCCCTTCTCCCTCCCTCCCCACCCCCTTTTCCCTTTGGTAACTGCTAGTCCCTTCTTGGAGTCTGTAAGTCTGCTCCTGTTTTGTTCTTTCAGTTTTGCTTTGTTCTTATACTTCACAGATGAGTGAAATCATTTGATAGTTGTCTTTCTCCACCTGGCTTATTTCACTGAGCATAATACCCTCCAGCTCCATCCATGTTGCAAATGGTAGGATTTGTTTTCTTCTTATGGCTGAATAATATTCCATTGTGTATATGCACCACATCTTCTCTATCCATTCATCTATTGATGGACACTTAGGTTGCTTCCATGTCTTGGCTATTGTAAATAGTGCTGCGATAAACATAGCGGTGCATATGTCTTTTTTAACCTATGATCTTGTTTTCTTCAGGTAAATTCCTAGGAGTGGAATTCCTGGGTCATATGGCATTTCTATTTTTAGTTTTTTGAGGAACCTCCATAGTGCTTTTCACAATGGTTGAACTAATTTACATTCCCACCAAGAGTGTGGGAGGGTTCCCCTTTCTCAGCATTCTTGCCAGCATTTGTTGTTCCCTGTCTTTTGGATGTTGGCCAGCCTAACTGGTAGCTTCCACTTGTTAAGACACAGCTTGAGCTGCTCCTCCTCCAGGAAGCCTCTCCAGATCACCCACCTGGCCCAGATCACAACTGTCGGAGCAGGTATTACCCATGCCACTTCTCCGGACCCAAGCCTCTGCTCTTTTCCATTGCTGCATATGTCTTGTCCTTAAAAGAAATGGCTTGTGAACTCCTTTAGGGCAGTACCAGGTCTTAAAACAAAAGTCGTAACAAAAATGTGAACTAATACTGATTCAGCACTTTTGCAACCATTATCTTCCCTTCCTCGTGACAGCCACATGAGGCACAGGTTACTCCACCTGGCAGATGAGGACGCAAAGCTCAGAGAGACTAAGTAACTTGCTGCCATCACACTCAAGCAAGCAGAGGGCAGGAAGAGGGCCTGCCCGGGTCTTCTGATGCCTGATCCTGTCCTTGTTCCATTAGCCCCTGCGGGCTCCCTTGCGCACTTCTCCTAGATCTTATCTGTGCCAAGTGACAGCCAATGTTTGTCAGTTTTATAATCTCTACTTTCAATCCCTGGATATTGTCCCACTGCCACAGTGACCTGGTATTTCCCTGCTAATGCAGCCTCAGCCTCCACTTTGATGGATAAGGGGAGTACCCCATGCTACAAAGAGGGCTGGGAAGTCATGTGCCAGGTCCTGATGTAGCCTCTGCCCTTCAACAGCTGTGTGACTTTGGGGAGCCCCCAAAATAAAGGACTGGCCAGCATCCCATGGCTCTCAAATTAGGTGCTAGGAAATTTTTTTTTTAAAATAGGCCCTTAAGGCTTTGTGAGAAATACAGTTTGGAAAGTTCAGTAACTACCTGGCTGCCCCAGCAATGGGCAGGCAGCCTGGTCCCCACAACCTCACAATAGTTCCTGTGCAGTGAGGCCAGGCCAGCGTCTGCCACCAGTAATTCTCACTACTCACAGAGCCTGCATCACAGACTGAAGAGAAAAATGTGTGTACCTGGTGTGGATAAAGTGAAGGTTCCTGTGGCCTGGATTCTCACCCGGCCCTGGTCAGCTAGCTCACTACACACGTGTGGGCAATGCCTTGCTATTGACTCTCTATAAAGAGTTCCGCCCAGTGCTCTGGGCGACATGGTGACATGGCCGCATGGCTGCTGCATGGCTGCTGCATGGCTGCACAGTTTCAGGGCTGCACAGCCGCAGGACAGCAGAGACTGGAGTGGTGGCAGCGCCGAAGACAGAGACTGAGACGGCTGCGGGGACAGAGGGACCCAGAGGCAGAGACCGGCTGGGTGCGTGCAGACTCGCTCTGAGTGGATGGATTCTAGTGACTGACCTGCCGCCATGGGAATAAGGTTAGGTATAAACACCTTCACCCCAAAAACATTCCATTGTCATTCCTTGGTCTCACTGAATCCAGAGTGAACTTGCCTGGGGCTGAAACCCATTGGCAAGACACCTGGTATCCAGTATTTTTTTTTTAATGAACAGTTAGTATTTATTTCATTCAAGGATGATATGTATGTATGCATTTATTTATTTATTATTGACGTATAGTTGATATTGGTCCTAGTATCCAAGATTAAACAGGGTCTGTCAACCTTGGGGAAAAAAATCAATCTTCCTTAAAACTCAGCCTTATCAAAACTAGTGAAATTTCCTACATGAAACCATTAAGCATTCTCTGTATTCCCATGTTCCCCTGCCAAGGCCCCCCAGGAGCACCCCTGTGGGTGAACAAGGTGGCCCAAGGGCTTGTTGCATGGAGGGGACGCAGCGCGGGAGCAGAGGCACCAGTGAGAGGGGTCAGCAAGGGCCTCCGTGGGGTGCTGGGCGTGTGCTCAGTGACCTGCGGGCTGAGGGGCGGAGCTGCTCTGGATGGGCTGCTCTCAGGAAGGGGGTGACTCTACGCTGAGATGATTTGTCTCCAGGGAGCAGGCTGCAGCTGCGATGGGGAAGCAGCTGCCACTCCTGTAGTCGGGATGGGGAGGTCTGGTCACTTTGTGGCCTGGATAATGTTCATGGCTGTGATCTGCGTTCCTTGATTACCGAGGGTCTCGTTTTTGCTTGATTATTAGTCACAGTGTGGCCTTGTCTGGTGTTGATGTCCTGTGCATTGTTTACTTCCTCAGGAGTGCCCTGAGCTGGGGGCGCCTGGCCTGCGGGCAGTCCGGCCGCCTCCCCTTCCTCGGGGGCACCAGAGCGCATGCACCGCTGCTCATGGACTCTCCAGCCAGAACAGGCCCTGGTGCCCCCTTCTGAGATGGCTTTTCTTCACCCTGGCTGTCTGTGGATGGTCCAGGCCTGCAGGGCCTAAGGCTTGGGACCGAAGAGGACGAGGCAGCTACAGCCGCCGCTCTGCCCGGGGCCGGGGGTGGCGGACACACTTGGAACTGCCGGCCAGCCCAGCTTGCTGTCTCAGCCGGGGTGGGAAGCAGGCCCGAGGTGGGAGCTGAGATGCCCCAAGTCCTCAGCCGCCACTGGAGATGCCAGCAGGAGGGAGGGCCCCCGGAGTCTCCTCTCTGGGCCTCTTTGCCCCAGGAGGCCTCCCAGTAGCCCCCTGGCTGGTCGGTGTGCTGTCCAGAGAGCAGCTCCAGAACAGGGGGGGACAGCAGGGCTGAAGGCTGTGGGGCTGGGGAGCAGGACGCATGGGGCAGGGGCCACTGACAGGCTGAATTCAGGAAGCAAAAGTCAGGAAGACTGGGTTCCGGTCCAGAATTTAAAGATGAGGGAGTGGGAGGCATTGAGAACGGCCTTGAATCAGACAGCAGGGCACAAAAGCACCAGTGGCCCATGGACTTGAACAGCTGCAGAATCAGGTCGCCACCATTACTGTCATTAGGTAAGGGAGTCACCCTCGCCCTCCATCAGCAATCATATTTCTGCACAGTGATCACATTACTTAAACCCAGGACACTGTGGCTCTTTCCGAAGCATCTGACTTGCTGGCCGCTCAGGTGAGAGGGTAACTCGGAACCGGGGCCTCAGCCAGGCCAGGGCGTCCAGGCGGGGAGGGGCAGGAGCCTGGGGAGAGGGAGAGAAGACGCAAAGCCTGATGCTTCTCCAGAAACACACTTCAGACGATGCCAGCACTGCCAAGGCTCTGGGGGGTCCTCGTGAAGCTGTGTGGGCCGAGGCTGGGGAGGCAAACCTGAGAGCAAGGTGTGTCACCTGCCACCAAGGGGGCCCACTGCCGGGACCTCACTCTTCTCCTTACCCACTGTGTTCATTTCCTAGGGCTGCTGTAACAAATCACCACAAACAGGGGGGCCTAACCACAGGAACGTATTCTCTCAGATTTGGAGGCCAGGCTCTGAAATCAAGGTGTCGTCAGGGTTGGTCCCTCTCTTCCAGTTTCCAGGGGCGGCTGGTAATGCCCGGTGCTCCGTAGCTTCAAGCTGCATCACTCCGGTTTCTGCCTCTATCCTACATGGCCTTCCTCTCTGTGTGTGTCTCCTCTCTTCTTCTGTAAAGGACACCAGCCCTTAGATTTAGGGCCCACCCTAAATCCGAGATGATTTCATCTTGAGATCTTTAACTAACTACATCTGCAAAGACCTATTTCCAAAAAAGGGCACATTCTGAGGTTCTCGTGGACATGAATTTTGGAGGGATGCTCTTCAACCCATTGTACCAAGAAATCTGAGGTCACTGATGTCCCTCAAGGCTGAGGTTCTGAAGGTGATGTCCCTGCAGAAGTGGTTCCAGGTGCTGGGTTCAAAGCCCTGGCTGGCAGCAGGGGCTATTCAGGGGGTGTCAATGCTCCAAGAAAGTTGCTGCCACCAACCACAGGCCACCGCCCTGGTCAAGCTTCCCGCATCCCAGTGCAGAGGGCCACCAGGAGAGGCCCCTAACCGCTGCAGCTCTGTGGGGCATGCCTGCTGTTGATGGTGGTCAGCAAGGCCTGCTGTACCCCAGCCACAGCTGAAGGGCCACCTGGGCAATCTGCCTGGCCACCATCAATGCCCCAGCCAGCTACATTTCCTCACCCCGGCTCCTGAAAGGAGACTTTGCTCAGGAATTTATTGTCCTGTAAAGACCCACCTGCGGACCTGGGAAGAAAACCTGAACTCCCAATAGGGTTACCATGTAGCATTTTTACATAAGAGAAACTAAGGGAGTTAAACTTGAAAAAGAAAAAAAAACACAAAAAGGATAAGCAGTTGGCAGGGGGAGCCTAGGGTTCCCCGCAGGGGATGCTACCATCGCCCAGGCTCTGCTTCTGCTGAGGACCAGCAAGCACGCAGGAGTGCGGGTTAGAGAGTGCGCTCTGAACACTCACAGGCGCAAAGTATGCGAAGGCTATTTTTAATATAAAAGCATTAAGATACAGTGTGGTGCAGGCCTAGACAAATCGGAGAAGACATAAAACACCTCATCTTCTTGAATGAGAAACAGGAAACAGAACTGGACAGCACTCCTGTTGCCACACAAAAGGTCCTGTAATGCCCTGAGGGCACCCCACTTGGGCACAGCACGTTAAACGACACAATGGACACCCTGTGGGTGCCTGGTCACTGAGCAGCAGCAGGCACCCGACCCACAGGCAAGCTGGCCAGGGTCCCTGTGGCTGAACTTCACCTGACTCCCTGGGTCATGGAGGTGGATGGCCTGATGTTAGGAGACCAGGGGCTGGGCAGCTTAGGGGATGCACCAGCGCTGGCTGGGTGGGACTGGGACCTGGTGGGAGGGTGGAGTCTGCCAGTCTGGATGACCAGGCAGAGAAAAGTCAGGTGAGTCTGGGGCAGTGTGTACAGAGGGCCTCCCAGATCCTCCCAAGGATGGGAGGCTGTGTGGAATACACAGGCAGGAGGCAGGGGTGTGGGGTATGGCCACAGTCAGAAAAATCCTACTGGCTGGAGGGCACTGCAGGCTGAGACCAGTGGGGCTCCAGGAGTGGTCCAGGTGGGAGGCCAGGGGAAGAAGGAAGATTGTCACAGGAGGGCCTGCCGGGAGGGGAGACGTTTAGGAAGCCACCTGCATTCCCAGCTTGAGCACCCACCAGGAATACTCCGGGAGCAGCCCATTTGGGAAGCAGGCAAATGACAGTTTACTCTGGGGATAATTAAACAAATGAAACAAGAAAAGAATCATTGTGAAAAGGACCAGATGGTGCAGCCCTCAGACTGTGGGAACACCCCATCGAAAGGAAAAAAAAATAACGAGAGCTGAGAAGAGAACAGAAATGGTCCTTCCCGACAATTCCAAATGGGCCTCTGCTGGAGCCCTGGGCCACAGATGAGCACTGTTTACAACCCCACAGCGTTCCGAGGCCTGCTCCGGACGCTGCACGCCTCCCACCCATGTGTGTTCTGGAAGTGTGCAGAGGAAACATCTGCCCAGAACATGGTATCACTAACATAACAGTCAATATTGGACATAAATCTCCTTAGCAGATACTCGCTCTCACCTAGCAACCGATCACCAGCAATCCAACCACCTCATTCCTGCACCACATGGGGCTCCCTGGGGCTCAGCCCAGCCGGGGACTCCACCCCTCTCGCAGATACGCTGAGGGCAAACTACAACTAGGGAACTGGGAGCCTGGCTTGTAAGAATAAGAAGTAGGGAGGTGGAAAAGCTGCGCGTGGGAGCCTGGGGGAGGCCCCGCCACGTGGCTCTCCCCTCTCCTGGGAAAGAAGCCAGTCAGAGCTGTGACGTAGGCCAGGGGGCACCTGTTATTCCTAAAGTGGATATCATTAATCTCCTTTTTTATACACTTGGGAGCAAAGGTCCAAAGATCCACTGACAGCCTTGGGCCAAACTAACCAACGGCAGAGCCGGCGTCAAGCCCAGGTCTGACTCAGACTCAAAGCCACACCCGCCATCAACACCAGACCGAAACATCAAGAGTGCCGGAAACGCACATGCAGGTCAGATCAGGAAGCCGGAGCCGTTTCAAGAGTAAAGTGAACAGGCAGGCAAATCTGCCTAAATTGCAATTTATTTGGATTCTAGGTAAATACCGTTTATATTATACCTCCCTCACTTTGTATGGCACTGAATCATTTAAAAGGGCCTTTCCACTAACTGGCAGTGAAACATCATTAAACATACGTGCGCACCCACCATATGATGCAAATAACATGTGCTCACACACTGGTACAGGAAAGACCCCTATCCTCCATGTCCTCAGTATAAGACTAACATCTTAACTAACTAACATCTTAACAAAAATCGGTGGGGAGTTTCAAAGAGTTTTAAAGAGTTGTAAAGATTAAATCAAGGTGAATGAAGCATTAGTAAATAGGTATCAGATATGAATGACAGTAAGAGACTCTGAGTAAGAGTAACCGGTCTCAGGGGTTATTCAGATGCGTCAGTCGTTCTGCCCGATGGACTGTGGCTTCCTCTCGGTATTGCTGTTAGGCACCGGTGTCCAGGGCAGCCTCACGTAAACACACCACATCAGGAGCTGGTCCCCGCTAGTGGCTGCCCACGCTTACCTCCGTGTCTGCCGTAACCCAGGTGCTGAGGTCACACAAGCCACACGGCAAGAACTGTCTGGGCTCATCTGATGGAAACTCACCTACAAGACCAAAGTGACAGAAACCGGTCACCTGGACAAAGGACCTTGTAAAGATAAACTACAGGCTGGTATTTCTCACAGTCTGTTTTCCTCAGAATCATAGTCAACTCAAAGGGGATGAAACAAAAATAGCCATCTGCTCAGACATTTTCCTTTCTCACAGGCAGATTCTGTAAGACAAGCACATTTTGGGTTTAATTTAGGCAAAATTTTAAAAATGTGAGTACCTTATAGTAAACAAAATTGCACACTGAAGCTGTCACTTTATACCAGAAGAGCTGGTTTTACACATTTGTGAGTCAGTTCTTCCTGCCTGAATGAAATCAACTGATGCTCTGATCATAAATACATGTTGAGTCTTCATCCCCAGTCCTGGCCCGTAGCTCCTAAAACCCCCATAACTTCCTTTCAAAGAGCCACAGGGACATTTTATGTTGTAATATTTAGCTTTGTTCCAAGTTTCTGAGATAGCTCCAGAGCATAAAGGTAAATGGATGTCTTTTGTTATTCCTAACAAGCTAATAACTGGTTTGTGCTAATAACTGGTGGCCAGGGGCTCCCGAATCAGCTGAAGGGAGGCTGGTTGCCAGGGGAACCAACCACAATTAGGGGGTTAGAACTTTCAGCCCCACTCCCCCAGTGTCCAGGGAGGCCGGGACACACTCACAAGGCTAGTTTGTCCCAAGGCTAGAGGTTGAATCAATCACCAATGGGCCAGTGATTTAATCAGCCACGCCAACATTGGGCCAGTGATTTAATCAGTCATGCCAATGTAATGGGGTCTCCCATTGAAGCTTGGGGTTCAAGCTCTGGAGTTTGGAGAGCTTCCGGGTTGGTGAACACGTGGAGGGCTTGGGAGGGTTGGAGTCCCCAGCGAGGGCAGGGAAGCTCCACACTCCACCCTATACCTGGCCTTGAGCATGAGTTGTGTCCTTCATAGTAAATGGGTAGTCTAGTAAGCAAGCTGCTTGCCTGAGTTCTGTGAGCCACTCTAGCAAATCAAACAAACCCTTGGAGGGGGCTGAGGGGACCTCTGACTGACAGCAGGGAGGTGAGAAGCACAGGTGACCTGGACTTGCGGACAGCATTCTGGCGGGACGGAGCCCATGACCAGCAGCATCTGACGCCATCTCCAGGCAGATGGTGTCAGAAGGGCGTTAAGTTACAGGGCACCCAGGCCAGCCAAAGTGCACAGAATTCCTAGTAAAAGACTCCTTAACCTTCCAAAGAAGTACCTTTATTTATTTATAGGGCTTAGGGAGAGGGAAAAAAAAGCTCTAGAAAAAGGAAATGTCAAAATAGGCCTTCAGCAAGGGCCTGGGAGCGGTGAGCAGTGGGGGCAGGGTCCACGCTGGAGTCTTTTGCTCTTACTGGTGGTCACTTCCAGGTTGTGAGGACAGTTCTCCCCGAGTCCCTCAGTCGGCCCCCTTTGGGTCCCAGCGGCTGGCCCGGACGACTTCTCAGCTCTCGGTCAGCACCATCACCCTGTGCCAGCTCCTCATCGTACCTGGAAACGGAGAACCATCCCTAGGATCTGGCAGCCGTGGCACCACGCCCACCATTCTCACCCAGGGAAGCAGCGCACCTGACAGCCAGGTGGCCTCAGCAGCCCACCAACCGCCCCCTGGCCCCCGAGCATGGGAGTACCACCTTGCTAAATTGTCACTGTGGACATTCCCCAGCCCCCACTGTTGGTACTTGATAAAGGCCACCAGATGGACAATGGCAATGACCCAAAGGAAACACACATGAGACCCCAGGGCAGCCAAGGAGAGAACCAATGTCTGGAAATAGTGTCCACACAGTGTCTGCGGGGCAGACGTGGGACAGGGGCCAGAGACCTGCCCAGGAGGAGGGGACCGACGGGGGGAGGCTCAGCAGCCCACTGGCCAGAAAGGCCCGCACCAGAAAGAACTGGGCTGGAAGCCCAGGTCCCCTGGCTGGTTATGGCACCTGGGCAGTCGCTGGCCTTTCTTTCCACAGTGGGTTCCCCCTTTGGGTCCGAGGAGAGCAGTGAAATGCCACTGCACCCACTGTAGGCCCTGGCAGGCATAGGCCTTGGCAGACAGGGTCTCCTAACCCTACAGTGACTTCACGTCACCCTCCTGACTCAGAATAGTGGGTATTTTGATCGCCACTTCCTGTTTGAGGAAACGGGGCTCAGAGATGTTCACTCAGGGCCTTAAGGACACACAGCTGGTAAGACAGAGGTAGGACACCCAAGACTCCAGGTTTCTAACTCGGAACATTTTACCCTGCAAGTTGGAGGAGGATGAAAAGCATTTCTTTCCCCTATTTAAGTGCATCTGTAGATGTCATTTGCTGGTTGTGCCCTGAGGACCCTGTTATACAGACACTCACATCAGAGGCAAAAGATACTAAGATGCTGAATTATGTTGCATTAGCTGAATTTTGCTGACTTCAGGAAAAGGTATATTTCTGTCATAAGCTTATTCCAGAATCATAATCTGCAGTTAAGTGCAGCACAGGTTAGAAGCTACTAAGGTTGAAGAACATATTTTCTGCACTGTGCTTCTGGTGGCCAACTGAGGGTGGGAGGGGAAGGGTGGGGAGGAAGGCCAGTGCGCTGGTACCCCTGCGTCAGGCACTGTAACGGCTCCCTCTGCAGGCATGGGGGTTTCAGGGCAACACCACCCCACCATGTGGGCCCTCCTGCCCTCCCCAGCTCCCGAAGGACAGAGGATGCTGGGTGGGGACTCCCCAGGGACTCCGGAGATTCAGCCTGTGCAGGGTTCTCCCAGGAAGCCTCTCTGGCCCATCCCCACCTCCAGGGGCTGTTAGAGCCCCCAGACTCTGGTCCTGTGTCATCACTCTGTTGCCCATTCTGGGGCTGCATCACTGACCCAAGGGCTGGAGTGAAGCCCCCTGTCTGGTTGGGCGGCCCCAGCACTCCCTTAGCGGGGTGGGTGTGCAAGAAGATCCTGCTGAATGAAGGGAGGAGAGCCACACATGGGTTCCCAGCTGGAGCGTCTGTGCTGCTGTGTACAGCTTAAAAGCACACAACAAACAGAAACGAGCATTGGCAAGCAGCTGGCATCAGGGTGGGCTGTTCCCAGGGCGGTGTTGCCACTAACACAGCTAACGTGGAGGAGAATCAGAGACAAGACGGCTCTTCTCTGGTCTCTCTCTATTTCCAGCAGTTTCCTCTCTGGGCTCCCAACAGGCACAACCCAGCCATTATCAGGGTTCAAACAGTAATTTTTGAAAGGCTGTGTAAGCCAACGGGCACCTTAAGAAGTAGGCCCTGCGGGCAGCAGGTGCCAAGGCTTCGTGTCCAGGGGCTAAGGTGGCAATCTGGGGCGGGAGGAGCACCTATTTCTGGGCGCCAGCGATGTGGCCTTGGGCAAGAAACTCATGGTGGGCCTCCTCCACACTGGTCCGTTCTGGAGCTACTGTGAAACCCCAGCGGAATGCAGAGCACCTGGCCCACTGGACAGGGCAGTGCCCCTTGGGTGTCTGGGTTAAGTGGATTGGGGAGCCACCTTTTTGTCTCCAACTCAAAGTGAGAGGCTTCTGACCTCTGCACTTGAACTGGATATGGAGCATCACCCTCACTCCCTGAAGGAGGCAAAGGGCCCCCCGCAGGCTGCTGACAGCCCAGCATCCCGCCAGCCTCCACTGAGCCAGCCCCTCAGGCTCCTCCCCCTACCGCGTGCCCAGGAGGCCCTTCACCGCCGCTGATATGTCACCCGTCCCGAACTGCCCTCTCACCACCCCGCTCTGAACTGGGCTCTTCCTGAAGGTGCAACTTCCCCTGCAGCCCCTCAAGTGGAGCTGTCTCCTCTCCCACTCATCAGGCCCCTGGGCCCGGAGGGAGCGCTCTTCTCCTCCCAGGGCAGCAGAACCCATCCCCTCCCCTCCTTGTGTGGTCCCCTCTACTCCTGCAGGTCAGGGCCCCTCGTCCCTTAAGACTCAGTCTCCTGACTCACTGCTGCTAGTGACGGCAGTGACCAAACAAATGAGACCCCGATGCCCGGACCTATCACCCCGTGGTCCTCCCCCAGGCCCACTCCCATGGCCCACAACCTGTCTGTTCAGTAGCCGGTTGCCTGCCTAACCCTTCCTGCAAACCCTCACTCTGACCTCTGCCCCTTCTCTTCCAGCTCACTTCCCCAGTGCCCTGACCCTCTGGAACTCCACTGGCCTCCCACCCTCTCTGCCTTCCTCTGCTCACATCCTTGCTGTTTCCTTGCCGGGCAAGCCCCAGCCCTAGTCACTTCCAACCCTTTGCTTACTCTCCACCTGGCCAGGCAGGCGAGTGTGGCCGGAGAAAACAATCTACCATGCTGAGGTTCACAACCACCGCCCTCCCCATGCCCCCGGAGGCCCCTAGCGCCGCCAGGGGCCCTGCACCCTCCCTTACAAATTCCCCTTCCGTCCCCCCTCCGCGGTACACACCCAGGCGCAGTGGAGGTGGCCAAGCATGGGCCCTGGAGTCCAAATCCCCACGTCAGCAGTGCCTGCCGGCTGTCACACTGGGGTCTGTGTGCGCGTGTAAATTCAGAATATGTCTTCCTTTGTTTTTTTAAATGTTCAATTAATTACATACTTTTACTTCAGTATAATCTGTAATGGGATCCCCACACATACGCTCCCTCCGGCTTTGGGTGTTGGCTCTTCTCTGCGCCTTGGTTCCGTCCAACCCCTTCTGTACCCCCAGCAGCCATGCCGTGCTGGCAACCTGAAGCGTGTCCTTCCACACTCCCCTGCTCACCACTCATCTGAGCCAGCGCACGTGCGGCTGTGTGTCCACACTGGGGGGCACTGAGGCCACTGCTTGTTTACCGGATCACGTGACACACCTTTCTCTGCAACTTGCCTTCCTCCCTCAGCCTCCCAGCAGGACTCCAGCTCAATCTCTTTAATGTCACCCACTATTCCGTGGTGTGAACGAGTCATACCTTGTTCCACCACTGCCCCCTGATGAGCTCTCACTCTGCTCCCACTTTTTGTCACTAACTGACATGCCGCTCGGCCTCTGCACCTTTGTCTCCATATACATAAAACGGAGCTAAGAACATACACCTCATAAGGTTCCTGGGGAAATGAAATGGGTAAAGTGCTCAGCAGGTTCTGGCATGTGGTAAGCCCTCAAATGTCATCTATTATTATTTATTCCCAACTGTGCAAGAAGCTTTCATTATCCCCATATAAAAGGTGTACAAGTTGGAGCTCAAAGCACTGCAGAGAGCTGCTCAATGTCATACAGCTGTGGGGTGCAGCCAGGCCGAGAGCCCAGCCTCTGCCCAAAGGCGACCTGGGTAAGGATAAGCAATCATCTCTCCTGCTCCAAACTGCCCGGTGGCTCATGTGGTGCCACTGTGTGACCCAAACACTACTGCTAAAACGTGATGTGTCCCATAACATCATTAACAAATGAAATACTTTGCCCAAATTAAGCAAGTCCATGTATACCCAGAAAATCCAAGTTGGGCCTCGGCACCCCTCATCTCAAACTCACAAGGACCACCACCATCACACACAGACTTACAGGATTTCATAATTGCCAAGAACTTCCTTTGGGGGTGACTTGTTCCATTTACAGTCTGGGATTTCGCCGTTAGGAACCGCGATATTGAGGGTGTCATTAATCAGGTTATACTTAAGGATTCGATCATTGGCGGTGCTGGAGGTGAGAGACGGGGACGCATTCACCTAGAGAGGAAAGACGCCATGCTGGTCAACTGGGCAGCTTACTCCTTGGGGGTGAGAACATGCAGAAGAAAACGCTGCCCCCGCACATTTAGGTAAAGCTGTCGTTTCATACTGTTAATATCTAATATCTTTGGGGCACCTTGAAAGTATTTTGTGACTTTTTTTAGCTGTTGGATGAAATACACATACTATTTAAAAACAGGATTAGGATTTAGAAGTCACTACACAAATAAACATTTAAGTCAACGTACATCACAGACATGTTTTCAGTGTCCACCTGTGTGATGAGCTCTGTCCCAAGTACCAAAAGCTACCCCGGCACACTGACGGAACCAGTGAACCGAATGACCCTGATCAAGTAACATAATGGGGTTGAAGTAAAAGGTATGGGGCTCCTCTTTTGCTGGGAGAGTGATATCTCATCAACAAAGCAACATTCTGACCCAGATGGGGAACCCACCTAATAAATGGAAAGTTGGCCCCATAAGGCCTCGGAGGAGCTATGTCACAGAATCCACTGGTTAAAATTCAGATTCACTCTGTGGAGAGTCCCAGAGGCCCTTGGTCACCAGCCATTTACTCTTATTTGAGGCACAGCTGTACTGGCCTCACCAGCCTTTGCTCTGGCCACGGGCAAGTAGAAGCGGCCAACGTGCGATTATCCAGGTTCCTCCCAGTCAGACTGCGTCCAGTGCTGCCAGCAGGGTACCTGATGTGTACTCTGAAAGGGACTGTATGGACCCCAGGTGCCCTGAGGTGACGACTGTGTATATCATGATGTCATTCTTTTCATGAATATGCTAAAGCTAAAATCTGGTATTATGTTAGAAGTAATGTTCATAATTAAGACCCTAGCTCATTGAGGAAAGCTTGACTTCCATTCAAGTTACTCTGTTTGGAAGAAAACATTAGTATTCTGCATATGAACCTGCAGGTATCACTGGTTCCCTGCGTATGTCTGCACACACCGCACACTCATGCAGCTTCGGCGGTGTACATGTGAACACGGAGTGCAGCTCCCTCCCTGACAGTCTGCGCTCTGAGCAGCATCCTGCAGGGGCTTCACAGACTTGCTCTACAAGGGGCCACGGTCTACAACCTGCTCTAGAGACTTGGCTTTCCTGGCTTGAAATGGGGCCAAGATAAAGGCCTGAGCCGTCCACCTCCATGTGAGCATGGTGAGAAGACAGTGCCCAGGCACATGCCGGGAGATGAACCACTAGCTCCTCTCCCTGGCAGCTGAGCAAAGCATGCAACCCCACGGGGTGGGCCCCACATCTGGGCCTCAGACAGGTGTGCCAGAGCGCACTGCCGCCGAGGCAGCATCCCCAGGAAGAGGTGTACGCACCACGCCCTCTCTAGAACAGCCAGCTACATCCTGTCCACGCCAGGATGAAACAGGCAGTGAATCCACATCCAAACTATGCTTCATCCAAAGCAGACAATGTTTCTTATCTCCAGTCAGTATCCTATCACTTCCCAGGGGTGCCTTTCCTGAATGGGAACAATGTCTGCATGAGGACAGGGCAGGGCCTTGGGAGCAGGGCCTCACCCGGAAGCCCCTGGGAGTGCCGGGGCATCGGGCCACCGGCCGCCGAGCTCACTGCGCCGAGGGAAGAGGCTTCCGCTCCCGGGGTTGGGCTCGCCGAAGGTGAAGGATCGGGGTGTGCTCACTTTCAACCAAGAGCAAACCTGTCCCACCCGAACACCTGTCCCTGTTACATTTAAAAAACTCATCTGCCCCAGCCCTGCCCCTGAGCCTGAGAAGCATTTGGCTGGGGGACTGGTGTGCTGGTGGCCAGGCGGGGGCACCCTAGGAGCCGTGTCGGTGCTGTGCGGGTACCTCAATCAGCCAGGGCTTCAGCCTGTCGTCTATGATGATGTCGTAGCCGTAGCACTCGAAGCAGTGTTTGTCGTTGTTCATCACCGGCTGCAGAAAGAGTGAGCAGCAGGTTATAGGGCCAGTACCAAAAGGGCCCAGCAGAGACCTGCACCCCAGAGATGCGGGCGTTCAAGCAGCAGCGAGCTCCTCCCCACTGGTCGAGCGGTGTCTCACTCCTGAGACCGGTGGTTCCCGCCCGTCCTTCCCTGGTCTGCCTACAGGGCTCAGGGATGGTAACGTTCCTCAGCCTTGGGAGGGAACTTCACAAAGCAGTCGCTGGGACTCCTGGTCTCGTCATCAGAGGCTTGATGACCGGCACTGACCATTTGCATCGGCCCGGGGCTGTCCTCAGCAGGGACAAGGTCCAGCTCCCCGCCCAGACACCCTGAATTAAGGCCTGTGCAGCCTCATCAAAAACAAGCAAACACTGTCCACCAGGCCCTTAGTCTCTTCACAGGCCCTTAGGGGTCTGCGGTGTCAGGTCACGAATCTCTGTTCTCTGACAAGAGTCAGTGTGTTTTCTTAAAAGTTTTGGATTTTCTTTTTGACTTTCAATTCCATTTTGTGAGCCACTCTCCAGGTGTATTAACAAACTCACCAGCTGCTTGCTTGCAATGCAGATTCCCAAGTCCTGCTCGGTCTGCCTGGATTAGACCTGTGGGAGCGGCCCAGCTAGCAGCAGTGTCACACACACCCTGGGGACTCTCATGTCCCCACGGCGAGTGAAGCACACAGACACAGACGTTTCCTGTCAGTGAGCGCGCAGACCTTCCCTACAACGTTGGGACTTAGAACCAGAAATTCCTAAGGGGGAGCTAGGCCGGTCCAACCTCACTGAGGAAAACCGGGGTTCTTCCATCAGGGGATTTAGAGGACTTGCGTGTGCATGAGTGCCTGGTGCCCTCGCCCCGGCCAGTGCTCACACCGCTATCCCAGAGTGTCCTTGCAGGACAGGAAGTCACCAACCCTTCTGTCATTCCCCAATCCCGCTGTCAAGGGCCCGAATCCCTGCCCCCCAGGCTGTGGCGCCCGGCTTCTGCATCCTGAGTCGTGTTGTGGGTCTGGCGCCCTGCCACACGGTCCAGAAACCCACCTCACATCGGCACCAGGCCCTTCTTCTGCATCTCTACAGCCTCCTGTCTCCCTGCTGTCCCTCCCCCACATTCTCAGAAAGCGACACACCTGGTAAAAACGGGGTGACTAAATGTTTGCTAAGCAAATAAAAATGAATAAACCCATCAGAGTCTTGAGAAAGCCTACAGTGTTTTAGCTCAAGAGGTCAAGGTCCAGGAGACATTCAGAGCCACTTGCCAGAAGATGCAGCTGTGAGACAGGTGGGGGCCGGGGCCAGAGGTGGCTTTTCTTGAGTAAACAGCCAGCTGCTTCTAAAGCCCCACTGCACAGGGGAGACCGAGGTGGCCAGGAAGAGCCAGCATGATTGGGCCTGAGGGTCACACGCCACATATGTGGGCGGCCTGCTGCTCTCCCCTCTCTCCCAGTCACTAAGTTCACCTCTGCAGAGCGTGGTCATTCAGCCACTCCATGGCATCGGTGTCAGGACCCCAATTTCACAGAGGAAGCCTGGGAGGCTCAGAGAAGGGGGCACTTGTGCAAAGGTGATGGTTGGCAGGGGGTCTGGGGAGGCCCAGCTGAGAATCTGAGCCCGAACTCCATGCTCACTCCTGTGACCCCTGCCCAGACCACGGGGGTGCAAGAAGGCTTCTGGGGCAGGGGACGCAAACGTGGTCCCTAAGACCTTATCTCCAACAATTAATGGGATGAGCTGCATCCTGGGATTTTTTCCCCCAAATCTTTCCTGTAAGACAAAGACAAAGGACAGAGGCACGTAGCACTTTGTGAAGCAGGATGTGCTCAACTCAGGACCTGAGGGCCAGGTGTCACCAGAAGGGTCACTGCTTTCTTTCTTTGAGCGGCTGTTTTGACAGAGCTATTCATCATCAAGGATTGGTACGGGTTGACATTCTCAGAGGTAAAAATGGAGAGGGTTCCACTGAATAGGTTCACACAAGAACTTTCATGCCCAATCACCGTGGTGCCAAACCCTTGTCACACTTTCCCCAAAACAGCATTTCCCACGTGTTCGACTCCACCCCAGTGTGGGGTACCTCTGGCTGCCTGGCCCTGGCGGCTCTTCTCTAAGATTTTGCTTTTGTATAAGACTGGGGAGAAGCCCACCCCTCGGCTCCCGGCTGAGTGCTGTTTGCTTACGGGGCGATGAGCCCTTCACAGGGCCACACACTCGTGACCGGGTTTATTCCTTTCGATCCCCTTGGACACAGGTGTGCATCTGCTCTAGAACAGGAAAGCAACACACAACAGCACACTGGCCAGCAAATATGAGGCCGAGGAAACATACTCAGGTTTCCTGCTGCCCCACATGTCTGTGAAACAGCAGCGCAGGAAGCCTTGCTGCCGAAAGCCCTCCCGTATGTACCAACTCAGGCCGAAACATTCCTTCTTGATCTCACGGGCACAGGGGAGGCGACAGCAATGCCACGGGCGTCTCCCAAGCCCCTGGCAGCAGCAGTAGGCCTGGCTCCCAGTATAGCCTCTCCCTCCCGGAAACTGGCTGGCCCTTACCGGACTGGTGGGAGGCGAGACTTAAAACAGCAAAAGGTAACAGGCCACCCTACGCCCCCCACACCTGGGCCGCCTGCACCCCTCCTCACCGCCACGGCCTTCAGGGACTGCACGATGATCCAGTGGATCTCATCAAACAGCTTGCCCGTCACCTCCTTGCCCCGGGTGCTCTCCAGGTAGAGCCGCAGGTTGTTCACGGTCCACTTGCCCCCGTGGATGTGGTTGTAGTCCTCCTGGCGACAGGAGAGGGGCAGGCCCAGCACTGACCCAGAGGAATCCAGTGCATGCCCCCGTCCACCCTGTCCCATCAGGGGATCTGCGCCTCCTCCGTGCATGTTTTCAAAATACCTCTCTTCTCACAAGAAATCATTTACACCTTGCTGTGCCACCCAGACCCCTTCAAGGCCAAGGCCCCCATTCTTCCAGCAGAGACTCCCTGGGAGCTACCCTTGGTGAAAGGAAGCTGCGTAACCCAAGGTTACGCCCTGCCCAGGCAGCCTGCTGCGCGTGACAGGTTGATGCCAGGGTACTGACCCCGGCCGCCATCCAGGGCAGCTCTACAGGGTGCTGGGCTAGCTGGGCCCCTGCTGTGGCTACATCTCAACTCAACCTGCCCTCCGCCCTGTGGGCCCCGTCCCCTCCACTCCCTCCTGTGTTGCTCCCAACATGGGGCCCTGGGACACCTCCTGCCCACTCAGCCCCCGCCTCTGAGTCTGTTCCCTGGAGAAGCCATCCTGGGACTCCCCCGTGCCGGGCACCACTCACAGGTGACACCCTCACAACGTCCCATCTCCTGAGTAAGAAGACATGGGCTCAGAGGGGTTCCCTAGCTTTCATCCAGGCTGGGGTGGAGCTGGGACCCTCGCCCAGGTTTTCGAATGCCAGTTCAGTGTGATTTCTCTTTCTCTGTCCCTGAATGCCACACACTGCCTTCCCTGGGGGGCAACATGCTAGAAAATAGTGAAGTATATTGGAAGTTTATGAGACTGGGATTTCATTCTCTAAGAATAAAGTTGAGAGCTGTGAACTACAACAAGAGCAGCCTAACAACCAACAAACACCAGGGACTCAGAACAGACTTGGTTGTCTTATAAAAACAGAGAACTGACCATAGTTCTAAAAAACACCTTTTCGAGGTTAGAGACAAATTCCTTTTTCGCATCTAAAATACACTAGAAGGTGAGGTGCCTAAGCTTCTTCACCTGAAATGGACTCTCAAATAACTTAGTGTTTGTGTCCTTAAAAAACGGGCCTCTAAGCAGTTCCAGGACAAACCAGGCTGCCTGCTGGCGGAGCCGAGGGCAGGCCCCTCTGTATGTGCTACTGTGACATGCAGGTTATTTCAGAGCTGACAGCAATCAAGGCCCAAGAGACGCAGAAACTCTGCCCTTCCCCACCCCACCGCATAAAAAGCATTTAGATGGAGGGCGTGCCCCAGGAGGAGAGCCCCGCGGTAGACACCCCATCATGATGTAACCTAGCGCGGTAGGCAGAGGGGCACGTGAGCAAAGTCTGTTTAAGTTCCCTCCGTGGCCCATTGTTTCTGTGCGGCCCAGCTGACATTTGTTTACCAAACATTTACTGTTCTGCGTCCCCCTGAGTTGCTTCCCCTTTCCCGTGACGCCTTCCCCTCCCTCTCCGCTCAGAACAACAGACATGCCTCACTCTCCCTGACTTGGGAACCTCATGTAGCCTCCCTGTACGTATGTAATGAAATGCTGTGTTTTCCTCCTGTTAGTCTGTCTCATGTCAATGCAATTCTTAACCAGCTAGAAGAACCTGGGGGGGTGGGTGTAGAGGAAATTTCTTCCCCCGAACAGCACACCAATACCTTTCTTTTTCCAGTCACAGGTTCTCTTTTCTAACAAGAAGTCTATTTATTTCGAAAAATAAGTTCTAGAGGTAAAACACTGTCTTAGGTGTGTAGATATATAAAGCAAGTGAACAGCTCCCGTTGTTTGGCCTGAAGGGCACCATCTTGTCAGATTTATTTCAAGACTTTTATCAAGTCAATCTGCAAACAACAGCACGTTTCGGGACATGCTCCTGCTCTCCTGCCCTTCTCCACCTGCTGAAACCCTCCTGCCCCCGGGATCAAGCACCCCCACCTCAGCTCAGGGTTCGCAGCTTCCAGTGGCCTCGGCCCTCTGCAGCCTGCCTCCCCCGCGGGCCTGGGAGCCTCCTGAGGGCAGGGCTGTGTCCGCCCCGAGAGCCAGGCAGCCCGGGCACTTGGTAAGGCGCGGCCCAGCAACCGCTTCACGACATTTCAGTGTTTAAAGGATCATCTATTCTTCATGCAATTCCAAATGAGAGCCCCTTGAACCTCTCCTTTAAGGTGAAACTTAGGTTTCTGGGAGTGAGCACTTTCTTGCATTAACAAGCAAAGCGCTTACAAACAGAATCAGTACAGAAAGCACTGCTGCTTCTAGCACGTCATGGGGATGCCAAGCTTGAGTTCGGCATTCTGCTTTCACAGATTTTTAAAAAATGTTTTCTGTTTCTTACTGATGGAAAATAGTGAGCCAGCTGACCAGCGTCCTGAGAAGGCCCACTGAATGGGGCCCTCTCGATTTCAGCCTGGCACCTGGATCGAGGCGGCCTGGCAGGCCAACACACTCTGCGCTGTCCTCAGGGACATCCGTGGATTCAGGGCCGATCACGGCAGCTTCCGCCCCACACCCAGACTCGACCAAATGTGCTACTTGGCCATGAAGGGTCTGATGTCACTGCTCAGCTTTCCCCATGTGGCTCTTAAGTCTTGTGTTGTATCACGTTTTCCCAAATCTTACAAATAAGGTTTTGGCCAAGTGATCCTTTCTCCTCTAACCTCGAGCACTGTGCCAATGATGCCCACTCAGTTTGCTCTCAGAAACCCTGGTGGGCAGGTGGACCGGGCTTGGCGGCACAAGGACGACAGTCATGGCCCTCAGGAAATGGTGGCCGCCGTCACTTCATGTCCAGAAGGTACACACCAGGGCTCCTGTTTGCAGACGAGGAGGCCCAGGGAGATGAAAGCCCCTGAGTCTACACACAACCTAGGAGGCCTGTGTGCTGCCCTTGCCGGCCTCCCCAGATACCCCCTGCTCTACCACCCTCCCCCCAGGGGCTCCCGCCACCCTGACCTCTGCTCAGCTCCCGCAGTGCTTCTTCCTGCCAAGGGGCCCTGGCACCCGCTGTACCCTCCACTAGGACCCTCTTTGCCCACTGGCACCTTGGTGACCCCTGCTCATGCTTCAGATCCCTGCCAGGCACCACTGCTGCATGGAGACATCCTCCGACCACCGGGACCAGGGACCAGGGGACGCCTGCAGTCCGTGTTCTTCACCCGCACTTCTTCCCTGTGAGCCTGCACCTCAGGTTGTGGTGACACAGTCACCGGTGTGGCTGTTGGATGAGTGTCCTCCCCCAGAGCGCTCCGGGCCCAACGAACGTAGGCCCCGAGCAGCTCATCGGTACAGCCCCAGCCTTAGCGTGGGGCTGGCCCAGGCAGGAGCTCGGTGAGCATCTGCTGAACGGAGGAATGACCGAGCGTGCGTCCTCCCACCTCGCCCTCCGGCAGCCCTAACCTTATCCCCTTTTACCGTGAGAAACAGACTCTGAAAGTCAACTAACTCGCCCAAGGTCACAGAGCCCAGAAGGAAGGACTTGAACCCGGGGCTTGCTTTCTCCATGCGCCACCCCCCAGGCCAGTCCAGCAGATGCACCAGACATCCAGCCCACTGACACTTAGAGCTCCACCCTTCACGGCCAGGGCCTCTTGGCTGTTGCCCGTCCCCACCCCGCCCTCAGGGGCAAGCAGAGAAAGAAAAAACCCCACCAAATCCACCCATTTCCTTCAGCTCAACTGGAAAGAAACACTCACCCCATGTTTCTGGATGGCGACGTTGGTGAGATGGACGAACATGTTGTCCAGCTCGCTGGTGCTGGGCGTGTACTTGACTGTGCAAAAGCGGCAGAACCCCAGCTTGTACCTAAGCAGGAGTCGCCGTTAGTTCAGCGCACTGGTGAGGAGCGCACACACAGCCTGGCCCTGTTCTCCTGAACGAGCCCCTGTGTTTGTTTTTTACAACAGCTTAATTAGAATATAACTCACACACCACCTAACGCATCCACTTAAAGCGTCACCTCGGTGGTCTTGGTATAGCCAGAACTGTGCAGCCATCGCCCCGATCAGCTTCACATTTCCATCACCCCAAAAGCTGCCCATGACCATTAGTATTCCCTCCCAACCTCACTGCTAGGCAAACACTCATCTACTTCCTACCTCTAAAGACGTGCCTATTCTGGGCGTCTCATGTAGACAGAAATACACAGTATGTGGCCTTCTGTGCCTGGCTTCCCTCACTGGGCATATTTGCCAGGTTAAAGAGCTGCTTTTTATCTTTCAAGATTCATGGGGGATCAAGGTTTAACCATTTTATTCCATACCTACGCCGTGCCGGGCACTGTGCGTACGGTGTGCTTTCCCAGTCCTCAGTGGCACCAGGGAGTATGAAGCATTGCGTCGGTGCACAATATTAAGAATGCAAACAAAACTCCAGGGCTCTTACATGTAACAGCGCAGCGGGCGGTACGTGGACACCAGGACGTACAAGCGCAGGTCGAACTTCCTTCCGCCAATCAGTAAGGGGTTGTTAATATAGAGAGAGATCACGTAGGCCTCCTTAGTAGACTGAGACACAAACCTAGACGTGTCACAGAAAGACAAAATTAGACCAAAGGTACATCAGTAGGCTGGCCACAAGCCCTCTACCTCTCACTGAAAGGCCAGTTTATGAGGGAAAAAATGGGGGTGAGGCAGCATCCACGGAGGACAGTCCCCACAGCTCCTGGGAACCCATCCGGGACGTGCTCCCTGGGCCTGACCCTGGCAACACGCGGTCAGGTTTCACGAGAGGGTGTCCCTGCCACTCCTGGGAGCTGCTGACAGGAGGGCCGTCAGCCCACCAGGAAGGATCACACTGAGCGTAGCCTCCAGGCATCTCCAGGCAGTTAAGGACCTCACGGAGGGAGAGGGAGCCCCGGATGAGGTCCCCTGGCTGGGAGCCTCAGGTCCCAAACCCTGACAGGCTGCCTAGTGCTCCCAATGATACGTGCTACCTGGCTGCTGGGGTGCCAGCACTCCCCTAAGTGCTTTACTCAGATTAACATGCTCCCCACCCCAAGGGTGGTGCTGTTAGGGTTCCCAGCTTACCCCATGAGGAATCTAAGAGTCTACCAAACAAAATTTTACTTTGCTGCTTCAGAAATACCAGGACTAGATGGATCTTACACCAACTTTCAGCGGCCCTTGAGGGCCCTGCTCCTGTGGCCTTAGACTGGTTCAGGCACCTTTCCCTTTGCGACTTTCCTCAGGTGACACTCTACGATTAACGAGGCTGTAGCCCCAGAGCCTTGCAGTAGCCTGTCACAGGTGACAAATGGGGTCCATATATAAGAGCAAAGGCCACCCAGCCCTCGGCTGGGCGACTGACAGGTGACAGGAAACCGCTGACTCAGAAGCCCATGGGATGGGTGGTTGCCCAAACTTACGAAGAAGTTTTGCTGTCCCGGGACCACTTTTTGACCTGCGAGAGCTTGTTGATCAGGAAGATGCCCTTTCCCTGGGCTTTGCCACAGGGTTTCATGATCCAGGTGCTGGAGGGACTTTTCCTGAACTCCTCCACGAACAGGTTGTAGTCAGCGGGCAGCATGTAGGTGACCGGGACAAAGTCTGAAAGTAAAGTAGAGGGGGACAATGGTGAGCCTTCCCAACAGTGGCCACGAGCAGAATCCTGCCACTGCCTTTTTGGGGGCCTGCTCCATTACTCCAGCCCCAAGTCAGCATCTAACAGTACAAGGACTTCGGCCATTCAGTTCCTGCGCAGTTAAGTGCCTTTATCACCCATGTGCTAAGCATTAGAAATCTGTATCATTTAATCCCCACAGCCACCTGTGAACCAGGTACTGTTACCATTCCCATTTATCAGATGAGGAAACTGAGGCCCAGAGAAGCCAGTTATCTGATTTTTCCCAGGTATGTAAAGGGATTCTGAAACTATCTGACATTCAGCTTTTATCAGCAGACAGGACGGGACATACGGTTCTCCCTGGGCATCCATTGCTAGATGTGGTAATGATCCCGGAGGGCAGTCTATGGCTCAGGACGTGGGTCCCCATCCCCCGGATGCACCGCACCCCCCACCCCCACCCCAGGCTGGGCACCCAGGACATTGTCTCCCTTGTATGCATCACATTTCACATTCACGAAAACTCAGATTCCAAACTTGAATCCCCACTGCTGGACGCACTCGGAATGAATGAGGTGTCCGCCACAACCGGACCCACGCACTCACCCATCAGAGCCACAATCACCTCTCGCTGCCTGCTTCTGCGGAGGTAAAAATCTCAACTTTATTTAAGACATGAGGCTGGTGAAGAAGGCACAAACCCAGGTAGAGGTATTTCCCGTTCTCATCTTTTTCTGCCAGAGGACTCCCTTCTTTCTCCAGCTCTTTCCTGTATCTTTTAATATTCTTCACCATCAGGTCCTTCCGGGTTAGTTCATAGTGGTTTGGAAAATGGTTGACTATTTGATCGTCTGAGAGCCGATAGCCGGTTTCAACGCTGAAAACACTGCGGATGGTTTGCACACTCATCCTGAAAGACAAGCACAGAGGGGCACACGGGACAGGCTCAGAGTGCACCCCGGGGGGGGAGCTGTCATCAGAGCCACAGGACGTGCCCTCAGAGGCTCACCTGTTCCCCACCCCGACCTGAGCAAGGGATGCCAGACCCACAGCGGCACAGCAGAGCGCCCAGTGATGCTTCCTGACCTGGGCCATCTCAGGCAGGAGCTGTTCTGGTGCTGTGCCCTGAGCGGCTCCACTCTCTGGCACAGAGCAGATGCTCCATAAATGTTTATCAATTAACGGTATCATTGATTTGATAACAAACTAGTGAAAGACAACGTCTTTCAGACTTTCAAATTGGGAAACTCATTTACACAATATTTGTAGCCAAAGTCAGGCAGGACAGGGACTTCTTAAAACCACAATCACAGGATTATTTAAGGGTCCTGAGCTGGCACTTCACCTCTGGGAGAGCTCTCTGCCAGGCCAGCTGAACTGGGATGCACCCTACTGTAGGAGAGAGCTGAAAGAGAAACGATTTCCTCTAATCCTCTGGGAAAACCAGCCTCCCTGCTGCGCCCGCCACCCTCACCAGGCCAGAGAGGCGGCAGGAAGGATGGAGGGGCTAGTGCCCATCAGGAAGCCGCAGTCACAAAGCAAGGCAGGTGGCTGCGTGGCTTCTTGCTCTGTGGTCCTTGCCTGCTTCATCCCAGGCCACATACATAAAAAGTGTGTGCCTCAAGCACCCAGAGGGTTTCTTTTGATTCCACGATCATTAGAATAAAGGGATTTTTAAAAAAACTGATTACAGAGAAGCTCAACCGTATGCAGAAGTGGGGAGAAAAGTGTAACCACCCCACCGCCCAGCTTCAACAGTTGTCACCGTGCATTCCAGCCTTGTTTCGTCTGTACACACCCAGTCCCCCCACACAGGCCGATGTTGCTGCAATTCCCCGATGTATTATTTCACCCAAAATATTCCTGTAAGACCAATAGTTAGGGACTCCTTTTTACATTACATGATATCCTACTTACACTATCATCACAATTTATAAAAAAGTAGCAGTAATCCTGAATGTCATCAAACATTAATCGGCGTCCAAAATTCACTGTTTGACAAAGTTTTCACAGCTTGTGCAAATAAAGGCTTCTCATTCGCCGTTCTGTCTCACATCTTTTTTTATTATTATTATGGTATCATTAATATACAGTCATATGAGCAACACTGTGGTTACTAGACTCCCATTATCAAGTCCCCACCACGTACCCCATTACAGTCACTGTCCATCAGTGTAGTAAGATGCTATAGAGTCATTACTTGTCTTCTCTGGGCTATGCTGCTTTCCCCGTGCCCCCCCATGTTATGTGTGCTAATCATAATGCCCCTTAATCCCCTTCTCCCTCCCCAGTGCCTTTCCCTTTGGTAACTGCCGGTCCATTCTTGGGTTCTGTGTGTCTCACGTCTCTTTTAATCTATACACTCTCCCTCCCTTTTTTCTCTCCGCATTTATTTGAAGGCACTGGTCGTCTGTCCTGCAGGGCATCTCAGCGGCTCCTTCTTATTTAGTGAGCTCTGCCGGCCTGTATTTTCTGTACACTGGGAGGCAGCCCCAGAAGTCTGATGAGCTGCAGGTCAAGCCTTGTGCAAGGCTGCACCCAGGTGGCGATTACAGCCACTGACAGGCACATCCAGCCGGCGGGCCTCTCCCACGGGGCCGCCGCTGATCGCTGAGCACTGCCTGGAGCAGCGCCGGCCACCAGAAACCTAATGGGACCCACACTTGAGACACCCAGGCAGTGAATTTCCAACAGCCACGTGAAAATAATGTTAACAATATTATCTTATTTAACCCAATATATCCAAAGTATTAGCATTTCAACCCAGAATCAACATCAGACTTAGCGCTGAGGACTCTTACATTTGCTTCTTCAGGTTAAGTCTTCAAACCGTGATGTGTCTCTCACACTTACAGCACGTCTCCATTCGGACCAGGACATTAAAATGGTCAGCTGCCCAGGGGTTGGTGGCCCCTGTAACTGAACAGGCACCCTATTCATTAGGGGTGCAAAATGGTGATATTCTACTCTTTCATTTGTCTTTATTTATTAGCAGGAATATTTCTACAAGGAGTAATTTCCCTTCATCAACTTAGGTACCTTGAAAAATAGCTCATACAGGAAAGACTAAATGCTTGATTCTTTCTCTTTACTTATCAATTTTTAAAATAACGAGCTGGTTGCCCCCCATCCTCAGGTGTGTGATGAGTTGTGCTCTGGTACTGCCCATCGTTGGCACCTTAAGGCAACACCCATCCTATTATGTCTCCTGGTTTTGTGGGTCAAGAATTTGGGTGGAGCTCAGCTGAGCATCCTTGTGCTCCAGGTGGCAACTCAGTGGTATCCAGCTGGTAGATAAGCTGATCTGGAGAGTCCAAGGCGGCTTCATTTGTGTGTCTGGCACCTTGGCGGGCCCAGCGCAGCCACGCATAGCACCTACCCGCCACCTCTCCAGCAAGACAGTACCAGGAGAGCCAGGCTTCTCACATGCAGCCCAGGGCTCCTGCACAGGGTTCCTACACAGGGAGGGGAAGCTGCCTGGGCCCAGACGTGTATCCCTTGGCCTCACTTTGGCCAGAAAGAATGTGGCAGAAGAGATGACGTGCCACTTCTGAGATGAGACCTGAAGGGCCTAGAGAGCTTCCGTTCTCCTTCCTGGACCCCAACTGCCACCGCGAGTATAAGCCCCTGCTAGCTGGCTTGGGGGGATGTGACAGATTTGTGGACAGCAGCCTCTGCTGTCCTAGCCAAGGGCGTCCTAGACCAGCCAAGCCCCAGGTGACCACAGAAGCATGAGTGACCTCAGGCAGGATCAGCTAAGGCTACCAGATCGAAAGATCCACCCAACCAAACTCACAAGCAATGAACAATGGTTGCTGTTTTAAGCCCCTACTTTCTGTAGTGTTTGTTACTTGCCATTAGTTTAGCAACAGACAACTACTACACCCACTCAAGCGGAGTAATTGTGCTCAGGCTTCGCGCTGCTTCTACTTCCTGCCCGGGTGCAAGCTTTTGCAGGTCACCCTCAGAATACAAATACAGTTTCATAATGTTTTCCTTCATGCTTATTGTTATACAACTTCCCAAGCTGCTTTATTGCTTTATGATTGTCCTCATTATTCTCATGGCTGCACCATAACCCACTGAGTTGATGCATTCACCTTCCCCCAACTATTTAACATTTAATTGTTTCCAATATTTCACCCAAACCGATTTTTAAGATCTAGCAGTACATTTAGTGCTTAAAACAGGAGAGCTCTTAAGATATAAAAACCCAAGTCATTATACTATTTTAGCTCTTTTCTTCTCCCTTTTTTGTTAGGAATAGCTCCAAAATGCTTCTTATTTGGCATGAAGAAGGGAGGCACTCAACTCCCTCCTGGAGCCCTGATCATCTACTCAGAGAAGGCTGGGAACTCTCCGGTGCCTGCTGAGCCCAGGGCAAAGAGCCATGGGATACAAAAGTAACAGGCACCGAACACTGTATTCTTTCAGAGCTCCAATTGAAACAGGGCTCCGGATACATCATTTCATTTTACCTTTGAGAAGTTAAGAATATAAACTCGGGCCAAACCACATACAGGTGAACTGTTCCATAAGCACTCTGCATCCGTGTGCCCAAAGGGAAGTTAAAATTAGGTCATGACCTAAGGTGCAGTTACTTTAACTGCCATTAGGAGCAAAGCAAAGGTCATCCCTCCAATCACTCTGGGACGCTGTGATGAGCCAGGCAAGGTCCTCACTCACTCTCACAGGGTGCACAGTAACATGTGAAGAGGGGACAGGTGGGGAAATCACAAATCATGGCACACAGCATTGGCTATGTGACATCCAAATAAAGCCGCCTGGGAGGCACAGGTGGCTCTCAGGGCAGGCAACCACAAAGGTCAGCTTTGCACGTGCTCGTAAAGCCCCCTCTGCACACCAGGTGCTACTCTAAGCTCGGTCCTTTACTGACTCATTTAAGCCTCAAGCAAGCATTTTTGCAAAGAGAGGTCAAGTCCTTTGCTAATGGCCACCCAGCAGTGGAGAAGCCAGGGTCTGAAACCAGGCATGACCTTGGCTCCAGGTCCTGGACATCCAGCCCTGGACGCACTGCATCTCCGAAGGAAGGGCTGAAAGGGGGCAGAAAGCACGGAGCATACAAAGGTGTGGAAGCCAGAATGTCTTAGTGGACAACAGGGAAACAGGTGCAGCCTGGTTGGGGCTGGAGGTTGCCAGGAAGAGGCTGGAGAAATGCCAGTAGGCAGAAGGCAGGGACAGAGTCTTGGGGTGGTGGGTGTGTTGGGTGAAAGAGCCTCCAGAGACCCTGATGTGCTCCCCCCAGGCCCCCCTCAGAGGTTTGCTGCACTGCTCTGGACCTAGGAGCTGCGGAGGGCTGGGGGCAGCAGAGAACACCTCCAGATTTATGTGGTATAACCCGCCAGCAGGTGGAGACTGCCCTGGGACAGGACGCCTGCTTCAGGGGCTATTACTGTCACCCCAGGGAGGGAGCAGACCGAGGAGGACACAGGACCTCACCCCGACAAAGAGGGAGAGGTGGGGCAGGGAGAGGAGTCCAGGGCACGCGCAGGTCTCTCAGGGGGCAGAGGGGTGCCCAGGAGTTGGTGCCAAACACGCCTTTGCTCTTCCCACTCTCATTTCTCCCTTATTTTTTAAACAATCCAACTGGAATCCTCTTGCCCCCCTGGAGGGAAGCACAGAACCTTCTGCCATGACACCCTGCCCGTCCTCCTCCCTGGGGCGCTGACTTGCAGGGAGCAGGCCTGGGCCCTGGGCAGGGGAGCCCGAGGGGTGGCCCTGGCTTCTCGCCCAAATCCCTGCAGTGCTAACCACACTCGGCTGTGCAGACACATCCCAGGACTTCTCATCCCAGGGTGATAAATGGGAGGGCGGGGCCACTCCACGACACACACACAGCTTTGCTTTCCTGTCACCCGCTCATCAGGCGCCCGGGAAGCGGCATGACGGCCTGGGGACCCCACCTCTGAGAGCGCCATCCACCATGGGTGCAGTCTGTACTGGAGCTGCCAGGATCATGACACTGGCAAACAGGCCTCAGAAGAACCATCAAATCCCACTTTTTATACTCACCAGTAAAAATTCCAGTCCTCATTCTCTGTCACTTGGACCCATCCTCTCTTTTCGAAGTTATTAATCAGCACCGACTTCTCAATGTCAGTGACCCACTTCACTTTTCCTGCCATACTCCTGGAAGAGATCAACTACTCAGAGCTTTGAAACTTCAATATGTAACTTCCCCTGCCCACAGGAATCCTTTTACCCACACGAGCCTACACCCCCCCACCCAGGCGTGACCTCCCAGCTCAGAGCTTCTCAGCCAGGCCACTTCCGCCCCCAGGGCACACGGGGCAATGTCTGCAGGCATTCTGCTTGTAACTGGGGCTGGGGGAAGCTTCTGGCATCTAGTGCTACCCCCCAGGCCAGGATGCTACCCCACATCCTACAATGTACATGATGGCCCTTGAAGCCAAACACCCAGCTCAAATGTCAACTCGTGACAAGACTGAAAAGGCCGGGTCTAGTGTGAGATAAAGGCAGCAATTAAATGATCACCAACGGATGGTCAGTCATGACTACAACAGGAACCACTAAGGAGAGGCACCTGGCGCTACGGGTGGGAAGGCTGCCCTGGGTGGGGCCCTGCAGCTGGCCTCTGAGGGGTGGATGGGGGTGCTATCCTGATGGGGCACCCCTCACTGGGTGGGCGCTGCCCACATCCCTGCTTGCCCTGCCCTACTGTACTTCAGCCTCTGTAAGGGCAGGTGATGGGTGAGTGTCCATCTGACCACAGCACTCCCCCTGCTGGATAACCTCCATGGCTCCCCAGTGCATTTAAAATAGAGACCCCTGGCCCTCGCCTGCTTCTCCAGGAGTATCTCACATTGCCTTCTCCTTTATCTGCTGTCCTTGCCACACCGGACTTCTCTGCCCACTCTCTCTCCCACCTCAGGGCCTTGGCACATGCTCGGAACCTCTGCCCGCAGAGCTCACTCCTCCCTCTCTGCCTGGCCAACCCACCTCCCATTCATCTGCCACCATTAAATGAATGTCACTTGACTCTTCAGACTAGGCACAGGGCCCCCTGCACCCCTACAGTTCTGTCCCTGCTGGAGGACAGGGAGTTGGGTTTCCTCTTCACGGCTTTGCACCCAGGGCCTAGCACCGTGCCTGGCAGGGTGTAGGTGCTTAATTCAGATGGGCAGACAATGGTCCCAGACCAGTTGGTACCATTGCGAAACTCTAAGCAAGTGATTTGACCTCTCTGGACCTCAGTTTCCTGCTACGAAACTCTGGTTTCACACTGCTCAGCCCAGGATTCCAGGCGCCCGCTCCAGTGCCAGCCAGAGAAGGTGGCCTTTGTTATACTTCGAGTGCAGTCTTATCTGAAAGGGTTCCTCAAACAACCAGGCTAGAGAGCCAGGGCACTAGAGGGCCTTATGAACAGAGATACCGCCCCCGTGGACTTGCTTTTGGAGCCACCTGATCGGACAGAAAAGGCCTGGAGATGGAGATGGGGACCCAGGCACGCCTCGCCTGGAGCGGGAGGACCAGGCACTCCCGTGACGGATTCCACCAGGCGGAGCCTGAGCTGCTCCAGCGGCCGCCCCTCTCCCTCGCCTCAGGCCCAGCAGCGGCGGCGTCACAGAGGTGCGACTGTGGTAGAGTGTGGGCGCCTGAGCTTGGGTTTGAGGCCCAGCTCCACCACTCACTAGCTGTGCGATTTGGGGCAAGTTGCCTAACCTCTCTGAACTTGTTTCCTCGTTTGTAAAATGAGCATAACCACAGTGTCCGCCCACCTTGGGAGCTCACAGTGAGGATTAAATGAGCAAACACCCGCCAAGCCCTGACAACAGTGGCTGGCCCACAGAAAGCACTCGAGAAACTGGTGATATGGTTACATGGTCATTCCCACTTTATGGACGAGGAAGCTGAAGCCCAAAGGTTAAGAGCCTACTTAAGAACCAAACTGAAGGGAGTCACGGGGCCTTGATTCACACACCCAGGTGACTCTGCTCCAAAGTGCCAGCTCTTCCACACAGGCTCTCACTTCCCTCTATGATGGCCCTTCATCAGGAGGATGAAATCGTCCACAGGGTTCGAGTGAGGAAAGAGCGGGAGTTGCTCTCTGCAAACTCTTAAGGTGCCACTCACAGCAACATAAGGTCCTGAACTGATCAGTCAGGATCCACGCAGAGGCGACGGCAGGACACAGAAGCTGAGCCCCCACGCGCTGTTACCTCGCATCCCTGCTCTGAGCAAATCCCACGTGCCTCGCACCCACTTGCAGTGTCGAAACCCGCCGCTGAGGGGAACTTTTCTCTATTTGATGTTAGCCCCCAGAGCCCTGCATCCCCGGGGAACCCTGCTCGTTTGCTGCCCTCTAGAGCCCACCCGCAGAACCGTCCCCACCCTCCATCAGGCGAGCCCCACACCACAGCCACCCTGGCTGCACAACTCCCCCTCGAAACATAAATCTTACTGGTGACCTCACACCAGCCACTGGCCCCCACCTGGGGTCACAGAAGAAAGAAGAGCAAGAATGTAAATGATACAGGCCGCACGTTATGCTTGTCCTTCCAGGTCATGAAACACTCCCGGGGGGTGCTCCCCAAGCCCAGTAAGGCAGACAAGGCGAATATTCTCATGCTCACTAACGGAGCAGGAAACCAAGTGTGGACAAATGACACTAAGGAGCACATCTCGGGTGGGACCTACCATAGGTACTTAGGCAGCCAACAGGAACATCCAATTTCTCTTCGGTTTCACTCCTGCCTCAGGTTCTTACCTAAAATACAATTAATACACAGATGAAACGTACACAGCAGAAGCCCGAGAGATGCTCTAACAGTTGTATGAATACAGCCAGAATATTCTGGTGAGTAAGCAGAGTATTCGGCAACGGCGCCTTCTGTTAACAAGTGCACACCGGGAGATGCCTCGAGGCCCTGTTCTTGTTGTGATAAATATTTCAGAACGCTAGGATGTATACTGGCTCCTGCCAGCCTTTTCCAGCGGCCACCCACCCTTCCATTTCATGTACTCTTGCTCCGGCGGAGCGGCCACTCCTTGCTGGGCTGTGCACACACACAACCCTTTCTCACCCATGAGCCCGGGCTTGCACGGTTCTCTCCACTGCCCCTTATCCGACTCCACCGACCCTGGAGACACAGTTCAAAGGCCACTCCCTGGGGGGCCACTCTCACCACCTCCGCTGGATTTAATACTTCCCCCCTCCCAGTCCCTTGTGCACCTTCCCCTCCACCTGTAGGCGCTTGGCACTCCCTTGCAGCCTGCCATGTGCACGCCTTTTATACGTGTGGGAGCGCAGGGACTCTCTCAGTTCCCCGACTCCCTCTCATCCCACTGACTCTTTCTAGATTTAGGTGTGAGCATTTGCAGCAAAGCTCACAGTCCATCTGCCCAACCCTGTTATCTCCGGCACCCAGCCCTCTGGCACGAGAGGCAGACATAACCACTCATACTGTGAGTGGCTGAATGGACAGGTCTTTGAACTGACTCTTCACTTTCAACAGTCGCTTTCCGGGAAATCTTACGGATTGAATTGTGTCCCTAAAGAAGTTGCACTGGAGTCCTAATCTGGTCCCTATAAATATGACCTTATTTGGAAGCAGGGCCCTTGAAGGCAAGATGAGGTCATTCAGGTGGGCCCTAATCCAATGACAGGTGAATTTATGAGAAGGGAATTTGGACACAGACACACACAGGCAGAGAACGCCATGTGAGGACACAGGGGCACAGAAACAGAGGGAAACGGCCCTGGGAGGACGGAGGCAGAGACTGGAGCGAGGCCGCCAGAAGCCAAGGAATACCCGGCCACCAGGAGCTGGAGGAGGCCAGGACTCCTCCCCTGGAGTCCTCAGGGAGAGTATGGCTGGGATACTGCAAGGTCGGGCAGGTGAGGACCTGGCACACAGCGGGTATTCCAAGCAGTTAGGCAGATCGGAAACATGTACAGTTCAGAAGAGCCTGGCCCTGAGGCTCTCCCCGATTCGGCTCTGCATTCCTGCCCCTGCTGACAATGGGCCTGCCAGGCTCTTGGCCGGGCCCTGGAGATCAGCCCCACCCTCACAGACTAAATTACTACTTACTTTATCACCAAACACAGCAGCCACCACTTACGAAGTGCTAGGACGTGCCGGGCACTGGGTTGGGCAGTTTGGGCACACCCTTCTCTATTCTGTGCCTCATTACCACTACCACAGTGCTGCAGGCAGGTATTCCGGATGGGGCAGTGGGGCTCAGGTAGGCAGGGGTGAGACTGCAACCTCCTGACAACCCACATGGCCTTCCTCCCACGCTGCATGTCAACCCGCAGGGCAGGGGGTGAGCTGACTCTGTCCCCCAGCATCCCGCCAGGCCAGGCACAGTGAGCAGACTCAGAAATCATCTGTAGAACAAAGGAACTGGCTGGCCAGTCCCCACAGCTCAGCAGCCAGGGCTGACCCCTTCCCAGCCCAAAGAAACTAAACCAGTTTCCTTAAAAAATAGGTAAGTAAACACCTGATGGTAGACTGTAGTCCTGTCACTTCCTCCTAAAATAGAAGGAAAAAAAAGTGGGGTTAACATAACCATGTAAGGAACTTGACATGTCACCTCCCTACTGGTTCACATTAACTCATGCACCTGAATCTGAAGCCACGTGGCCGGCTACTTTCAGAACTGAGCATTATAAAAATGTAATGTGCTGATCACAGCTGCAAATCTCAGTGCGCTGTCACCACCCCAGGTATGTCAGCCACAGAAAGCCATCCTGAAAGCAGATGGTGGGTGGTTATTTTCCCAACACAACGTGGGCCCCCTCCCAGGGCAAGTGGGCAGGATCTTCACAAGCTTGAGAACCAGTTTCCACATCAGGACATCGAGCTGCTGACCCATCCACTCGGCGCTGACAGTCGCTCTGCGCCACGCCCATGACAGTGGATATACAGCTGCCTGGCGTGACAGCCCTGATTCAGGGGAAGCAAGAGACACATTCGACTGGGGGCAAGCCCCGTAGCAACATGCTTTAACAACCCAACAAAGTTCAGCTGCGGTCCTGAGGAGGCAGGGAATCGGTCCAGCAGCTAACCACACCAGCTGCACTCCACAAGAGCCCAGATCTCTCCGTGTTGCTCCCCAGCATCCCTGCAATCCTGGATGACCGCAGCAGGCCCCAGCTGGTTTCCTCAGAGCCATCTTCACCCCACTGCAACCCATTCTCCACCCAGCAGCAGGCTGATCTTTTTGTACACACAAAGTAATTCCCGTCACTCTGCTCAGAAACCTCTAGTACCTTCCCGATGCACACAGAATAAACTAGCAGTCTGCCGCCCAGGGCCTGCGATGATATGGGCCCCCATCACCTCTGGGCCTTGTCTCCCAGCACCTCCTCCACCCATCACGCCTCTTCAACCGCTGGCCACCTTTCAGCCCCTCACACCCACTAAGCTGCCTCCTGTCTTAAGGCTTTGCTCCTGTCTTGCCAATGAGTTTCAGCCCCAGGCAAGTTTCCTATGGATTCAATGTGACCAAAGAAATGACAGTAAAACGTTCTTGGGGCGAAAGGGTTATACTCAACTTTATTCCCACAGTGACAGGTCAGTCACTGAAATCCCGTTCACTCAGAGCGAGTCTGCGTGCAACAAGCCCGTCTCTGCCTCTGGGCCTCTCTACCCACACAGCCGTCCTCTGGGCCTCTGTCCTCGGTGCTGCCACCACTCCAGGCTCCGCTCTGCTCTCCTGCAGCCTTACAGCCATGCCACCGTGTCGCCCAGAGCACTGGGCAGAGCTCTTTAATAGGGTCAGTAATGACATATTGCCTATACCTGTGTAGTGAGCTAGCCAACCAGGGCCAGGTGAGAATCCTGACCACAGGAACTCTCATTTTATCCACAGCTCCTCTCCCACCTCTGGCCCCTTCTCAAAGGTTAGCTCCTAAGAGCAGCTTTCCCAGTCCCAATCGCAATCCTCCCCACTTACCGCACTGCCACTTTACTTCTCTGGGGCACTCATATTGTACACAACTGTTTAGTCTAGCACCAGCTAAACGCATGGCCCGTGAACCTGCAGCCTCGGCATCACCTGGAGCTTGTTAGAAATACAAATTCTCAAGCTCCCAACACAGTGATGGACACAGTCAGACTCCTGGGAGCGGGGCCCAGGAATCCGCACCTTAACAAGCTCTCAGGCGATTCTTACACTTGCTTAAGTTTGAAAAGAACCGGCCTAGTTCATGTATTTGATTCCTTAGTGACTATCTGTCTTCCACACAGGTATGTCACACCATGAGTGCAGCAAAGTTGTTCTGCCTTGTCTCCTGCTGAATCCCCAGAACCCAGAGTGTCTAGTAATAGCAGGCACTCCATCTATATTTGATAAATTAACAAAAATAAAGAAGTGAATTCCCTCCACACACAACCAAACAGCTGTTTTTGCCGAGTAGTGAATTAGGCATGGCCCAGCCCTATAAGGGTGGTCAGGCCTGCAGGGGAGAGAAATCAGTAATCCATCACCCATAAAGACTTGCACAGCATCACCAGAGGCATGAAGAGGCCAGGAGTTTAGCTGATTTCTGCTGAGTGAGGGAACATCTCAGGGAACATGTGGGCCTGCAAGCCCAGGGGGACAGATATTAGCCCAGAGGACTTTCACTCCCTGGGTTAATAACTACTCCCAGATAAAAGCCAGGACACTTTTCAGGAGAAAGGCAAGTGGGGGGAAGAACTTACATTCAAGGGTTTTTTTTCACTCTTCGGGGTCCACCCATCAAAACGGAAGCTCTCTCTGCCCCTGTTCCCACCGCCCCAGACACTCTTGATCGTTATCACTTTCAACTCAGTCCCTGCCAGGCCGGGATTCTAGGGCATCTGGTTTCTTTTACAGCTAGTCTTCTTCAAAAAGGAAAAAAACGCCATTGTCAACAAAATAAATAATGTGAATGACAACTTCACCTGAGTGTGGTAAGTAGCTAACTGTACTGCCACTGTCCATCTCCACACCCCCACTGGGTGACACTGTTGTGCTCCATAGGTTACCGGCTCCTTGAGCGCAGGGCAGGGCCAGTCGTATTGTACTTGCCACAACCGGAACAAAGAACCGCTTTGCAAACCCTAAACAGTTCACAAAGATAAGACTTGCAGTTCTAAAATGAATGTCCTGTAATGCCTCAGCTACTCTATGGGGGAGGACTACGTCCGACTTCCACCCCCTTTAACTGATGGGTAAATAGGGAGGGGAAAAGCCTAGGTCCAGTCCCCCAGAGAGAGCAGCAGGGCGGGAAACACGAGTCTGTGCCCTGCCCAGAGCTCTCGCCACAGGTACCCCACAAGATGCCAAGAGAAACCAATACAGATTGCTAATGAATGGGACAAGCCTAGGAACACGAAATTCCGGAATAACCGATAATATAGAGAATGCAGTTACAACGATCGGGCGGCACAGGGCAAGTCATAGGAACTCGGAGGAGTAAGAGGGGCACGGTGGTCAGCACAGGTTTCCTGAGGACGAGGTCAGGGAGCAACCTCTAAGCCGCTGGTGGTCCACACCCGCGCGCGCATGCGCACTGGCCCACCCGCGCACGGCCACACCCCGGGTCCGGGAGCCCGCGGGGCCTCACCTCTGGGCGCGGAGCGCGGGGGAGCACCAAGCAGCGCGAAGGAGGGCGGCCCCGCGCCGCGCCCCGGCCCCGCCTCCAGCCCCACTCCGCCGCAGGCAGGAGGACGTCGCCCGGGCTCCGCGGACCAGCCCGCCGCGCCGCGCTCTACTTCCGGAAAGGCGCCCTGGCAACCGAAGACGCGGCCGCAGGTGCCGCGACTGCTTCCGGGGTCAAGCTCTCCAGGGGCGTGTCCAGGTCCCCAGGCCGGGCTCCCCTGTGGCCTGGGATGGGTTCGCCGTCTGCTCCTTGTCCCCGCTGGTGCTCAGCTTTCGTATGCGTAAAATCGGCCCTGTTGGTAGCATCTGCCTCCTAGGGTTATTGTTAGCATAACATGACATGTTGCGCTCAGCAAGTATTAATAAGTGACCTACCCAAAGGTCACTTCATTTGTGACGTGTTCCCCGAGCGTGGGACAGGTGTAGTTCCTCAAACTGTATTTTGTAAACTCTTTCTGTTAGGAAGAAGCAGCCTGGCCTGGTGAGAAATTTAAAACTGAAGCCAGACCTGGATTGAATCCTCCTCCAAAATTTACTAACTTCATGGCTTTAGGCAGGTCACCTGACTTCTCTGAGCTTCAGTTTCCTCCTCTATGAACTGGGGACAACAGCACCTACACTGAAAGATTGTATTTCAGAGGCTCTTGGCATAGAACATAGGAGTTGTTCAAATTGTTGTTGAAGTAATTCTTAATAAAGGAGTATCTATTCCAAAGTCTGTCAGCCATAAAAGTGCATTTAGGGGGCTTAAAAAGGATACATGCCTGTTCTGAGACATTCTAGATCCCTGCCTCTTCATTATCATTTATTTCCAGAGAAAAGGAAATAATGATTTCCATCTCTCAGGGGTGGAAAAGATTTTAAATTCCTGGTGAATAGCACTTACGAAAGCATTTAATATGTCTTACCACATTTGCCTCCCTTGTGCGGCATATATGGCATTCCAAAGAGCATCACCAAAAATACCAGCAGCCAAAATACGAGAAGGCTTGGGTACCACCAGTGGGCGGAGACCAACATCACAGAGCAAACAGTTGGAAGAGTTCTGGGCAATGTGAAGAATCAACTGGGGGCTAGGTAGTCCCAGGAGAAATTGAGACTCAGTGCTAGTCTTATAGAAATCTAGGTTAAACAAACTTCAAGGGCTTTCCATTGCCATCAAAATAACTTCAGTGTTTTTAGTTTTACTTTAGCTAAAATCTGTTTTTTTCCGGTATAACATCTCAGTTTCCTATTGTTCCTAGAAAGACCCAGGCTCACAAATTGTTAAAATGTTACTTGTAAGAGGCCAAAAACACTGAATCAGCGAAGTTATATAATAAGTTGAAAATGTGTGCATCATATATGACAAAAAATCCTATCATATATGGATGAGTTAATATCCACAATAAACAAGGAGTTTGCACAGACCCAAAAGGAAAAAAATTAATTTGGCAGAAGAGATGGAGCCACAAATCACAGAAGGATAAAGAATGTGTAAAGAGTGGTAAATAAAATGTGAAAAAATGTCCAAATCACTCAAAATTAATAATATTCACATTTTTAATGAGGTATTTTTTACTGACTAAATTGGCAAACATTTAAAGTACAGTTACAGCTAATGTTAGAAAGGTTATGGAAAAAAGGCACTCGCATCCACTGTTGGTAGACAGACATGCAGCTTTCGGTCAACTAAATTCAAGTTCACCAATTTAATGAAATAGTGTTTAACCTGTTCAAAGAGATAAGGTGGATCTACCTGGAAAAGACACAGGATATATTAAATGAAAAATGCAAGTTTCACAACCGTTTGTATGATTTTTAAAAGTTGTATGTATATGCATTAAATATAATTTAAGAAGCATTAACATCTTTTTAAAAATATGGACAGTACTGTTAGGAGACCTCTTTGGAAGTTGCACTAGAAGGCACTTTTCTTTTTACAGCCTATATTTTTTACTGTCTGAATTTTAGTAGCACGAAAGTATTTTTTTAAGCTTCAATAAAATAAAGTTTAAAAATAAACATTTTTCAATTTTGAATTGGCAGACCAAACATACATATTTCTCCACATTCCAAAATCTTACTGAGAAGGCAGAAGAAAAGAAAAATTACAGTAGAAGATTAATCATCCAGGAATCCAAATACCAAAAGCTTGCAAAATAAAGAAATTGCTCTAAAATGTTTTGTCTTAAGATCATCTGTTTCTAAATCAGACCTTGGAAGTCACTGAGGATTGGTTTACTGTACCGAATTATCACTGGTGCTGGTAGATCCAACAGGCAGGGCAGGACCAGTTGCCCGTATGAGGTAGTCCCCGTAGGTAGAGTGACACAGAGCACAGTGGGGGACATGATGTGGTGACATCATAGCACAAGGTAAGGCAGATCCCAGTTTGTATGTTTGAAGGGTAATGATTTTATAAAGACCTTGAACTGAAATTGTGCAAATATAATATGTTGGTAAGTTCTTTTCAAGGCCATTACTCTCTTCTGGTGTTAAGATATTTAAATAACAGAAATAGTCTTAATCCAGAAAGGAGCAGTGTCCAGATTTGGTTTTCTGCATACGTGACCATCTGCTATAAATCTATGACATTAACTGGGAAACTAGAGGAAATATTCTCAGTAGACCAAACAATGAGCAATTCCTGAAAGATGAAATAAGAACAAACGAATGGGGCAACCCCAATAACAATAAGGACAAATACTCCTTACCAAGAAGGTGAGTCTCCTGAGCAAGCCGCTGGAATGACCCTGAGGTCAGAAGGAGGAGGGAGTGTCAGAAGACGTACACATGCAAACTTGGCCAGAAGGTTAATTAACGGGTTACTGGTCAATTTCCTAGAGAGCAGACAGTCCTCTGTTTGGGCTGAAGCCATGTGTCCTAGCTTGCTCAGGCTGCCAAAACAAAACACCAGGGACTGGGTGCCTCCTTAACACCACAGATTTATTTCTTACAGTTCTGCAGGCTGAGAAATCCAGGATCAAGACACCAGCAGGTTCAGGGATGATCACTTTGCTGTGTACCCACTTGGCAGAAAGGGTGAGGGGGCTCTCTGGGGTCATTTGTACCATCACTAATCCCATTCATGAGAGACCCACCCTCATGACCTGATCACCTCCCAAAGACTGATCACCTAATATCGCCTTGGGAATGTGAATTTTGGGGGGACATAAACTTTCTGTCCATTTTCTCATGAGAATAGTTCATGAAAGAGAAAGTTCAGGCACTCAGTCAAAATATTAAAGAAGACCAACAACAAAGACACAGAGTTCAGTAGAAGGAGAATTGAACTCCAAGTAAACAATTAGTACTGTTAATACACTTAGTAGTCGGGAGTCAGCCAACCACTGGCCACATCCAGCCCGCAGGCCGCCTGTTTTTTACAGCGCAGGAAGGCTAAGGATGGTTTCTACCCATGACCATTTGCAATTCATTTGATGGTAAGAAACACACTAACTTTGAACCCTAATTAAATGGAATAATAATTCTTATTAGGTCTGTATTACAAAATATATATATATTTAATTTCATCAATAAAAAAAGTTGTACAGATTTGTGGAGCTCCTTAAGCATCAGAGCCTGGATTTGAACCCAGGAAACCTGACTGTTCACACTACTGCCTCCCTGGAAAATAAAGAGCCACCCTCTGAAGAGACTGGTGCGTTTGCTAGGTGATGCTTTGAGCTTTGCTCAGGGGAAGCCTCACCACAACCCTGGCCAAGGCCGGTGTAACTCTCTCGGCCCCTCATCATTCACACTCAGGGTCATCTGGTGAAGCCAGCGCTAATCTGGAGCCTGACTGGCTCACCCTTCACTGCTGCCCCTTGTCCTGCCATGCCAAGTCCCTCCATGGCTCTGGGCCTCCATGCTCTCACCTTACACCGAGAAGGTAAATGAGGACAGGAAGGTCACACAGATAAAGGGCCTGGTACTGCTGGCTCATAGTAGGTGTTCAGTAAACACTCAAGGATGAGACCTACCTGCAACGAGTAGTTTCCAGGGCTTGTTGCTTGGGGCCAGTGTTGCCAAGGGAGACTTGAAATATCAACTTGGGTGTGGTCAGGGCCCCATCTCGGAACCATCTGGCCCCAGCTCCTTCCCAGCCTCTGTCGTCTGTGGACATCTCCTCCCTGGGCAGGTGGCCCCTATGCCTCAGTCCCCAGAGAACACTGCTGTCACCATGTGGCCCTTATGCCCTTCTTCAGTCCCACCATGGCACCTCCCTTCACTGAGAGCTTCTCACACAAAGTTGGTGACAAAGTCCATCCCAGTGTCTTTTTTACTAAGAACCACTGGCTCACATTGGCTGGGGCCCAGAAATAGCTCATAATTTGAGGGCCCGGGTATACAAAATGAAAATGCAGGTACCCCTGTTCAAAAATTACTAAGAATTTTAACATAACTACACCAGCATTAAACCACCTGCTGGGCAGGTCTGCAAGTGGGAATCCTGCATAGCTGCCGGGGTCTGAAGCTGGTCCTGCTGCCTGCCAGACACCACCCTAAGAACCCTCCCTAGAGCCCTGCCCATTCTGTGGCTTTACCCTACTTTCTTTAAAATTGGGGCAAAATACACACAACATAACATTTGACATCTTAGCTATTTTTAAGTATACAATTCAGTTGTGTTAAGTACATTCACATTGTTGTGTAGCCAATCTCCAGAACTCTGTGGTCTTACAAAATTGAAACTTTAAGCATTAAATAACTTCCCAACCCCCCTTCCGTTCAGCCCCTGCAACTACCATCCCAATCCTGCTGTCTCTATGAATTTAACTACTCTGGATACTTTATATAAGTGGAATCATGCAGTATTTGTCTTTGGTGACTGGCTTATTTCACTCAATATAATCTCAAGATTCATCCCTGCTGTAGCATGTGACAGGATTTCTCTCTTTAAGGCTGAACAATGTTCCATTATATGTACAGGCCAAATTGTTGCTTATCTATTCATCAGTCGATGGGCATTTGGGTTGTTTCCACATGCTGGTTATTGTGAATAGTGCTACTATGAACATGGGTGTACAAATATCTGCTCAAAATACTGTTTTGGATCCTTTTAGATACATACCCAGAAGTGGGATTGCTGGATCCCACTTAGATAATTCTGGGTTTAATTTGTGAGGCACTGCCATAGTGTTTTCCATAGTGGCTGCACCATTTTGCAATCCCACCAACAGGACACAAGGGTTCCAATTTCTCTACGTCCTGGTGGACACTTGTTATTTTCAGCCATCCTATTGGGTAGGGTTTCTCCACTTGTGAAATATGGAATCTGAGGATTGAAGGGAGTGAATAACTTGCCCAAGGCCACAAAGCCCATTAGCAGTTCAGTTGTGATGGCACCAAATGCCCCTCCTGACTTTCTGCCACTGAGGAGGCCTGCTTGCCACCGTCAAGGTGCCAACCAAAAGCCCGTGCCCGTTGTTCCCTGAGGCTTGAACCTCCAGTGATGCCACACGCTACTATGGCACCTGCCCCCCAGCCCAGGCTCTGGCAGGCCAGCAGGCCCTGCCCTACAGCCAGGCAGCACCAGCCACTGCCCACCCTCGGGGCTTCCAGCAGCTCCAGGGCCACCCTCGGGCCCTGGCATACCCAAGTCTCCAGCACCTGCGCCCTGGCCCCTTGCTGCCTGGAGGCCAGACACTGGCCTTGGTGGTGAGAGTACTGGGTCCAGTCTGAGTATCTACTAGGGATTGGGGGTGGGTGCTGGACACCTGGACCCACCTTGGGCCTTGTCACACCCATTTCTGGGGGGAGGAGGACTGCAGGATGCCTGGCCTGGTGCCAAAGGAGTGGAGTCCCTGGGGGCTCAGAAATGGGTGAGGACAGCAGGAGCGGGAAGCAGGAGGCCCGCGGTTAGGAGTCCTCTCAGCAGCAGCCCCTTCCCGTCCCAAGGGTGGGGGACAGCGCCTAGTGAGCTCTGCTTAGGGGGTCGTGACCACCACTGGAAAACAAATATTCATTCATTTGACAAATAATCGCTGGGCGCCGGTTCCAGGCGTGGCTGCAGTGGGAACCAGGCACACTCCGCTGGGGGGAGGGGCAGGGAGCACGGGGCCAAACACGCCGACCAGGGCGAGCGGGCGGAATACACTCAGGCCGGCGCGATCGCGGCTCTCCCGGCCCCTTGCCGGCCTCCGCACGTCACTCCCTCGGCGCCAGGTTTCGTCCGTCGCATCCGCCTTCCCTGCCCAGCCGCTGTGGGTCTTCTCAGGGCCAGGCCCCTGGTAGACCCGTCCCTGCCCGCCGGCCGTGCGGGGCTGCGCTCCCGGAGCTGCACCCCATCCCGCAGCGAGCGCTCCGGGTTAGGGAGCCCGCGGGCCTGGCTTCCACCCTCGGTCCGCCAGCTCGCGGGCGGTGCCACCCTGGGCAGAACACCAACCTGGGCGCCTCGGTTTCCGACTTCCTGACCTGGGGCCCAGGCCCTACGCAGCGGAGGGAACCGGCCCAGGTGTAGCCAGAGGGCTCGGAAAGCCGTGGGGTCCTGTCCGGGAGCCTGGACTGTGGGGGGCCAGCCTCCTCCTCCTCCCGCCCCCAGGTCAGCGCTGGCACGCGGTGGCTGCATGAAGAGTAAACGCACCGGCTTTGGGGATACCCGGGTCACAGTGCCATATCTGCCTAGTCCCAGCTACGTGCCCCGGGCGGCTCTCAGACCCAGCAGAGGCTGGAGACAATTCACCAGGGTCGCAAGGGGAGACTTGAGACTGCCCTTGGGACATGAAAACACCGCCCCCCACCACACCTCCCCGCCCCGCGCACAGTTGCGCGTGCGCACATCTTCCGCGTTACAGTCTGGAAAGAACCTTCAATGCCCAGGTGGGAGGCCGCTTCTCACCTGTTCCTCAAAGAGCAGCCAGCTGGATGGGCCGTTTCTGCGCGGGAGCCCAGTTTCCAACCCCCTCCCTTGCCCTTCCTTCTCATCCCCCTTTCTGTGCCCACAGGGACCCAACCCCTTCACCCTCAAGCTGGGCTCCCCCACTGTCCCCAGCCGTTGGTGTGTGTGTGTTGGGGTGGGGGGGACCCGCCACCAGGTGAAGCTAAGTAGGTGTTCGGTAAGTGGTGGAGGAAGAACAATGACAAAAGAACCAATTTAGATTTTGGAAAGCCTCCTCCCTACCAAGCGGAGGCTTTGAATACTTAACCTCTCTGTGCTCCAACCCTCCTCTTCAAAATAGAAGCAGCTTGGGAGCTGTGAGATCAATGAGATAATGCTGGGACAGTTAAGCAAGGAGCCAGGCACAGGGGGCGGTTTCCATTGTTGTTATTTTTCATTATTCACGAGAGAAGCACTCAGATGAATGATCACAGTCTGTGTATGTGTGTGTGTGTGTTGAGGACACAGGTGGTGGGTTGGGGTGACGGGTTGGAGGGGAGGGACTAGAGGCCAGATCTTCTCTACTAGACAAATCTCAGATTCGTGGGAAGTCTGCTCCCTGCCATCCCCCTGCTAAAGGCCTCAGCACAGACACACGAGCCAGTGGAGACACGTCAGACCTTCCGGAGTGCCAGGACCCTGCACAAACACCCCTGCTCCCTACCACACCCCATGCGCAGTAAGGTTCAGGACTGGAGCGCTGAGCTAAATGCATACACTCTTGTCCCACGCCCCTCAGTACTGCCAGGGCTGGTTGTGTCACGGGACAGAAGGAGCCTGCAGGTACCAGAGGGGATTTGGGCCATCACCACTGAATGCTCTTTCTCCCATAGCTACAGGCAAGCCGGCTGTGGACAGTCAGTGGGGGTTGGGGGGGTGTTTGTGTGAGGGTGTGTGTGTACTGTGACCATTGGAGGCCAAGTGGGGATGTAGGTAAGGGGGTTCAGGGAGCTCATCTCATGGGGCTGGCCAGTCTCCCGTCTGCTTCCTACCTGCCTGGGTCTGCTCATCTCTGTGCCCCAGAGTCTGCATAGTCCTCACCATGGAAGGTGACCAGTAAGGATGGGGAAGCACCATGCAAAGCACAGCTCCCCATGCGCTGGTGCCCCTGTGTTCCCCAGCCTTCTCCCAGCCCTGGGGCTACTCTCTTGGAAGAAAAGGTTTGAATCCAGACCTGGGCCTCCTTTCTCCATCATGAAGGGCCCGTGCACCTGCCTTGCTGTACTGTTGCCAAGATGATATTTAACGAAATAAACTTGCAAGGTGACGGGCCGGAATTTAATGAGCCCAACCCCCTCCACCGCAGCCCCCACACCCTGTATACCTCACTCCCCAAACTGTATCAGAAGAGTTTATAGACTGAGGGAGTAGGGAGCAAACAGATGGATAGGCAAGCAGGGAGCAGGGAGATGGCAAGGAGACGGGAGAACCAGCCCTGCCCAGCCTCGGGCGAGAAAATGAGTCCCTTCGGAGGCTGAGTGCCCTGAGTGCAGGGGCTTTAGATGCCCGGTGTCCATGAGCCCCCTGGCTCAGAGTAGACGCCACCAGGAGGTTTGGGAGTGAACTAGCACATGACCTTGAAACTGAGAGTCAGATATACCTGAGTACAAATTGAGTGTTTTTTGCGGTATGGCTTTGGGCCTGTTGCTGAACCTCTCTGAAGTCAGCCTCCCCATCTGTGAAATGGGCTCACAAAGCACAGCAGATTACAGGGAAGGAGAAATAAACACTTGAGGGCCTCACAGGCTGCGGGCTTTCCCTGAGCTCCCGAGGCTCACCGAGCACTCAGCCTGTCCCCGTGGGACACACGTCCTGCCTCCTGGCCTGACTGGCAGTCCCTTCCTTCCCAGGCAAAGAGCCGGACTAGCCTTTTCTGTCAGTGGCCCACACTTCCACCTTCCGACCTTTGTGCCTTGGCACATGGCGCATACCATTCCTTCTTCCAGAATGTCCTTCGCGCAATGTCTGGGTCAAAGAACATGCGCATTTTGAGATATTTACCAGGCTGCCCTCCTGACAGGCTGCATCCATGTGCGTCCCCAGTGCTGGTGCCCAAGGACACAGGGCTCCCCAGGCCAGCGCTGTGTGTTATCAAACTTAATTGTTAGGCAGTATCATTGTTGCTCTTATTTGTATTTCCTTCATTATTAGTGGGCGCATAGTACACACAAGGGCAGAGAAAAGGATACAGCAGAAGAACTTAAAAAAATTATAAATTATTTCCCATGAGAGAAAAAAATTCAAAACTGCTGTAGTCTCCTGGGGTGCGCCTCATCCTTCAAGGCAGGGGAAGGGGGGTCAGAGACGGCTGCCAAGAGCAGGGTGAGAAGGGAACCTGAACCCGGGGGGAGACACGGGGCCTGGCCTCAGCGCTCCACTTCAGCTGCCTGTCCCCAGTTTCCTCCGCAGTGCTTATGCCCCGCGATTGTTGTCAGGGTGGAAAGGGGTGCTGAAGGGGAAATTCACCCATCTGTGAAACAGACATCTACTGAGGATCCACTGCGGGGGGGGGGGGGGACAGTGCACCCAGGCCCTACCCTCCTGGAGCTCACAGACCAGGAAAACCAGGCCAGGAGAGCACCTTTCCAAGGCACCCCATCTCCCAGAGCTGAGGTGTGGACAGCAGCGGCCAGCCCATCCCTGTGGAGTGCAGGCTGCGTGAGCTGCCAGGCCTGCTTCATTGTTTTGAAAAGCCCTGCGATCACGCTGATAAACTCAGCTGTCAGAGGGGATGTTATTTTTCTGGGTGAAAGCAGAGTCTGCAGAGCTGGGGCTCCTTCCTGTCCGCACCCCCACGGGCCTGCTCCCTCCGCCAGATCTGACTTGAGCGATAACCTGGGGCCTTGAACCTGCTCCAGGCAGGGGACAGTAGTAGCCATCACTGCAGGATGTCCACGGCTGGCTGCCTGAGGCCTCCACAATGCTTCAGGAGCAGATATCACCTCCTCTCTGACCCCAGATTCCTGGAATTGTCTGATGGAGCGGAGGCCTGCTCTCAGTCCTCCTGACAGGCTCCATGAGATTAGGTTATTTCGGTCACACGGGCCATTTGGTTTATTGACCCGACGCTTGTCTCTGAAATTATTGTGGCATTGAGCTCAGTGGCCTGGCTGGTGAAGCCGCTGTAACGTGCTTGGCAGTGCACTGCTGCTGTCTCAGTTGTGCTACAGTCCTTGTCACCAGCAAAGCTGTCCTCTCTGCTCCCACCACAGGCTCTGCCTGCCAAGTACTCCTGGCAGCCATATATCTGTGTCTTATTTAAAATCCTCACTCCGGACTGTTTCAAGCCTGATCCACTGTGCTTTGTTTCGTTTAATGTTATTTTGTAGTATCGAGTTCTAATTTACACACCAGAAAGAGCACGGATCTTAGTGTTCAGCTCAAAGCATGCTTACATAGGTACCGCCCCTGCGACCACCATCCGTATCACCCCCGAGTTCCCTCATGCGCCTTCCCAGCCAGTACCCACCCCCACCTTGAGAGGCAGCCACTGGCCTTACCTCTATCACCATAGATTAGTTTTGCCTGTTCTTGAACTTCATATAAATGGAATCACGTAGCGTGTTGTCTCTGTGTCTGGCTTCTTTCACTCACCATGTCTATAAAAAAGTTATTGTTTTATGGCCAGAAACATAATCCATGTTCATTGCCAAGGTGGTAAATAATGCACGAGAGAAAGAAAAGACCACATGTGAGCCACTCTTGACCTTCCAGTTTGTTCCTTACAGACCTTTCAAGGCAAATGAAAGTATTTTTCATCTGAAATCAACTCATATTCTACTTCTTATTTTATAACCTTTTTTCTCACCAAACACAGCCTGTCTGTTGGCGCCTTTCTGCACCTGGCACACGTAGATCCACCTTGGACTTTGAATGTCTGTGTGGATAGCATTCTTTGCCCCCTGCTGATGGATATTTAGGTTGTTTCCTGTATTTGATTTTCTCTTGTTTATCCATCTCCCCTGATCCCTAGGCAATGCTCTTAGTAAGAGCAGAAAACTTGTCTGTCCGCTGCTGGTTCCCCAGCACTTGGTGGGTACAGGAATTAGCGAATGGATAAGGTGCAGTGAACACTCTTATACACACATCTGTGTAAACTAGCCTAATTATGGTTTCAAGAAAATTCCTGAAACCGGGATTGTTGGCCCAGAGGAACACACATTCTTAGTTCTTTTGTTCTAAATTGCCAAATTCTCTTCCAGAAAGATTCATTTATTCATGTGTTCATGCCACCAATTTTTACGGAACTCCTACTCTGTGCCAGGCTCTGGCCCAGGTGCTGGGAATCCGGGGATGACCACGGAGCCCATGCACATGCCCATGTATCTGGAAGGCCAAAGGTGGCTTCTCCACTGCCCGTCCCTACTTGGTTACTCGATTACCATGAGCTTTTGAAATGTTCCCTGTGGGGTGAAAAGGGATCTCATCAATATATTCAATTGCATTTCTGTAAGTACCCCTGAAAGTGAAGGCCATTTCATTCTTTTTACAGCCATTTGTATTTTATTACTTTCTTCAGCACATACTTTTTGAATGCCTGCTATATGTCAGGCATTGTTTAGGCTCAGGGAATACAGCAGTGAGAAAAGGGAAAAAATACGAAGATCCCTGCCTTCATGGGGCTTATGCGCCAGTTGGGGGAGACAGATAAAGCTAAGAACTAGAGCAGGTGTAAGAGGTAATAAATGCAGGACACGGTAATGGAGAGTTCCAGGGAACCAAGGACTGCAGTGTTAAATGGGATTGTCAGGTAAGGCCTTGCTGGGAAGGTGACATTTGAGCCAAGACTAGAGGAGATGAGAGGATGAGCCTGCAGACAGCTAATGGACAAGCAATCCAGGCAGAGGAAACAGCCGTTGCAAAGGTCCTGAGGCAGCCACGAACCTGTCTGTGGAATAGCTGGAATGGAATAAAGAAAGTAATAGAAATGAGGCCAACAAAATAAAATTGGGCTAGATTATGTAAGGCTTTGAGGACTTTGGCCTTTCTTCTGTGTAAGACAGAGAGCCCCGGGAGGACTTGGGCAGCAGAGGAACGCAATCTGAGTCTCATCTTAACCCCATTACTCAGGCAGCTGTGTTGTCATTCAAGGAGAGGGACACGAGAGGAAGGGAGTGGAGGACACTCAGGTCTTCGGCCTGAGCACCTGGAAGGACAGAGTCTGCCACCAGCTGAGATGGGAGACTGGGAGGCCTGGGGAGACGAGTGAAGCTGACCTGCTGGCCTGAGGCTGGGAGGGGCCCGGGAGCTGTGTCATCCCCCAAGGTGGGGCTGTGCTGCAGGCCTTGGGCCCTGGCTTTGCGACAGGTGGAGGAGTCCAGCTGGCCAAAGGGGCAGAAATGCTTCTGCATATTCACGGCTGTGAGAAGGTTCCCGCTAAAGCCTCGGGGGAGATTTGAGGGACAGGGCAGCTGTGGTGACCCACCCAGCCAAGCTAGGTTTCCAAGATGTTACTCAAGCAGCTGAGAACCAGCCTTGACTTTCAAAAATCATTTTACTACCATTGACTCTTGTCCCCAGAGGCCTCCCCAGGGCCTAGAGAAGTGTCTGGCTCCAGGCTCTGGGCACCAGGGACCCCAGCCCAATCCCTTCGATTGCTCCTGCATCTGCACCGGCCCCCAGCTGAAGACCCACCAGTGCAAGTTTTGGCATTGGCCTCCGTCTGCCATCCCTGCAGATCCCGGGAGTTTTCAGAGAGGCTGAGAGCTGCGGCCACCCTGCAGCCTGGACTTCAGGACCTCCTTCTCTGGTGCCTCCTTGGCTGCATGGGTCACACAGCCCTGCCCTGACCTGTGTAGAGTCCAGATGGGGCTGGCCTGATCCTGGTCTCTGGACGCAGTGCCCAGGGGAAGCTCTGCACGGAGCAAAGATTCACCTCCTTCTCCTTGGAACGTCTTGTCACCAGACCCCAAGGGGGACCAACCTCCACAGGCTTCTTGTGAATGCCTCCACTGCCCCCCACAGATCCACAGACATTGGGGTGAATATGCACAACCACTCTCAGGGCACCTCCCCTCCCTCTCCCTTGAAGAAGGGAAGCTGGGAGCTGCCCTGAAAGCTACTTTAAAATGTTCTGCTCGAGGCAGAGAATAATCTGGGTGACAGGTGATGGCTGCGTTGGCCCCAGGGTGCTCATTGTCACGTGGCTGCCCAGCAGGTATCGACTGAGCACAGGTTGTGTGAGCAGTGAACCAACCATATCTGGCTTGGTCTCAGTGAGGGGCAGCGTCAGACAACAGACAAATAAACACGTTCGTAAATAAATAGGCAAGGGAAGAAGGGAGAGAACACAAGCAAGGCAAGAGGGGGGCATCAGCCCCGTCCACCCACCACTGGGTGACCTGGGTCAGTGAGGACGATCTTTGGGCACTGCTTCTACCCTCACAATGCCTGAGCTGGGTGATATGTCCCCATTTCCCCGAAAGTGAGGGAAATTGAGGCTCCAGTGCGTTAGGCCTTGTTCAAGCTCACACAGCTGGGAAGGGAGGCCCCCTCCCAGCGCCCACTACCCACGCCTGCACCCCGCAGCTCAGCTGGCCTCTCTGAGCCTGTCTCCTGGCTGGGAAAGTGGGGATGCAGCTTCCCACCAGCTCTGTCCACAGCGGGCCTCACTAGTGCACAGCGCAGCGCAGTGGGGGCTGGGCGGGCAGGAGACAACACAAAGGAGGTGCCCCGGGTCGGCTGCGAGGGGAGGGGACAGCCGGGCCCTTCCACCAAGTGGATGGTGGCTTGGATGCCCCCACTCAGGAGCCTGGGCACTCATTTTCCCCTCCAATACCCTTCCCATGGCTACGGGATTGCAATTCCCAAAGATCTAGGCCCTCTCCTGCTCAAAGTCCCTCCACGGCTCCCTAGTAGCCACAGGGCCAAACACACAATTGTGTTGCAATCGAAATCAGCCCTTTCTCCAAGGTACACTCCTCCCGGAGGAAGCCTTTCCTGATATGTGTGTGCCCTTTCCAGGCCCTTAGTTTTCTCTCCTTTTCCCTCTCCTGAGGCCCAGCACTTTCTGTCTGAGACCCATTTTCTACTTCTGTGCCAGTTTTATCTCCCTTCGAGCGAGGCATTTGCAATTGTCTCTGGCTCAGCTCCAGCCTGAGTTGAGACCAAACACAGTTTCCTTGTTTCCTGATCACCAAGTTAATACACATCTGTATAGAAAATCTGGAAAATGCAGAAAAACATAAGGCAGAGAATGAAACCACTTACCATCTTTATGCCTGGAAATGACCAATGTTCCCATTTTACAGTGCTGCATTTCTTTCCAGATTTTTCCATGGAATTTTTAAATGTGGGAGTGTATCGGACACACTGATCCGTAGTGCACCTCCAAGATACAGTTTCTTTTGTGAACATAACAAACTCTTCAGTTCTTAACTGACTCCTTTAATAATAGCCTCTGGGTTTACTGACCACCTACTGTGTGCTGGGCCCCACACTGAGATGCTGTAGGAGGCAGTTACAGGTGGCAGAGTCCGAATTCAAACCCAGGGCTGAGTGGCCGCAAGGTTCTGGTTTTCACCCAGTGGGCTGCAGCTTCCCTCCCCAGCAAAGGCTTATACGCCAACCAAAACTGCTGCGCTTTAGGGCTTCACAGACTTCCTGAAGCCTAGCTACAGACCCACAAGTCAGGAGGGACAGAGAGACCTGGGGTCAAGTCCCTGTCATCCAGTCTCTTGGCTATGTGGCCTTGGACCAAAAAGGCTCCTTGAGGCTCAGTCCCTCATCTGGGCGACGAGGAGACCCATCCTTCAGGAGACCTTAAGGGGTACATCACATCACCCCTGCAACATGCCCAGGCCGCCAGGCTTTCTGTGACCTCTCACCCCTACGAGGCATCCCCTGGACTGGTGAAGGTGAAAGGCCACTGTGAGGAGCCGGCCCGTCGGGCTGATCTAGCTTCTGGCAAGGAGCTAGGGGCTCAACTCAGGAGAGAACAGCGATGCCCTTTGAGGGGTCCCTCCTGATGTCACAAAGCCACACTCAAAGCTGGAGGATGTTCTAGATAAGGTGTCTTAAGGCTGGGACAAAAGTCTGAGAAGGTAAATGGAAATACAGGACCATTTAAAACCTGCACTGTTGCCTGGTTCCCAGGTGGGCCCTGGATGCTGAGGCAGCACCAGGCACGCATGCTCACTGAATGATCAGAAAAAGTCGCATCAAGGGCAAAATGCAGCCTGAAGTTGCTGCTGGAGGGTCTGCTAGGCAGGAGATCCCTAAACCACAGAGAGAAGTGGTCCTGGCTTCAGCAGGAGGGGCTGGGAGGACCCAGAGGTCCCCGGAGGCAGCTCCTCAGGAGGGACGTGCTCAGGGAAGGAAGGGCCTGGCCCATCAGGTCACAGGGGACTCTTATAGAGCAGGATTCACGGCCCAGTGGTGCTGGCACTGGCCACAAAATCCTATGGAGAAGGGGAGACTGAGGCCCAGGAGGCTGGGGGGCCAGCTGTGGAGCGGAGGAAAGGGCTCTGCAGGACTTGGGCTTGAAACGCCTCTGCTGCCCAAGGGCTGGGGGGTCTCCAGTGAGTGGTCTCCTTTTCAGAGCCTCAGTTTCCCCATCTGTAAAAAGGAGCCAGGAGCTAATTCTCTCTTGTCTGCACACCAACCCTTTGGGGGTGCTGCAGTGGGATGGCCATTCCTGCCCCATGGGGCAACTGTCAGAATTAGAGGAGACAATACGAAGTTTAGCCCTGGGCCTGGGGACCTGAACAGACGGTGGGGAGGCCATCTTTACTGCCGTTGTTATCGTTTGCTATCTAACCCAGGGCCTGCTGTCAATTAATAGGAAGCCAAGGCCTTCTACAGGCTCTACTCTTATTTGAAAGGCTTTCACCCCCTCCTCCATTTAATGAGCATATTGTTTTGGGACCTTGCAAGGCAAATATTTTCACCCACCCCTTCACTGGGCACTTTATCCCCCATCTGTCCCTAAACTGTCCTCCTTCCTCCATCTGTTCTGCTAATGTTTATTGAACACCTACTACGTGCCTGGCCCTGAAACCCCCCTGGAGGCACTGCCTTCGCCTCAGGGCTTTTTTGGCCCATGAGACCCTTGCACCACGCTTCTCTGCTGTGAGAACTTTTCATCCGCGCGGTGCATTTGCAGAGAGGACCCTATTTTGTAAGGCTCCTCAGGAGGGCTTGTGAGGCCCCCTGTGGCTATTAGTGACGGACGGAGGCTTTGTGGGACTTGGATTTGATGTGACCTGCAAGTCGGAGGAGATCAGAACAGCCCTCAGGGATCGCCTTTCAGCTCGGAGTTTACTTAACATTTGATGGATATCTCCTCTGATCCTCGGTGCAGCCCTGGGTGGCAAAGGGGAATCAGTACTGTCTCCCCGTTTCGCAGAGGAGAACACTGAAGGGGAGGGAGTCAGGGGTCACCGCCAGGTAGCAGCTGGCAAACTGGGGGGAAGGGCCCCCTGCTGCGCCTCTGCTCCCAGAGACAGCGGGACCGAGGTAAACAAGCCTGTTGTGTTCTTGGAGCGATAGTTACTTTGTAATCCCCGCGCGAGCCTCCGCCTCCAACACACCCCCTGGATAACCCCGCCCCAGGGCTGCGTCCCACCCTACCTGGAACCCTTCTGATTTCTTCTTCCTTTCCCAAAGGAATTTGGGGGCTGTCCCCGGCCTCTGTTTCTCCCTAGGCTCAGGAGCCTGCTCCCACTACAGGAGGCAGGGGGGTGGGGTGCGGCAGGAGGTGGGAGGGAAGGACTGCGGTGGAAAGGCCCCGCGTCTGTAGAATACTGTTAATTCTAAAAAAACAGGAACCTTAGTGTTTGAGTTTGGGAAGGAGGTTTAAAAGTGTCTAACTCCAGGTGGGCGCCAAGGCCTGGCAGGGCGGGAATGGAGAGTTATTGGTCAGTGGGTATGGAGTTTGTTTTACAGAATGGAAAGTTACGGAGACAGTAGCAAAGGTTCACAACATTATGCATGTATTTAATATATGAACAGTGCACTTAAAAATAGTTAAGACGGTAAATTTTATGTTGTGTTTTACCACAATTAAAAATATTTGAAAAACAAAACCCAGCTTCCGAAGCTACCAGTACAAAGAGCACGAATATTTGAGGGCTGAATTCATGCTGTCATTCAACAAATTATTTGGGCCTCGCCCAGCCTCAGTTTCCTCATCCGTAAAACGGCATGTAAAAAAAGCACCGAGCTGTTAGGACTGCTTTGAGGACGAAGCGAGGCAATCCACGGGGAGATGCTGGATTATGCATGCAAACTCGGCCAGGGGATTCAACCACAAATATTGCTCAGAGCCTACTGTGTGCACGTCATGCTGGGAAAACAGCGCACGCGACAAAACAAGCTTGCAGACAGCACGAGGTAGAGAGTAAACAAGTCAACAGCTCACATTTGTAGCGGCTCGGTTGCAGGTGGACCTGGGGGCGGGCCGGGGCGGGGCCGGCGGCTTATAGGGCTGCGCGCGGGCTCCCGCCGCGCACAATGCGCCTGCAGGCTCCGGAAGCCGCCGCAGTCGCCACCGCCGCTGCGAGGTGAGTCCCAGCCCTGCCGCGATCCCAACCCCGCTGCCCTCGGCCCTCCGCCCAGGCCGAGCCCGGCAGGTGGGCGCCGGGTGCTGCCCTGGATGCCGAGCGGCTGAAGGTCGGTGCCCGGCCTTATACGTTCCGCGCAGTTGTCAGTGTGTCCCTTGCGGGGGACGTTTCGGGACTCCGTTCCAGGTGCCAGCCGGCGAGGGTGCCAGCCGGGACCCCGTGGGCGGGCCGCAGTCTCCGCGTCTGTGCAACGGGCGGCCGCTCCGCGCCCGCCCCCAGGCCGCCTGCCCGTCGCCAGGTCCAGACCCCCAAGTTCTCGGGTCGCCTCCCGGGCACTGCGGCCGGTAGCCACCCAGAAGGGAAGATGGCGTCGGGCACTGGAGCCGCCGGGCGCACCTGCGGGGGGCCGAGGAGGGCTCCCTCCCGGGATGCGGGGAGGCGGGGAGACGGGCGGGCCGGCGCGCCCGGGGCTGCGCTGGCCGGAGTTCGTAGATCGGAGCCGCCGACGTGCCGGGCGCACGCAGGGCCGCGGGGCGCGTGCCCGCCGGTGACAGGAGGTGCCCGCCGCTAGCCCCGCACGGCCACAAGGAACCCCGGGCACCGGGCTGCTTCCGCCCGGGGGACGCGCTCCGGCCTCCTGGGTGCGAATCGCGCAAACCGTTAGTTGTTATTGCAGTTTTCGCGGAGTGAGCCGCCCCGGGGCTGTAGTGACATTCTGAGCTCCGCTCTGGCGCGGCCCCTGGCTGGCATTTCTCCGTCAGCTCTCCAGGAAGGGAGGGTTATTTGTTTCATTCTTCCCTTGTTCAGAAAGGGACAACTGAGCTAGCTCTGTGCTGGTCCGCCCTCCAGGACACAAGCCTCATTTTACAGAGGGAAAAACTGAGGCTTAAGTTCCTAGAGGCAACAGAAATGCTACCTAAAAGCCCAGAGCTGACGTCAAGCCGAAACTCTCCACGCAGCCGCTTTCCAGCTGGGCTGTTTCAGTTCAGACAGGCTGCCCTGTTGTGAGCCTGTGTGTTGTTCACTCTGTAAAATGGGTGCATCATGTTTCTACCAGGTGTGGAGAACACCCGCCCAAGTGTTGGTTTGGTTGCTAGTGGCCTCGAAGCAGTAAACACTTTAATCTATCCTTACTCTGGCCGTGCTTTTGGGATAAATATTTAGGAGGGGCGCATTTCGGGTGATTATCAGTGCTGCCTGGCACTTGGTCCTAGATGGTCTGTGGAGGCGGTAGCTGGACCTGGGCCCCAGTGGTGGCAGCTGATGTTGCCTCTCCCCACTCTCTCATCTCTCCACACTGCCCCTCCCTTCTCTACCCAGGATTTGGGGGTTTCCCACCATCTTAACCTCAAGGTCTGGGGCTATCATTGATTGAACTGTGGCTTCTCCAGCCTTATCAACATTAGGTCATACAAATTTATTTTTGCTTGTTTCTGGCATAAAGTGTGTCTAAAGGTGTCGGGGGAGACTGGTGTCCAGGGTGTGGGCTTCCAGCCAGTGCCTTAGACTGTCCTCCATGGCAGGGAACATATTTAATCAACCTGATATCGCTGCCAGTGTGTCTTTTTTTGGGGGGAAACTGTTTCAATAGGGATATTTCTCCAAGCACCAGGGATCCCATGAGGCCTTCCATAGGATGGTGTGTGGCCTAAAACAAATGAAACGATACATGATAGACTTAGCACAGCCCCTGTGTGTGTGTGTGTGTGTGTGTGTGTGTGTGTGTGTGTGTGTGTGTGTGTGTGTGTGTGTGTGTGTGTGTGTGTGTGTGTGTGTATCAGACTCCTGCTTCACTATTGCAGATCATTTGCCACCTCCTCCAAGAAGGCTTCCTTGTCTACCTCATCCACAGGTGCAGCCCTTCCTCTCCTCCCACCAGTTTGTCTGACCTGGGACCTTATTTTACTGTTTTCAGACACCAGAAACAGTGTGAAATTACCCATTTGTGCTTACTTAGACTTACACCAGCCTGCAGCTCCCCAAGAACTGACCCAAATGTCAGCACTCACTGGAGTACTCCCAGTGTCCATCACGGCCTGGGCACACTGGGCAGAAGCTGGATACAGAGTTGTGCACGTGTTAATTATTGTAAGTTTTAGGGGATCTTCGGTGGCCAACAGGTACAAAAGCAGGATTCACTGGGCCGCGAAGAGCCCACAGCAGTGTTGTTAGCTCAGCTTTGCACTTTGGATTCGTTCTCTAATAACTGGAAGAGGCTCCCGGGGAGGGGTTCTCTCCACTGGCAAGTCTTGAAGCTGACCTCGAAGGTATTTTCCCCTCTCCCTGGAAAGCATCCTGTTTTTAGTGAGCCTAGTAAGTTTGTAGACAGTTAATGGCTTCTTGCTTCCCCTGCCTCGGACATAGTGGATCCCACGAGAGTCCGGCTGTTTTTCTTTTTGCTCAGAACAATTCCAAGAGGTTTCTAGGAAGTTCCTGGCACGCTCGGGTCTCACTGTGGGGCCACCAGGAAGCCTGCAGTGGGTCTGGAGTGGACACGGGCAGCCGCCCCCTTGTCTCTTTGTCTTGCCCCCCAGTTGGTTGGGCCAGGCCCTGGGAGAAATACAGAATGTAAGCAAATAAGTCCACGGTGCGTTCCTCGTCAGCCCCGAGGCAAGCGGGAGAGAGGCCAGGCCTGGTGGTCAGCGCACCACGGCAGACTCAGGGAGGGCAGCTGATTTTCCTAGTGTCAATATTAGGATGTGACAACACAAAACACCCGCTGGGCCTCGCCAGGCACTGCATGGTAAACCTGTTTTTCTGGTGGTGGGAGAAGACACCCGGTCACCCAGACTGAGAGGAAGTGCGAGTTTGAAAGAAGAGCAGCCCACTGGCTGTTTGGAGACGGGCCCTGTGAGATGGCTGTTTAAGGCTGAGAGTCCTTGTTTTCTTTTTTTTTTAAGAGATGATGTTTGGGTGACTGGCTTGGAGCTCAGGAGAGGCTCTGTCAAGGTGAGACAAAGAACAGCCGGATTGCCTGCATGCGGGCCATGACGCACCGGGAAAAGTCCCAGCTGTGACCACGAGGCGAGGCGGTCAGCCTGGGCACCACCCCTCCTGAGCTCCAGGCCCCATGAGGGATAGCTTCCCATTAGTGGGCACTTACTGTATACCATGCCTACATTACCCGCCTCTTCCTCACAGCTGACCCCGATTGGGCTCTCCAGAGGGGACAGTGTGTCCAGTCCAGGGTCCCCCTGCCAGGAGTTGCTTGTTGCTGTGAGCCCGGCTCCTCCATTCTGGTTTGCATTGTCCTGCCTGTCTCCTCTGGCTTGTCTCCGTTCACTGGGGCAGACAGACAGGTAAACATTTAATGAGGCCATAATGGGCTAGGTGCCCAATCCAGGTCTGTTTATCAAAGGTTCTGGGACAGTGCAGATAAAGAGCAATTAATTCTGGCCTGGAAGGGTGGGAAGGAGGTGGATTCTGGGTCAGGCCTGAAGGAAGAAGCAGGTCCCCTAAGACAGCCTTGGGGAGGCAGCAGGAGGGTGTTTGGTCGAGGCTGAGGGCACCAAAGGGCTGGGGTGAGTCCAGTGGGGGGTGGAGGACTTTGACCCAGGGAGGAAATGCGAGCCTCCATGGAGGCTGACTGCAGGGGGCTCAGGACCCTGTGAGTGACTGAGAGCCCTCAGAGCAGTGAGAGCGTCCCAAAACTACCAGGGAGAAAGGAGACCCCGAGGGCCACGTCTCTCCCTCCAGGCTTCAGTGTCTGGCCCTGCAGAGTGTACAGTCCTTCATTTATTTTAAATACTTCCTAAGTAAGAACTTATTTCAAAGACATACTTTTAAAGGCTTTTAAGTTGCTCGTGTAAGTCAAACAGCCTGGGCGGCTCATAAGCCATAGATTCATTTCTCACAGGGCTCTGGAGGCTGGAAGTCCAAGGACAGGGTGCCACAGGCTTCCTGTATTCGCACGTAGAGGGAGCTCTCCTGGCCTCTTTAGAAGAGTAATTGCTAAACTCTCGTGGAGCCCAGATCTAATTGCCTCCCAAAGACCCCATCTTTTGGGCAGTTAAGTTTCAACATATGAGTGGAAGGGGGCATGGACACAGGCATTCAGACCACAGCAAACTGGTTTAAAGCCAGTTTCAAAATCAGTCAAGAGAATTATTAGAATGTTACATTTCCCATACAGTTTAGTGTGTTTTTATAGGTATTTAAGCAGAAAAGGGCATAGAGGATCTCTCCAACACTTGCTTTACAAAGAAATATTAGGAGTCCAAGAGGGCTGAGGCCTTTGTCTAAAGTCATACAGACAATCTGGGCTAGAACCAGGCATCCCACCATGTTCGTACTTAGCCAGTGAGACGTGTTCTTGTCACTCAGCAGCTACCCAGGACTTACTGTGCGCTACACAGAGACCCAGCACTTTGCATTTTTGCAGTGGCTAGCCTGCCTAAACGTGGGTTTGGGGAGGAAGAGGGGGCGCTGGTTGTGCATCACTCTTTCCACGAACGTTCCTAAGCTACTACTGACCAGGCCCGGAGAGAGGCCCTGGTGCTGAATCAGACCAGACCAGACCAGCTCCCACCAAACTGTGACCTCCAATAAACTCTGGTGGTCGAGACAGTGTGTCCCCAGAGGTGGAAGCTGTAGCCGCTCCCCTCGGGTGTGTGACAGCCCTTCCCTGTTCTAAACCCGTTTCTTCATCTGTGAATAGGGGATAGGTTCCTTCCTCCGCTAGGGTGAGCTGCAAAGTGCCGGATGCTGTTCCTGCACCTGCATGTTTCATAGTTGCCTTCTTGCCCGTGATGCTAAGTCCAATAATGACAAATTCTTGGGCCCTACTGTGCCCTGCAGGCATGTTCCATCAACTGTTGAATTTAGTGAAAACTATTGAGCATTTCAGGCCTCACAACATGACATTTTTCTAATTCTCAAGGCTGCCTCCCTGGTTTGTCTACAAGTAAATCAACCTGCATTGCTAGGAGGGTCTATTTTTGGAGCTTGGGGGTGGGTTAGCATGATTATATGGTGAAGAGGCTCTGAATTTCCGTTTTCAACCCTCCCAGGCCCCCCACTGTGAAATGGGACAAACATCCCCTTCTCTGGAGGGGGGTTGTGCTCTGTAGATGCAAATAAAGAGGATGTAGGGTCACCGGGAGCATTGAGCCCCGGCCCAGAGAGGGCAGCCTTTGCTGGAGGCCCCAGCAGCTGGAAGCCCAGCGCAGACTGGACTGCTGGCCGTGGCCCAGTGGACGGCTTTGCCCACACCTGGATTCCAGGTGGGTCCGGCCGGCACCTGCGCTCTGTGGTGGGCAGAGCAGGACTGAGAGGCGGCGGCTCCAGGGGTCCATTCCGAGCTGCCACTTTCCAAATTACTGAACAACTCCCACCCACCTGCCCAGGTGACTTTCCAATTTTCTTTTTACATTTCTCTCCCTGCCTCCCTGCCTCCTTCCCCGGAGGTATTTCTCCATCCCTGAAGGGAAGTGAGCCCTGCCCTCCTCAAACAGGGTGGGGATCCTACCTGCAGGTTCCTGACCTGGAGGCGGGAGCCTGGACTTGGCCCGCAAGGTGGGTGGACGGGGAAGGGGGTGGTTACTTGATTCCAGAAATAGACCTTTAAAACAAACATCACCATTTCAGAGAAATTCAAGCTATTAATCTGAAGCAGTTGTTTTTGCTTACTTTTTTGAATCAGCAGCACCAGCACATGCCTGCTAGTAAAAATTCAAGAGCACAAAAGCATGTGTAGTAAAAATTAAGTCTACTTCCCACCTCGGTGCCAGAGACGTCCCCTTCCTCTCTTTACTAATTGCTTTTCTCCTTCAGGGGATGATTGGTGCAGAAGGAAGTATTTGTCTGCTTTGGGTCTTCATTTTGACACAGTGAAGACTTCTGTCCCTGCTGACTTCACGTAGCCATGTGCCTTCCTTGGGGTCTGGCCACACCAGTGCCTACAAGCGCACTGCGTGTCTTTCTCAGGGCTGCCAGGTAGGGGTGTATGCAGGAGACAGAAGTCAAAGGTTATTATACACCTTTGTGGTTGTGGGACATATTAATCATCAAAGTGACCCCCAGAGATGTCGGGGGCAGCTGCTGCACGGCAGGGTGAGTGGACTATGAGGGTGAGGGGGCACTGTCCCCCACTTCTCTCTGGGGCTGGTGAGTCCTTAATGAGCTTTGGAGCCCCTGCTAGGTGGCAGACAATGGGCAACAGTGGTGTCTAATCTTAGCAGCCCTGGAGGTTGGGACACTGCCACGCAGGAGAGCCCTGCCTGTGCTGGGCTCAGAGTCGGCTGACTGTCCTGGTCCTGGCAGTGGCAGCTGGGGGGAACCTGGGTGTGTCCCGCGGAGGTCAGGGCCTTTTGGCTTGAGTGTGCACTGGGTGCTTTGAGTACCAAGGGCTCTGTAAACTGGGGCACTGCCCCCCTCACAGGTGGCAGTGGAGCTGGCGACTGGGACCATTGTGGATGGGAAAAGGTGGGCCCACCAGCAGCCACTGGCCTGGCCCTCGGGACTCCGGGGACTAGTTGGCATTGTGGGAGCCCCAAGGTTGTCGTCACCTGTTCCTGCTTTGCTGCGAAGCATGCAGAGACACAGCAAGGTTGGGAGCAGGGAGGGAAGCAGGCAAGGCTGGGCTTGGGGAGACCGAGGGTCCACCATCTGAAGAGGGGGCAGCTGTTGCCATCCCAGTGTGTGTGGGGGCATGCCTATGTCACTGCAGGCCCCACAGGTGTGTTCATGGCTGTGGGGGTGGTGCTCTCCTCTGCCCAGAGGGTAGATTTGCATCCCGACCTCGAGTAAAACAGGGTTCCTGGCTGGTTTTTCCACTGAGTGTGGAGGAGGGTAAGTGTGTGGGCTGCAGCCGGGGTGGGGACACATGGCTGTGTGTGCCTTCCTTTCCCCAAAGAAAACTTGTTTGCAAATTTACTGGAAAAAAAATAGATGCTTAAAACCAGTTCAGGTTCCTGAATCTGCAGCTGCAGAGACTTTGTTTAGTCATTCAACAAATGCTCTGTGCTATGTGTTGGGAACCATAATAATGGCAGTTCCTGTTTTGTTACTTGCTACTCTGTGTCAGATACATTAACATGGATTCTGTCATTTAGTCCTCCCAGTGTCACTCCCCAGCCCCGTGAAATAGGTGTTACTAATACCCTCATTTAGAAGTAAGGAAACTTGAGGCACACGGAGGCCAGCTTACCCAAGGACACCCCCCAGCGTGGCTGCAGAGCCCAGGCTCCAAACGACCACAGACGGAGAGACAGCAGTGGCTAGTGTGCTTGGCTGGGGAGAAAAGGAAGCAGAGACCGGGCTGTGGGAGCGCCTGAGGCCCCCACCCTGGCCCGGAGGCCTGGGCAATGCCAGAATTGAGTTCTTTGGGGACCAGTAGAAGTGGGCCTGTCAGAGCTGGCAGGCACTGCCCATGCACGGTCACAGAGCATTAAGTGTGGTGGGAATGGGGGCCCAGGTTGGGGTGGCAGGGCTGAGGTGGCCAGAGGAGAAGAGGGCTGCCCTGTAGCGGTGCAGCACAATTCCTGAGGGGCCTCGGGCGCTGAGTGGGGTGGTGACCGGGTCAGATCTGAGGCTGCTGCCTGGACATAGACGGGAGCAGGCCCGGCAGGAGGCGGCCCGTGCTTGGCCTCCCCCCGGGGGGAGGGGGGTGCGGGCAGCTGGGAGGCTGCCGCAGGGACCCTGCCCCTAGCCCCGTGCCGCACTCCATGTGTCCTCGCACTCTCAGATCTAGAGCCCCAAGGCCAGCCCAGGCCTGGCTGGCAATTCTCCGCTAGTATCAGTCAGAATCTTAGGGCATGGGCACAAGGGCAAAGGGGCTAAGGACCAGAACTATTTCCGTTCTTTTCCGGGAAGGGAATAGCTCCCTGCAGACGGGGCTCAGGCTGGAGGAGAAAGGGGCGTCAGGGTGTAGATGCAAATGAGGTCTGGGGCTGCTTTCCCTGAGAAATGGCCATTTGCATTGACACCAAGTCTACTGGGAGCCTGACGACAGCCAGAGCGCCAAGTCACAGTTCCTTAAATGGCACACTAGCCGCAGGCTCCAGGGCCTGGTATGTGTCATGCACATGCGCGTGCGCGCACACACACACACTCACTCACTCACTCACTCACTCACTCACTCACTCACTCACACTCACTCTGCTTATAATCTATGCAGTGTTAAAACCTCCCGTCCATGAAAGTTGTCTCCATTTATCTGGCTGTTTTATGTCTTTTATGGAGTTTCAAACTTTTATCTATAAAGATTTTAAGCATCCTTTATCAGAGTCATTCCTGACCAAAATTTTGTATTTCTGGAAATAGGTATTTTCTATTATATTTTCTGGTGGCCTTGTAGGAATGCTACTGGCTTTTGAATTTGATCTTGTATTTGGCAACCTTGAAACTCCTGGTAGTTCCAATAGGTGATTCTCTGGGTTTTCTATATAAATGTTCATATCTCCTAAAAAAACTTCCCTTTTCTTTTATTGAAATTAATCATATTTTCTTCTGCTGGCTTCTTTTAGAGGTTTCCTCTAACTTGCTCAGATAATCTTCTCAATTTAAGTGTAACTTAAATCCAGGTAAGTCGTCTTGACTCTGCTAGTGCCAGTGCCTTCCCCTCCCCGCCAGCCCCTTACATCTCCTTACTCTGTTTAAGCAAAGGAAATTGACAGCGACACTGTGGATGGAACATGGTATTAATGCCGAAGGGGCCACATGGCTGGAGCTCAGCCTGGGAATGGGGTTGGCCACTTGCAGCAGCCCTATGTTTAAAAGGCAAATGGACAGAATTCAACCCCTGCTATAGAAGTAGCTTCAAACCATACTAGTTTTGTTGTGTAGTTTTTTCTGAAGTGTTGTCAAAACTTCGCGTTGCAGAGGGGTCTCTATTCACCTCAGAGCTTTTAACTGCTACCATGCATTCTGGGAACAAATGTGTGAAGCTTTGTGCACCAGAATGTTGCCTGTGCTGGGAATTTAAGTTGCTAACAGTATTTTAGAGTTAGACATGCTGCTGTGTCCCTCCCTGTCCGGGTACGCTGGCCTGACGGTCTGGCAGAGTCGCCGGGCCTGGGACCTGTGTGCTTTCAGCACTTTGCCTGCAGGTGCCCTCAGCAGGTGGCAGCCCCCATCCCGGGTGCTGGGGCCACCCTCCCTCCACCCACCAGATCTGACCTGACAGCGCCTTTCAGCCCCAGGGACGGTGCTGTCCTGACAGGTGCGAGTGGCACATGTCAGGCCGCAGGCTCTGTGTGGCGGCTGTGGCTGTGTTTACTCAGTCCCAGTGCCTGCTGGAGCTGCTTTTTGTGTTAGACTTTCATCCAGAACAGATGTAAAACTCTTCTGTTTCCCTCCCTTTCCATCTCTGTGATGCCAATTCTGGGCATTGATTCTGTCTAGAACAATGCCATCCTTATGTGGTTTCTTTTCTCAAAGGCCAGAGTGCCCCAGACCCCACATGCCTGTCCGCACCCTTGACGGCGTCACAGCAGTCTTCTCTTTGCGTGCAGCTTGGACGCGTTGTTGGCATAAACTGTCTAGACGTGCCCTGAGACACCTGGAGGATCCGAAACTGACCTCTGCCCTTTGCATTTCCAGCTTCACCCTTTAATGCCGGAAGCAAGTGATGGGCACACTCCTGTCCAGCCTCAGTGTCCCCGCAGGGCGCCTGCCTGCATTGGTCCGCTTGGTCCGCTTCAGGGGTGAACGCCCTGGCCTGGGGAGTGCGGAGACTTGGCGGCTCTGTCCTTTCTTGCTTCAGTGCAGGCAAACATGGGGAAATTAGGAATTTAGAAAAACCCAGGACATTACTGTAAGGAAATACTGGGCTGAAGTACAAAGGTCATAGGGTTAGTGCCTACTCCTGGCTGTGCTGAAAATACTGGAAGGAGACTTATTTATTTAATTCTCAATAGCCAAGTGAGGGGCTATTGACATCTTACCCATGAGAAAACTGATTTTCTTTAGCTCCAGAGCCACCACCTTCATTATATTCTAGACCTGAGGTGTGGGGTAAATGATGGTGAACCAGGTCACAGAATCCTAGTAGCTATCACAAGTGATGATATAAGCATTTGTTGATGTGGGAATTCACAATTGTAATAGTTAAGAAGGCCTTTGGTGGCAAGGAACAGTGAATAGTGATTTGAACAATTGGGTTTTATTTTTTCTTAGACAATTAGGTGAGCAGTGACTTGTATTTTTTTAGTTGTTCAACAATGCCATCAGACAGCCAAGCTCTCTACCTCTCTGCTCTATACTCTTAGCACATTGGTTAGCCTTATGCTTAATACCTCCATGTCATAAAGTGGCTGCTGTAGCTCCAACCTTCACTCCTGTGTTGAAGGTAGCAAGGAGGGAGAAGAGCTGCCCAGGCTGTCACTGCTTCCTTTCAACTCCCACATCAGACTTTTGAGACCTCATTGACCAGGACTGGGTTACATGCTTACCACCAGCTGCAAGGCATGCTGGAAAGTGAGAAACAGCATCATGATTGGCTCAGATGAAGAAGGATTCAGGCCCCTCCCACCCCCTGCAAGGAAATTAGTTCTGTTACAAGGGACCTGGGGGAGTAGAAAGGTAAACATCAGTCTTGCCAAGAGAGTCAAGTGAAGAAAGGTGGTTATAAAACACTATGTAAGGAGTGATCCCATTTTTGAAAATGTTCATGTGAGTGTGTGTGATGTGCGTATGTGTTTAGAAAAAGATGAAGATGAGCAGTGGTCCCTCTGGGCATTGGGATGGTGGAGGACTTTTCCTCCTTCTGCTTATCTGCCTTTTCTGCTCAAGGGGAAGAGTGGACAAGAGGTGGGCACTTGAGGTAGGCAGTATTGGAGTTGCTCTTCTGCAGAGCCCAGCTGTACCCCATATGCCTGGGTTTTTTACTACCCAAACTGAAGGCCAGAATTAGAGCCTGTCTGATACTTACACTCTTGATTTTTCTTATACAAAGAGAAAAGACAAGGGCCCTTACGAACCATCTCCAAATCCCTGACTTTAGAGTTGTATGACAGAGAACAGAGAGGCACGGTGATTTCCCCAGGGGCACGCAGCCAGCTTGCAGCAGAATTCATGTCCTGGGGAGCTGGAGTGGGGAAGGCTGATGATGGCTCCACGGGAGAAAGAGTGGCCGGCGGGTAGCAGAGGTAAGGTGACAGTGCGTGCATAGTTCTGGGCATGCAGTCAGTGTGTGTCTTCTTCCCCCAGAGAAGAAATGTCTCAAGCAGGAGCCTTTTCCAGCGACCTCCTTTTGGACACTTTCCTGCGTGAGCATGGCCCCGAAGCTCTGGAGGTCCCTGGCGTGACCGAGCTCACGGAGGATGAGGATCCCGGGTCCTCCCTGTACAGGCATGTCCCTGGGCCCCGCCCACTGCCGTTGCGGGTCGGTGGCCTCTGGGCTGTGCTCACAGGAGCGGCCCTGGGTTCCCCAGGCAGGGCTCTGGAGCAGACCCCCCAGGTGTGGTCACGGAGCCAGTGCCCTGGGCAGGGCAGCTCCACTCTGGCCATCAGAATGGCTCAAGCAGGCTCAGGAGGGGATGCGTCCTGCTCCTCGTGGCCACAGTCACCTTGTCAAGGCCTCTTAAGAGGTGGATACAACTTTAGAAAAGGGGCCTGAGGAAGCCATTTCAGATAGGGCAGCACAGAGGGGATCTTCCCAGGACTGGCCCCAGGGTTCTGGATGCTCCCCTCTTGCTTTAGGCCTCAAGGGTTCTTAAGTCATTTGGTCCTGGGTTTGGGGATTGGGATTTCAGGGCTGGAGGTATCCCCAAATCTGCCTTGCCTCACCCTTTCCTGCTCCATTTGTAGATGACAGCAGGGGCCATGCAGCCTGGGGCAGTGATTTCCTGAGGGTCCCACAGGTACTGGGATAGAGGCGGGACCTTAGCCCACCACCCTGACCGCCAGCTAGCCCTCCCAGCCTGTTGCCCCTGGAATAGAGCATGGACCCTGGGAGACTGGGCAGGTGGCTGGGGCCAGGCTGGGAGGGGCTTGGAGTTTCTGGTCCCTGGGAGGCCCACCTGCCTGGGAATTCCCAGCCGGGCTGCCTAGTCACTGGGATGGAATGTGTTGGCAAACCGTGTCAGCAGGGCTGAAGGTGCCCACATGCCAGGACGGGAGGGGAGCGCGTGAGACTTGGGGGTGTGTATGCCTCCCTTTTCTTCAAGGATTCCAGTCAGAGTAGGGAGGTGCCCAGGCAGGGACCAGTTAGCCCCTCCTTTGTAAAAGGAGTGATGGCAACAGGTGGTTTCAAGATGGGGCCAGGGAACAGGTGCCAGAGCCCCTCCCTATGAGGAGGGTTGAGACCCACGCAGGAAGCCAGCCGCAGTGATCCGAGGGGGCACTCCCGCCTGCCCAGACCCATTTCCCATCTTTGCCAACATTTCCACCAAACCCACCAGGTGGGGGGCCCCCTCCCAGGACTCCCCAGGGCATTCAGTTGTCGTGGGATGGGGAAGGGAGGCTGCTTTGCCCCAGTGCTCACCCAGGCAGAGGTGTCCCTCCCGCCCGCCCCAGGCGAGGGTGCAGACCAAATCCCAAAGCCCCCTGCCCTCCCACGAGAGGAGCTGGGACGGGCCCCCAGGGCAGTCTCCCTCCCCACATGGAAGCCCCCCTGTGCGTGGGACCCTGCTGGCTTTTCTGAAGCAAAGTGGGAGCCGGAGGAGGGGCCTGGTTCCCAGCCCTTGCCATGCTCCGCGCCCGCCCGTGGTCCTCCTGAACCTGGGGCCTGCTGGGCCGGGGGCGTGGGGTCCCTGGCATGACCACACCCCTGATTCCCTGTGCCCTCCCCACAGTGACAACCGTGATGACGTGGCCATGCGGCTGGCCTTCATTGGGGACGAGATGGAAGTGAGATGGATGCTGCCCCACATTGCTGAGCTGCCACGGATGGCCATGTACAGGTGACCAGCCCCTGTCCAGCCCGGGAGTCCCCAGCTCCAGAAGCTGCCCGCTGCCACCTCATCCTCTGGGCCTGGGCAGCAGACCAAGCAGAACCCAGGCGCCTTCTCTCCTTCCCTCACCAAGTCAAGACAGTAATTTCCAAGAGGGTCTTGGCCTGAGATAACAGGCAACGCTGGGTGAGCATGGATGGGGCTGTCTGCGTGCCCGGCAGAGCCTTCTGTATGGAGGCATCTCACCTGCTGATGCTCAGCTTCCATAATTTGCCAGCACCCCTCCAGGTTCCCATCATCTCACTGAGTTGCTCAAAGTGGGCATGTGGAAACCTCACTCCTGGAGGCCAGGATGAACACTGACATGGTCTCCTGTCCCCAGCTTTCCCCTGGGGAGCTGGGGCCTCTATGAAAACAAGCTCCTCCAGCGAGGACCCATTCCCCTGGACCTGCCTCTTCGGGCCTGTGGACAGTGGAGCATTTTCCACAAGGCAGCTCCAGAGGGCCGGCAGGCAGGTCTGGGAGGAAACAGGAATCAGATGAATTTGGGACCAGAAATGGCCCATGGGGAGTAGCCCTCCCTGGCAGAGCACCCAGGGAAGGGGGAGAGGACGGCAGTGGGTGGAGGGGACCGGCCCTCTTTTCCCCACAACTCTCACCTAAGATACAGGCTCTCTCTGCCCCCGGCCTGCAGTAATGGCCCTGTTCCCCCCCATTTGCACGGCAGTTTGGCTTTCCCCTACAACCAGGCAGGCCTGAGGGCTGTTCTCAGAAGTTTGACGGATGGTCTCACTAACCTCAGGGAGAACATAAGCTTCTGGAGCCTACTGACCCTCAGGGACTGGGTAAGTAAGCCCTGAGATTTTATGACCCTGACTTACATTCCTGCATGTGGTGAGGTCTGGGGCGGTCCTGCCTTCTCCGGTTGCCACAGTCCCCACTACTCTCTATTATCTTGTCTTGCATGCTTCACTAATTTCTACTACTGCCTGGTCCCAAAGGTCATTTTGGGTTTGAGACTCCTGGCTTCCTGCCTGATGCACGAATCCCTTGAGTGCATTTGCTAACTTCCACCTCTGTGTACATGCTGTTCCCTCTGTCAGGAGTGACTTCATCTGGCAGGAAGATGCAGCTGGTTCCTCACATACCTGCCCTCCCTCACTCCTCCCCACCTTGCACGCTGATTGTCCCTCACACCAGTTCATCCCATCATACCAGTCCCCACCAGACAGCAGCCCCTGGGTGGGCTGGCCTGCCACCCTCTGCTGTGTCCCCAGGGCCCCTTTCTGGTGCCTCCTGTGCCCCTCTGGTCACTTTGCCCCACGCCCCTCCAGTTCTAAGCGAGGGGCTCCTGTGCCCCCCACCCCATTCTCACCCATGCCTGGCTCGCCCCGGTGTCCAGCAGGCACAGGACAGCTGTAGGCTGGGCCCGCGGGTCCCAGGCTGGGGTCCTCACCTCTGCCCCCTTCACCCCGCAGGTGCCGCCCCCCCGAGGGCGCGAGTTGGTGCTGTCCGCACTGCTGGTGCTGGCGCTGCTGCTGGGCTGGGGACTCCGCCTCCTGCAGTGACGCCGGCCCCCCTCCGTGGGGGTGGGCTGGCCCCGCCCCCGGACCACCACCCTGGAGGTGTGGCCTTGTTGGTTTTGTCTTTTTAACTGTTTTCTGATGATCCCTTTTTTATATTTAAACTCTGAGTGCTGGGACACTACTGAGGTTTTTCATACTAGTTTTTTCTTGTTTTCTTTTTTTTGTAAGACAAATGAATTCACTGTACCTCTAGGGTGGTTACTGGTTAACTGCTCACACTGAGGCCTGGCCGGGCCTGCTCTCCGGGCCCCAGCCCACCCTGCGTGGCCGGGCCCAAGGAGCCATCCTCCCCCGGGCTGGTGGTGTAGCGGGGCAGGGGTAGTGCCGGTCACACCCCTGGGTCTGTGATGCCCCCGGCAGAGAGCACCTGGGATAGACCTGGGGGGAGGAGGGCTCAATAAACTGTTGGTTCCAGCCTGTCTCTGGTCCTCTCTGTGGGCTCGCAGTGTGGGCTTCATCCTGCCCCTGCAAGGGGGATTGTGGCTGGGGTACGGGGTAGGGGAGGGGTGGGCTGTGCTCCTGGCCACCTGTGCAGCTGGCTGCTTGTACCACACAGCCCCTCCCTGCTGTCCCAGCACTGGCAAATGGTGTCACGTATGTGGCCCAACACAACACATGCTGGGTCACTCCCTGCCTGGCCCTGGCGCCTGATGTCTGTCATTAGGGATCACTTCTTTTGGGCTGTTAGTACCTCTTAGGACTGGGCTGCCTGCCCCTCCCCATGTGTGCTTACCCTGCGTGTGCTGGAATGCTGCAGCCTGGGGGGCTATTCACACAAGTGTGTTGGGGAGAAGGGGCACCTCCCCATGTGTGGGCCCAGCCCTCCCCAGACCTGGGCCCACTGCTATTAGATCCTACCAGGCCTTCACAGAACTTGTGTTCCATGTCTCCCACCCTGAGTCCCCTATCTCAGTGCCAACCCTGGGGTAAGCCACCATTCTCCAGCTTCCCACGTCCCCTGCACCAGCGTCTGAGGCAGCCTCACTCTCCAGCCCACTCCAGGTCCAGGGCTGGGGAGCCTTCCCTGCCCTCCACTCAGCCCCAGAGCCCTCCAGCAGATGCAGCTGCCCCAGCATGCAGCTGGGCCAGTCAGAGCAGGCCCCGGTGTCCTGCCCACTCTCAGCTGCTACATGAACGCATGTGGTCAGTTAGAGGTGCCCCTGGCTTTGACCTTGCCACACTCCTAGCCGTCCTGATTCTATAGTGGGTCCCTAGGGCTTTGGGGCCAGTGTCCTCATAGGGCAAGCTCTGGGGTCACTTACAAGTTTTTAAACTTAGGATGGGCTCCCCCAGCTGTGCCCTTCAGCCCTTATGAGTGAAGCTTCCCACCCCCAGGCCTTATACTGCAGCTGCACCCTGACCCCCAGGTCTGCCTGTTGATGGCTTTTGAGGCCTAACTTAACCCATTTCCATGTAAGTTGTCACTTGAGGCCGATTGTCAGGCTTTCCCAGAACTTCACAGGGCGAGTCCAGAATCCCCCAGCTCCCAGGTCATTGCTGGGGAAGCTCCATCATGGCACCCTGTTCCATCCAGGAAGCATCCACACCAAACTTAGAAACCTGGAAGTGGCCCCACAACTTGCCCTGTGTGGGTACACTGGCCCCGAGGCTCTGGGGACCCACTGTAGAGTCAGTGGCTAGGGATGGGGCAAGGCCAAAGCCAGGGGGTGACTTTAGAAAGTCCCTGACCACATGGCACTCCGCCTTCTCCCTCTTGAGCTCTCAGGGGATAAACTGTCCCCCCAGCCACAGGCCCACCATGGATGTGGCCAGCAGTGCCTGGGGCTCTTCAGAGGAAAGAGGGCTGGAAATGCTCCCAGGAATAATAGCCAATGCTGACCGGGCAGTGGCCTCTCCCTGCAGGACTTTGGGGACACCCTCCCCAGGCTCATCCTGTCCTGGAGTCCACAATACTCTTTCCACCCATGGGTATCAGAGGAGTGTCTACTGTGCTCGCCTCCGGCGTGCGAGCTGGGGATGCAGTGAAGACGACATGGTCCCCGCTTCAGATTTCACATTACTGGGGAAAAATACACACACATGAGCTAAGAGTCTTGAGGGATGTGTTCTGAGGGCAGCAAAAGACAGAAAACGGTGGGCCCAGGGATGGGCAAGATAAGACAAGGCCTCCGGAGGAGCTGGCTGTAGAAAAGGGGCTGCCAAGCAGCACAAAGGCCCCCGGCTGGGAGACAGGCCTGAACATGGGGGCGGACTGGCCAGTGTCTGACCCACGGTTTCTCGCCAGGTCACAGCAACCACAGGGCCCTGATGAGCTTGATGCTGCTCCGGCATCCACACATAAGGAGGCAGCCTTGACCTCCTGGCCTGATTCGGTTGTGGCTACATTTCACTACCTGCTCCAGACAGCCCGCCCTACAAGTGGGAAAATGAGGCCCAGACAGGTAAGGGACTTGATCAAGGTGGCTCAGGTTTGTGTCACCCAGGATCCTGATCCCAGTTGGACTGGGGTCTTCTGACCACTGTCATCCAATCTAGCCTCCATGGGGCAGTTAGACGCTGAGGCCACAGAGGGGAAGGGGTCACAGTGTGAAGCCTGCCTGGCTGTTCACACATGGTGCACAAAGCAGCTTGGCCCTTAGGAGTTGCAGTGGGCTTCAATCTGAGTCAAAAGCAATAGGGAAAATCACTCTCCAACCCCCAAAAGGGAGGAACAGAGGGCTGTCCCCTCCAGGAAGGGGTAGGGATGATGTGGTTATCCAGTGGCTTCATGATCCCTAAAGAATTTCCACACAATGTTTCGCCATCATCTCCAGCAGCTCTGTGTGGGTCCCAGGCACTGCTGCAGGATGGGCACAGACCCTACAACCTGGGGACCCAAGGTCGGGCACCTTCCCAGAGGAGGTGACAAGGCTGTGGGGGCATGAGGAGTCCCATCTTTGTTTCAGAGGCTTTTGAATAGGCTCCTGGTTCATTCAGGACTTGTGGAGATGAGGCAAGATCTGAATCTCTTAGAAGGTACCCAGGGAAACCCCTGCCTGCCAGGCAGGAGAGCAGTGCCCACTTGCAGGCAGACTGGGGAGTTAAGCTGCTGGAGGAAAACAGGCCAAGGTTCTCCACTGATGTGGGGCCCAGGGCTGTGGTAGCAAATGCAATTCCTGCCTTCAGGGGGTTCGGTACCCAGGGACCAAATACAGCACTGGTGCTTTCCTCCAAGGGCCAGGACCTGGCCACGATCCTGCCCAGGAACAGGATTCATCCCAGCCCCTGAGGCCCTCACCCCAGGCCTCTGGGCTCCTCCCATAACTCCCCTCAGCATCCTGTGCCCCTGTCACTCATCTGGATTCAAAATCTGCAGGATCAGAGCCAGGGTGAAGGCCCACCAGCCCCAACCTGGTGCTCCCCTGATTGAGGCTCCACAGAGGAACTCTGCCCTCATGTGCCTCTGGGTTCCTTCCTACCAGGCAGGCAGCTCCCTCCCTGTAAACAGAGGTGCTGCCCAGCTTTCAGGGATCTTTGTGAAGGCAGCATTGTGTGCCCTTTGTGTGCTGTTCCTCCCCTCCTGGGGGCAGGGAACACCGCCCCACACTCCGAGGAAGAGGCCCGCCCCTCAGAATCACCTACCCTTCACTGTATCTCCACCTCCACAGGTGGGAGGGACTGTGCTCCTCCGAGTGGGACACCATCCTGCCTGTAGCACAGCCAGAGACCATGGAGAGCTTGGCCTCAGGGGCTGCCGGTTACTGAAAGCACTTGGTGAAGGGAGTTCAACAGACTTGGCAACTATTTAAAAATCCTGACAGTTCTTCATGGATGTTTGAACAGTTTCTAAAATGAAGTTTTAAGAAATAGTTCTTTATGCCCATCCTTTTTAAAGCATACCAAAAAGTAGAAGAGGAGAGAATACTTCCAAACTCACTCTATGAGGCCAGCATCACTCTAATACCAAAACCAGGCATGACACCACAAAAAAAAGAAAATTACAGACCAATATCCCTGATGCACATAGGATCAAAAATCCTCAACAAAATATTAGCAAACTGAGTAAAAAAATACATTAAAAAGATCATCCATCATGACCAAATGGGATTTATTCCAGGGATGCAAGGATGGTACAATACTTGTAAATCCATCAATATCATACACCATATTAACAAAATGAGGAATAAAAACCACATGATCATCTTAATGGATGCTGAAAAAGAATTTGACAAAATTGGACATCCATTCATGATAAAAACTCTCAACAAAATTATACAGTATACGTCCCTCAACATAATAAAGGCAACATATGACAAACCCCTAGCCAACATCATACTTAAAAGCAAAAAGTTGAAAGCTTTTCCTCTAAGATCAGGAACAAGACAAGGATGCCCACTCTCCCCACTTTTATTCAACATAGTCTAGAGGTCCTAAACACAGCAATCAGACAACACAAAGAGAAAAAAAGGAATCCAGATTGGTAAGGAAGATGTTAAACTCTCACTATTTGCAGATGACATGATATCATACATAGAAAATCCTAAAGAATCCACCAAAAAACTACTAGAATAACTGAATTCAGTAAAATTAAACAAGATGCAAAATTAATACATAGAAATCTGTTGCATTCCTATATACTTATAATGAACTAGCAGAAAAAGAAATCAGGAAAAGAACTCCATTTATAATTTCATTAAAAAGAATAAAATACCTAGGAATAAACCTAACCAAGGAGGTATAAGACCTATACCCTGAAAACTTACAAGACACTCATGAGAGAAATTAAAGAAGACACCAATAAATCAAAATGTATCCTGTGCTCATGGATAGGAAGAATTAATATTGTCAAAATGGCCAACCTGCCCAAAGCAATTTACAGAATCAATGCAATTCCTATCAAAATACCAACAGCATTCTTCAACAAACTAGAACAAACAGTTCTGAAATTCATATGGAACCATAAAAGACGCAGAATAGCCACAGCAATTCTGAGAAAGAAGAAAAACGCTGGAGGGATTATGCTCACCCACTTCAGGCTCTACTACAAAGCCATAGTAATCAAGACAATTTGGTACTGGCACAGGAACAGACCCATAGACCAATGGAACAGACTAGAGAGCCCAGATATAAACCCAACCATATATGGTCAATTAATATATGATAAAGGAGCCATGGACATACAATGGGGAAAGGACAGCCTCTTCAAAGGCTGGTGCTGGCAAAACTGGACAGCTACCTGTAAGAGAATGAAACTGGATCACTGTCTAACCCCATACACAAAAGTAAACTTGAAATGGATCAAATACCTCAATGTAAGTCATGATACCATAAAACTCTTAGAAGACAACATAAGCAAAAAATCTCCTGCATATAAGCATGAGCAACTTCTTCCTGAACACATCTCCTCAAGAAAGGGAAACAAAAGCAAAAAATGAACACATGGGACTACATCAAACTAAAAAGTTTCTGTACAGTAAAGGACACCATCAACAGAACAAAAAGGCATCCTATGGTGTGGGAGAATATATTTATAAGGGACACATCCAACAAGGGGTTAACATCCAAAATATATAAAGAACTTACACTCCTCAACACCCAAAAAGCAAATAACCCGATTTAACAAGTGGGCAGAGGATATGAAGAGACGATTCTCCAAAGAAGAAATTCAGATGGCCAACAGACACATGAAAAGATGCTCCACATCGCTAATCATCAGGGAAATGCAAATTAAAACCACAAAGAGATATCACCTCACACTAGTTAGGATGGCCAGCATTGAAAAGACTAAGAACAACAAATGCTGGTGAGGATGTGGAGAAAGGGGAACCCTCCTACACTGCTGGTGGGAATGTAAGCTTTCCAACCATTGTGGAAAGCAATATGGAGGTTCCTCAAAAAACTACAAATAGAAATACTATTTGACCCAGGAATCCCACTCCTTGGAATTTACCCAAAGAATACAACTTCTCAGATTAAAAAAGACATATGTACCCCTATGTTTATTGCAGCACTATTTACAATAGCCAAGAAACGGAAGCAACCTAAGTGTCCATCAGTAGATGAATGGATAAAGAACATGTGGTACATATACACAATGGAATACTATTCAGCCATAAGAAAGAAACAAATCCTACCATTTGCCACAACATGGATAGAGCTGGAGGACATTATGCTCAGTGAAATAAGCCAGGCAGAGAAAGACAAGTGCCAAATGGTTTCCCTCATTTGTGGAGCATAACAACGAAGCAAAACTGAAGGAACAAAAACAGCAGCAGAATCACAGACTCCAAGAATGAACTAGTGGTTACCAAAGGGGAGGGGCGTGGGAGGGCGGGTAGGGAGGGAGGGAGAAGGAGATTGAGGGGTACTATGTTTAGTACACATGGTGTGGGGGATCAAGGGGAGAACAGTGTAGCACACAGAAGGCACATAGTGGATCTGTGGCATCTTGCTGCACTGATGGACAGTGACTGCACTGGGGTGTGGGTGGGGACTTGATAATATGGGTAAATGTAGTAACCACATTGTTTTTTCATGTGAAACCTTCATAAGAGTGTATATCAATAATACCTTAATAAAAAATTTAAAAAAAAAGAAAACATAGGCAAAAATCTCTTGAATATACACATGAACAACTTTTTTCTGAACACATTTCCTTGGGCAAGGGAAACGAAAAATGAACAAGTGGGACTACATCAAGCTGAAAAGCTTCTGTACAGCAAAGGACACCATCAGCAGAACAAAAAGGCATCCTGCAGTCTGGGGGGAGAATATGTCGTATACGATTTATCTGATAAGGGGTTAACATCCAAAATATATTAAAAACTCATATGCCTAAACACCCAAAAAATAAACAACACAATAAAAAAATGAGCGGAGGACCTGAATAGACACTTCTCCAAAGAAGAAATTCAGATGGCCAACAGGCACATGAAAAGATGCTTCACATCACTAATCATTAGGGAAATGCAAATTAAAACCACAATGAGATGTCACCTCACACCAGTTAGAACAGCCACTATCTAAAAGACAAGAAATAACAAATGTTGGTGAGGATATGAAAAAAGGGGAACCCTCCTATGCTGCTGGTGGGACTGCAAATTGGTTCAACTGCTGTGGAAACGTATGAAGCTTCCTCAAAAAACTAAAAATAGAAATACCATTTGACCCAGGAATTCTACTCCTAGCAATTTACCCTAAGAATGCAGAAGCCCCTTTTGAAAAAGACACATGCACCCCTATGTTTATCGCAGCACTATTTACAATAGCCAAGAAATGGAAGCAACCAAAGTGCCCATCAGTAGATGAATGGATAAAGAAGATGTGGTACATGTACACAATGGAATACTATTCAGTCATAAGGAGAAAACACATCCTACCATTTGCCACAACATAGATGGAGCTAGAGGGTATTATGCTCAGTGAAATAAGCCAGGCCTAGAAAGCCAAATACCATGTGATTTCACTTATTTATGGAGTATAAAAACAAGGCAAAAGAGAAAGAATAAAACAGCATTAGACTCATAGACACTGAGAAGTGACTAGTGGTTACCAAGTGGGAGAGGTATGGGCGAAGGCGGGTCAGGGGGAGAGGAGACTGTTAAATGACTGGGATGTTTGATAAAATTAAATCTTGATTTAATTAAATTAAATTTTGATAAAATTAAATTAAATTTTAAAAAAAAGAAAAGAAATAGTACTTTCATTATGCTCCACGGAAAACTCAAACTCAGACCATGTTGAAAATCAGGTTCTCAGCCTGGGCTGTGGAAACGTGTAGGCGCGTCTGGCAGTAACAATGCCTGGAAGTGCTGCTAGCATGTAGTGGCCAGGAGCCAGGACAGCTGCCCCAAAGCACAGTACAGTCTCACACAATGAAGACCATTTCTGCTCAAAGGCCAGTGAGGCCCCTGTTGAAAAACTACAGAATTCAAAATGGGAAAGACTATCCAGGATTTGACATGTGTCTACATAATGGCAACATTTAAAGACAAACTCAGAGATTTCATTCCCAATAAAGTTTTCCCACTATCACTGAATAATGACAAACCCACCTGAGCAGCTTAGAATCACTCGTATTTAATACTGTGAGGAGCTGTGCTTTGCTCTTCGTGTGGAGCAGGCAGAGAATCTGCTCTGTGAGGCAGCCTGTGCCAGCCTAAGTCGTGCACACAGTAGGCACTTAGTTAACTGCCGTCAAAGGGAAGACGTGGGGGTGGGGGAGGAAACAGGACCCTTAGTCACTCTCCCCACCAGGGCAAAAGCCACTCATGCCCTGGCATACAGCAGGTACTCAATATGATCTGTTGGGTAAGTAAACAAGTGGGGCTGGAACTCCCAACTGCTGAGGACAGGAGTGGATGGAGGGCTGACAAGGCCAGTTGGGTCCTAAAGCCCTTTGGATTCACCGACAAAGGAGCCAAGATTCTGGCTATGGGTTGGCTGCCAGCTGCCTGGGCAAGCGCTTGTGGCCAGTGTGCCCAGGCACCCACACAGCAACAGGAGAAGCCTTCCAGTCCTCAGGACACACCTGCCAGCACACTGACTCAGCCCACTTCACAGAAACACCATCCGAGGCAAAGAGGTGAGGCGGCCTGCCCACGAGGCAGTGAAAATCTACCTGGCCTCCTGGTAACCATTACTGCTGTGTCTTTTCCCCCAGCTCTCAAACGTGTTTCAAAGGGAGAAACAGACTGTGTCATGTAAAGAAATACTCACTTTTTATGTGGCAAAGCCCTTTGCAAACAATTCCACGTAGTCCCTGGGGGAGGCCTGATAGGAAGGCAGGGTGGGCAGGTGCACAGCCTCTGGGGATGCCAGGCTGGGCTCAGCTGCTGGGCGCCTCCTTCCCCTCCTAAGGCCCGTCCCCACCCCCAGCTCTATTCCATGGTCACTGAGAGACTCCTACAGGCCCTGGTCCAGGTCCTCATCAGCCTCCAGCACATCCACGTGACTGTAAGACTTCCAGGCCTGCAGGTTACAGCTCCTCAGGATGGTGCCCAGCTGCTTCCCAGGCCCGACTTCAAAGGTTCTGGGGAACGGGGTGCCCTTCTTCCTCTCGTAGATGGCGTGCATGGTCTGCTCCCACTTCACCGGGGAAACCAGCTGCTGGACCAGCAGTTTCTGGATGTGCTTTGGATGCATGTATCTATTCCCGTTGACGTTTGAGTGGACAGAAAGCAGAGGCTCCTTGACATTAATTGCCTTTAAAACTTGCGCCAGGGGCTCCAAGGCTGACTCCATGAGGCGGGTATGGAACCCGCCGCTAACTGGCAATATCTTGGTGCGTTTAAAGTAATACTTAGAGGAATTCTTCTGGAGAAACTGCAGAGCCTGGAAGAAAAAGAAAGGAGGTTTAAACCAAGCAAATATGAGGGGGAGAAACAACGAGAGGCAGTCCCCACTGGCATCAGTCCGTCATCCAGGATATGACAGGATGGGCTTCTCTCTGCATATCCTGGGAACATCCGAGGGACTCAGCCCACCTCTTTGCTCCAGCTAACATCAGTCACAGGGACGGCCCCTCCCCGGGGGCCCGACACCCCGCCCACCTGTGCGTCCTGTCCTGGTGCTTTGGTAACTCCCTCAGTGGCCCCAGGCAGAGCACTCAACTTGCTTTAACTTCTTTTTCCTCCATAAAATAAGCATAATTTCACCTGCTTCACAAGGTCGGTGGGAAGTGATTGGATAGCTGTACAAGTGTCTGATAAATGAAAAAGCCTAGTAAGTGTTAGCTTCCAGCTCTAAGTTTTCATAATTTTTCATAAGCAGGTTTCCTTGTTACTCCATATCCTTCAAGACAACATTCAGGAGAGCCCAAGCTTTGTGTCACAATGTAGGCTCTTTCCCACCAGAAACCCTCACCTGAGAAGAAACAAGCTCTCTCTCCCTGAAGCCAAAAGCCTTCCCCTGAAGGGCACCTGAGTTCGAAGGAGCCTCCAGGGCTAACAGGCTCCAATTTGGAACTGTATGCAAACATAATTTGAAAATATCTTTAAAAGAGTTAAAAATATCTATGCTTGATAATAGGGGGAGTCTAGTAACCATAATGTTGCTGATGTAATTGTACATTAATGATACCAAAAAAAGAGTACCTATGCTTAAGAGACCATGTGCCCTTGGGGCACAGCCCAGGGCTGAAGGGCTGATGCCCTGACAGCCCTCCAGGGATCTGCAGAAGGGTTTCCCGAGCGCAAAATCCTCGCCATGTCCCTCCAAACCAATGCCATCCCTGGCCTGTTCGGGGGCTGGGCCAGCTGCCCCTGAGAGACTCAGGGTAAGCCTTGGCAAGGCCACAGCGGTGGCATGAGCTCAGGCAATTCTGCTTTACCTCTTTGTGCCTCAGTTTGCTCATCTATAAAATGGTGATAATAATCGTCATCTCATAAGGTTATGATAAGGAGAACTAAGCTTGGGTTACACATACCACATAAGGATTAGCAATTACCTTGTACACTAAACTCATCCATGTGCACTGGAAAAATATACCTAACAAACCAGCTATTTGTGCCCCAAAGCGTAGGAGGGATTCAGAGTTTTGGTTGGATGGAGCTTGTTGGTCCACCTGTGGCCTCCCCCCACAGGGGTATGTCCTGCTCCCCAGGGCACAGCCAATGCCGCCGGGGGCTCACATGCCTCACTCTCCTCTGCCTTGAGTCTGTGAGCGCTGTGCTGGCAGCCGGAGCCCTAGGGCGAAAGCCACAGGGAGCAGAGCCCTGCACAGAGAACCGAGAGGGAGTGGCAGCCGTGCCTTGGCCGGTGTGGGCTGCCTGTCACGGCAGTGGCCTAGCCGGTCCTAGCGGACCTGGTGCTCCACACCATGACCACCCTCCATCCGCCCCCATCTCACAGGTACGCGCCCCCGGAGCCCCTGAACAGAGGCCTTCCGGACTCCACAGCCCATGTCCTTCCCGTGCCTAGACAGCTCAGGTCACTGGCATCCACATGGCTGGCTGCTCAGTGGGATTTCCGGCACTTCAGCGGTCTCAGAGTGCTTTCTACGTAACACCTGTGGACCATCCAACTGCATGCCCAGGTTAGGGCCACAGGAGTCAAGGCCACAGCTGCAGGGTCGAACGGGTTCCTGTGGCTGGCCCTCAGCCCTGGCATTGGTCCAACAGAGGCCAAGGCACTTCTTTCACACCAACTGTTGGGAAGGGCACTCCTGCTCAGGGGATCCCCTCCTCTCGCCCGAGCTCTGTGCTGCGGCACTTCCATCAGCACCCAAGGCCAAACCTGGATGTCCTGGAGTCACTATCTAGATTGGGTGCCCACCCGTCTGGGGGCCTGTGAGGGAGACTCCCGCCCTGCATGGTGCGGCCCTCCTGGCCCACTTCTGGGATCTTCCCAAAGCCATTAATAGAAATGGGCGACCAGCTCCATGACTAGCCCGGGGGCCTCTGAAAGTGGTCTTCCCGTCATCTCAGAACTGCCACAGGAGGCATCTGCCGGCTCTCCCTGATGAAGAGGTGATACACAAGGGCACCTGGCAAACTGGCAAGGCCTTACACAGGAAGACAACTGCGTGCGGTCAAGTGGAGGAGACAGACACCGCACTGAGACAGACGAGTTCCAATTCTGCCTCCGCCACCTCTAAGCACTTGCCCCTCTCTCTGCCTCGGCTTCCCTGTATGTGAAATGCAGAGTCCCTTCAACAGAGCACAGGACTGGCGCCGAGGACTAGATAAGATGTAACACGGGCCATACACCCGCAGCCCCTCGGGCCAGAGCTGTCTGCACTCCCTCGCTTGGCACTGCCCCAGCCAGGCACTCCGTGCGGGATTACCTTTTCCTTCTGGCAGCCCCACCACTCCTCCTGGCAAACTCATCCTCCAGGCACTGCCTCCTGGTGCCTCTCCCTCAGGCCCACTGGCAGTCAGCCACCCCTAACTGTGCCCTGAAACCTGGAGTCGTCCATCCGCAGCTAGCCTTCCTTAGGTGGCAGGAGCCCTGGCTTATCAGTCTGTGTGCCCAATGCTGTCACACAGGAGATGCTCCAGGAATGCAGTCTGGGGAGGTGGTAAATGGAGGGAAGGACACAAAGGAAGGACATCAACTCAGGTGCGAAAACAGGTACCTAACGAAAAGCAGGGCAAGGCAGGGAAACCCAGCAGGAAATGGCTTCTCCACTAAGGATGCAACCGGATCAGGCTGTAAGAAGCCTCGAATGTGCTGTAGGAAGGCCCTGGAGACGGGCCGGTCCAGCCCCCTGACATCCCGCACAGGCTGGGCAACTTGCCCGAGGTTCCTGCTTGTACGTGGTGGAGTCCCGGCTCCATCTGCAGTGCCTGGCCCGCCACACACTCCCCTGGCCCTCAAATATTCCCTGGAGACCCTGGCTTGGCAGAGGACCCATTACACTCCTGTGGGCTCCCAGGCATGGAACGGTCCCACCCTCCTGCGCTGGGCTGAGGCCCGTGAAGGCGCTCCCATCAACACCGACCTCTAGGTGTCCTGAGATCACTCTGCAATCAGGGAAGAGGTAGTTGGACACCTCACACACAGGGTTCTCGATGCCCAGAGTCTTGCAGTGCTCCTGGGCTTCCGAACAGGCGAAGCTGAACTTGGACTGACGCTGGCCAAGGACAGACAACATCCCACTGGGGACAGCTTCCGAAGCTTCCTGCATGGCTTCAGCTCGGATTTTCACCGCGTACAAACCTATCCAGAGAGAAGCGCATTTGGAAAAATCAGGGCACATAATGGAGGAGGGAAGTCCAGACCTGAAAGACAAAAGGACAAGGTCCTCACTGCATGCTGGAGTCCCTGCTACTGCTGCTTATCAGCAGTCCACAAAGCTAGAGTTCTGCGTACCTGTATCTGCCACACTGACAGAGACGGTACCACTGCCATCAAAATGCAAGGGGCTATCCTTTGCACTATACGGATTAACCCATGGAGCTTCCCGCCTTAAAGCTGGCTTGACGTAGGGCGGTGGTTCTTAACCAGGGATGATTTTGGCCCCAGGTCATTGTCTGGAGACATGTTTTGATTGTCACAACTGGTGGGGGGAGGTGTGTTACTGATTCCCGGTGGGTAGAGGCCAGGGACGCCGCTCGACATCTCACAATGTGCAGCTGCCCAGCAAAACCAAGAACCATCTGGTCCAAAAGGTCAGTACTGCTGCTGTTGAGAAACCCCGAGTATGGCGGAAAGGAACAGACTTTGAGCTACATTGCTTTGAGCAATTCATGACCTCCTTCCTGGTCAACATTTTAGTTAGTAAACTAACTGTTCTGAAAACTGAGAATTATTATTAACTAGTTTACTATTTGAGATTAATCGTGTTGAAATGGCAAAACAATTATGAGTCATCAGACACTTGGAAGGATGTACAAACTATAAGCAAGTCCATGAATTTCAGAAACATAAAAAATTACCATAAACCAAGCACAGCTAGCCCTCACTTAGAGCTGGAGAACCCGACGCTGCCCAGGCAGATGAACTGAAATGCGGAGCCCCTGCTTCGGCGTGGCTCGTGTGCAGGGTGAGAGCACAGGGCTGTGCCCGTGAAGGCAGCCGCACGATCGTGACATAAGAATGGCCTGTAATTACTGGACACCCATCATCCCGGTCCAGGTCTGCTCCCTGCGGTGCGGGGGCTGACCAGATGGAGGAGAGGGTAAGGGACCAGTTCAGGTTTGATGGGAAAACAGAACATCTGAGGAGCAAATCTGCACCCTTTCTCTTTACCGCATTTCATTCACTTGACACTTGACAATATATATTTGTAGTGGATATTTGGCCCCCTTACACAGGTGGAACTGTGAAGCAAATACATCAAAAGCCTGTGGTAGGAAGTAGAGAGAATACATAGGAATGTGAAAAGAGCATGTGGAAATCCCCTTATGTAGGCATTAAGTAACTGTGAGACGGCAAGTGGAAAAACTCGGCACAGAATGTATATATGCTGTATCTCTGCAAATCATGTACACATAAAATTATCTGTGCAAAATAATTTTATTAGGATGTTGAAATCTTAAATTTTCTTTTCAGTTTCCAGAGTAGTACTATAATGCTTTTTCTTAAAGTGAAAGGCGCATAAAATATAACCAACTGCAAATACATGATTTAGTGGCCTTTGTTGTCCTTGTAATGTTGTACAGACACCAACTCTCATTTCAAAAACTTTCCTTCACCCTATAAAACACCCCACAGCCATGAAGTAGCCGCTCGCCATTTCTCCTTCCCTCCACCCCTTGTGACCTTTAATCTGTTGTCTCTTTTGTTCTGCATATTCCGGACATTTTATATAAAAGGGATCACTGTGACATTCTGTGTCTGACTTCTTTCACTTAGTGTTTTTGAAGTTCACGCATGTTGTGGCCTATATCAGTAATTTATTTCTTTTTATGGCTGAATAATATCCCAATGAATGGAGAGACCATGATCTGTTTATCCATGCATCTGATGATGGACATTTGGGTTGTTCCATCTTTTGGCTGAATAATGCTGTTGTATACATTTCTGTACAAGATTTTCCACGTGGACATGTGTTTCCATTTCTTAAGTACATACCTATCAGTAGAACCACTGGGTCATGAGGTAATTCTGTGTTTAATTTTTTGAGGAGCCACCAAACTGTTTTCCATAATGGCTGCACGATTTTATATTCTCACTAGTAATGTGTGAACTTCTTTTTTCTCCCACATACTCACCAACACTTATAATTTTCTGTTTTTTTGTTTTGTTTTCTTAAATCAAAGCCATCCTAGTGGGTGTGAGGTGGTGTCTCACTGTGGTTTTGATTTGCATGTCCCTAATGGTTAGTGATGTTGCCCATCTTTTCATGTATTTATTGGCTTTTGTATATTTTCTTTGGAGGAATGTCTATTCAAGTCCTTTCCCATATTTAACTGCAAGCAAAAATGTTTAACTGTTTTACCTGTAAGCAAAAATCTTAGGAAGTGAAACTGTTATGGCTCAAGACCATTCATTCACCCTCTTCCATTCAGTGGGTATCCATGGAGCGTCTGCCACCTGACAGGTGCGGGAGGAGTGTGAGTGAGGAGACGCACAGGACAGTGGTGGAGACCATGAAGCAAGCAGATGCCGTGAGATTGAAAAATGAAAGGGAATCTCTAATGAGCCCTTCGGGCTTAAACAAAGAATCAAGGTGAAGTCTGGTCCTCAGCTTCCAATGTCATCCCCATCCATGTGCTACTTTCTCTATCACCCCTGAGCACATCCAGAATTATTTTTGGCAGTGTCCCTTGTCCCCAGTAAACTCAGCAAGACAACACACCCTTGCACAAAACCAAACCCTTTTCTGTGTACCTTCAGAAAACTCCATGGCTCCAGCAAACACCAGGGCTGCAAATTCTCCCACACTGAATCCAGCAGCAGCAACACAGTTCTCAATAACCTGTGGTGACAGATGCAGAAGTGAGGCCAAATGCTCAGGGACGCTCCATCCAGGGCTCTGCTCTAGAGAGCTGGCAAGGTGTTCAGTGGCTCAGTGAGCCAGATTCTGCTGGCCTGGTGCTCCAGCTAGAAGAGGACACAAGAAATGGCCTTGACAATCACTGATCCCAGCCCCTTATTGATGAGGAACTTCTCCAGCAGGGCAAGTTAAAGCCCGCTGGCTGACTCCACGGTGGAGCTGTGACTCCAACCTAGGGATCAGATTCTCTAGCCTCTACCCTGAAACTGCCTTTCAGGTCAGCCGAGCTGGAGGGAACTTAACACAGAAGAGGGTGACTTTCAGCGTCACAGAGAGCTGGATTTGATTCTTAGCTTGGGAAAGTTCCCAAGCCTCTGTGAGTCTGTTATCTCACCTGTGCCATCAGGAAAGGGTAACACCTACCTTATCGGGCTGCTGAGAGAATCACATGAAGATAATGTGTCTAAAGTGCTTAGCACATACCTGGCCCAGTCACCTGAAGTGACATTCTCAGATATATCATCTCTTAATGATCCTTCATTTAAGGATGAAGTTCAATCCTTCTAAAATCATTTAGTAATTAATTAAAGATCATTTAAAATTGCAACCCAGCCCGTGACTCCCCAGGCCCTTTCTCTGGGACTTTCTATAACACTTAGTTATACTAATATAGTATATTTATTATTATCTGTCTCCCTTCCCTGACATGCAAGCCCCTCTAGGCAGGGATCCTTTAGTTCACGGCTGTATCCTCAGCGCCTGGAACAGTGCCTAGCACAGAGGGAACTCAAGTGAGACTCTGCCGAAGGAGTCCGACGTGGAAGCACTCTGGCCTGGCGGGAGCCTCGGGCCTTACCGCGGGCTGAAGGTGATGCAGTTTCTCGACGGCGGCCAGCGAAGCCACGAAGACAGCGGGCTGGCAGTGCGCGGTGCGGTCCAGGGCCTCCTGCGGCCCGTGCAGGCTCAGCTCCAGCAGGTCGTAGCCCAGCACGTGGCGGGCGGCGGAGTACAGTTCGCGGACGCGCGGGTAGCGGAGCATACCGCGGCCCATGCCCACCACCTGGCTGCCCTGGCCGGGGAAGAGCAGGACCGAGCATTGGCCCGGCAGCCGCCGCGCCGCCGCCTCCTCCCTGGCCCCTTCCTCCGCTGTGGTCGCATCTCGCAGCAGCTCAGCCACGTCCACCGCGCCCGGCGGAGGCAGCGGGAAGTTCGAGGCCCCGCGGGGGGCCCCCGCGCCCCCCGCGCCCCAGCCCCAAGTCCGCGCAGCCTGTAGGAGCCGGACGCTCATCGCCAGAAACCTGCTACTCGCGCGTTACCGGGGCGACCGAGGCCCTATTGCGGCGGCGCGGCGCGGCGTGTCCTTGACGCATTTCCTGCCGTGCGGGCCGGGGGAGCGCGAAGAAAGGTTCCGCAGTTACCAGTTCCTCCCCGGCGGGGAGACGCCCTACCGCAGAGTGCGGAACTGGAATGACCCGTGCGCTCACTTAAACCTCCGCAGGAAAGGATTAAATACGACACCGCCCCACATGAGCCCTCAAAAATAGTTATTGAATAACCAACGAACTCTTCACTCTTTCTTGTTAGCATGTGAAAAGTGCTTGAAACGCTTCCACATTCTTTCTCGTATTTGCTTTCTCCCAGTAACACTGTGCGATAAGCAATACAACTCCAAAACGTTCCCTACAAACCAGACAACGTGCTTAGCACATAATAAGCACCCAGTAAATGCTTGTTCCATTGAGCAAAGCCTTGGATATTTTCAGATATTAGCTTAATTCCTCACAGCAGCACTGTGATGCATAGTTGTTACTGTTATCCCCAGTTTACAGATGAGTAGACAAAGGCTCCCAAGATTGAGTGACAGGTGGTTAATGACAGAAGGGGGATTGGAAATGGGGGTTATCCAGCTTCTGAGCCGCGGTGTGAGGCTGGGTCAGAGAGACTTCACCTCTAAGTACATCCCTAACCCCGCTCTGCTTCTCTCATTTCCTTCCAGCTTCTTCCAAGGAGCCCAGAACACACACATACACACACACACGTACCTCATAATGAGAAAGATCTGTATAGAATCATATCAGCAAATCTACTTCAATGAGTTTGTCCTAAGAAAAGCATCAAATGAGCAAAGACCTAACTCTTAGGAGGATACCCACGGGAGCCTTGCTTTTAGCAAGGAAAAAGTGGAAATAAGCTGCATTTCCCACTAGAGGAGATTAGGTAAATAAATTATGGCAAATCTATACCGTGCCATGGTCTTAAAAGATAAAGAGATTTTCAGGTTACGGCATGAATAGAGCACATGCCTCCAGAGGCCCATTAATCCACAGTAAAGGAATCTCATAAAGACATAAATCTACAAGGACAGGAAGAACAGGAAAGGGAGCCCTAGCAACAGAATTTCTGGATGCTGAAAAGCATGAAGACCAGTATTACCTATTTAGCAGACTCCACATACCCAGATTCTCCCCAACTGGGGGAAAAGCTGAGACCCAATCCTTATTCATACAACAGAATCCTCAAAAGCTTAGGAACTGGCAGCACTGGCTGCTTCTAGATCTAAGGGTAAAAGAAGGCAAACATGAAGAGGATTGTTTGAAGGTGTCTTTGAAAAACAGTCAGATCTTAAGATCCCCTCCCTCTCTCACACCACTCTGGTAAACATCTGGGGTTTAGCTCTGGAAATGACTGGGCATGCCAGGGACAGCGTGAATGTGAGTACTTGGCCAGAGGTGGATACTGAATGCTGAATGCAGGGACCTCCCTCAGGGCTCTCCCCCACTGAGCTCCCAGAAACCTGGAGCCAGACCCCTACCCTTACAGACAAGGGACTGGAGGATCTTGGGGAATCTGACCCATCCAAGAGGAAACCCTAAAACTGTTGACAGCCAACAAGTTCCCAAATAACCCACCAAATTCAATTTACAGTGAAGCTAAGCCATCAAATAGCAGCTGCAGACTTATTTTCCTCCTTTTTTCTAATCATGACCTTCCAGCCAAAGATTCCCAAGCATCTGAGAAAAGCCTCTTACAAACCGAAATAAAAACAAAAACCAAAGCATTAGATTCAGAAACTATAATGAGAGAAGAAATAATCGTTTTAAGAAAGCTATTACTGATAGCTGAGAGGTAAGAGAGGACACTTCATCCATGAAAAATGAGCAGGAAGTTATTGAAAAAAGAACATTCGGAAAAGAGAAAAATAAACCTTGGAAACTAAAAATAGGATAGCAGAATTGAAAAGCCCGGTAGAAGGCCAGGAAGAGAAAGTTGAGGAAACATCACAGAAAGTAAAGCAAAACAAAACATGAGAAGTAAGAGAGAAGCTAGAAGGGAGGAAGCGGACCAGCTCAGGAAGTTCCGGATTCTGAGTAATAGGGGTTCCAGAAAGAGAAGTGAGAAAGTGGAGGGAAGGAAATAATTTAAAAAATATCAGTTTCTCTGAAATATAAGGGATACGAGTTTCTTGTTGTCTTGCCAATGGGTTTCAGCCCCGGGCAAGTTTGCTATGGATTCAATGTGACCAAAGAAAATTACAGTAAAACGTGCTTGGGGTGAAAGGGTTATACCCAACTTTATTTCCAGGTGGCAGGTCAGTCACTAGAATCCCATTCATTCAGAGCAAGTCTGCATGTAGCAAGCTGGTCTCTGCCTCTGGGCCCCTCTGTCTGCACAGCCATCCTCTGGGGCCTCTCTGCAGCCATCCCATACAGCTGTCCTCTGGGGCTCTCTGCACAGTTGGCCCACACAGCCACCCCCTGGGCCTCTGTCCTCAGCGCTGCCACCACTACAGCCTCTACTCTGCTCTCCTGCAGCCTTGCAGGGGCACCACCATGTTGTGCCCAGAGCACTGGGCGGAGCTCTTCATACAGAGTCAACAGCCATGTATTGCCCACAGGTGTGCAGTGAGCTAGTCAACCAGGCCCAGGTGAGAATCCTGACCACAGGAACTCTCATTTTATCCACACTTGTATAAAAGGGCCCCCTAATTGCTGGAATGGTAGATGAGATTAAGCCCAGAGAGAGGAATATTGATGTGAAGTTCCAGAACTCTGGGGACAAAAATGTTAAACTTTTCCAGGGAGAACAAAATAAATTATACAGAAAGGCTCAGCACAGAAGGGCTTCAGCTTGCTCATCAGCAGTGGCTGATCAGCAGGTGGCTGGAGGGCTGGCTGTCTTCACGATGCCAAAGGACAACAGTCTCCAGGTTTGAGTTCTTACCCTGACAAGCGTTAGTCAGCCACAGGATAGAATGCAAGATTTCAAAAATGATTTCCTCCTGTGCGGTCTTTCTCAAGAACTCCTGGAGGATGGGCTCATCACAATCAAGGGGGAACCAGAAAAGGTGAAGAAGTGCCAGGAAATGAGAAGCCAGCCAGCAGAGGGGTCAAGGGCACCCCAGGTGGTGGTGAAGAGCAACCCCAGGATGATGTGTGCACCAGGCCTGCAAGCAGCCAGGCCAGCTAGGAGCGGCAACTCTAGGGATGTATCGAGGGCTGCCATCACCAAGACGCCAGCTGCCATGTACTGCCTATTTAAGAACCGAATCCCCAGTTATCCTGGCTCGGACGCTTGTCCGCACTTGGTCAGTCTTGATCACAGGCTGATGAGCCCCTGCTGTCCCCTCCATGCCCTGGCTCAGTTGACAACACTTGTTCTACCTCACAGAAATGTCCAGCCCTACTCTGGAGATCTGAACACAGGTTCAGTGAGCTCAGAAGCAAGAGGACAGGGCATCTCCTGCTGAATGCCCATGCCACAGCTGCAGTGCCCACAGCAGAGCCTTGCCTCCCACCATAGCCTCTGACTGCCCCAGAGTGGGCTCTTGTCAGTGCTTGGCAGAGGCTCAGTTTCCCCCTTTCTCCTTCTTTCCGTGGTCTGGCCTTTGTGCCCGCTCTCTCCAGCCAGGAATGTGCTGCCCCTCGGCTGTGCAAAGCTGATCAGTGGAGTGGACAGGGAGCCCTGGAGTTCAAGGTCACTGCCTACTTAGAGTGGGGGTGCATAGAGCGAAGATTCTGGAAGGGCTTCCTGGGGTGACATTGGCGAGCAGGCAGGCTTGGACACATGGAGATACCCAGAGTGGGAAGTGAAGGGTGGCCTACATAGGGGGAACAGTGTGTGCAAAGGTACAGAGATGGGAAAGGGTAGGCTAGTCAGCTTGACCCCAGGTTGACAGGGCCTCAAGTGCCAGGTAAAAGGTTTGGGCTGGATCCTAAGGCAGTAGGAGCCATGGAGGGTCCTGAGCAGAGGAAGGGCCTAGAAGGGGTAAGAGGGGAGCTGGGAGCCAGCTAGGGGCTATGGGTGCTGCTCAGAAGAGGAACAATGGCTGTGGTCCAGGCTCAGGTGGGGTCCATGGGGTTGGACAGGAGCAAGGCAAAAGGAATGGGATGCTCCCAGGCACAGCGGGATGGGGCATCCACATTTGCATGTAGACCTCAATGGGAGCCCCTTGGGCAGCACCTGGCACCCCCAAACTGCAGGGTCTCATCTGTGTAAAGGGTGTGGATTTCATGAGGACAGGGGCCTTGTGCGTTTGTTCAAAGCCCCTCCCTTCAGTCCAGGAGGGCAGCAGGTATTTGGAGACAGAAGCCTCTGCTTCCCAGAGTACCCCTGTGGGCCTGGAGCCCAAGGGCAGTAGGGGCGAGGCTGGAGGGAAGCCACATTGCCTCCTCCCCATGGCAGTTCCGGGGGAGGGGGGCTTGCCGCTCTGCCAGGCCACAGGCATCTCCTTACAGGAAAAGGGTGAGGGCTGGCAGCTCTTTGGGCCGCGCGACCAGAATGAGTCCAGAGGCAGGGCAGCCGCAGTGCCTGGGGCCATGGTACTTTGAGAGGCTCAGGAAAATGTCTTAATTTCTTTTAAAGTCAGAAAGAAAACAGAAATGGACTCCAGCCTGGGTTATACTTGTCTTTACACCAAAGCAGTCAAAGAAGGAAGCAGCTGAGGAGGGCGAAGGCGGCTCCAGGCTGCTCTGCCTGGGGGGAAGGAGCTGCGCTTCATGCTGGCCCCCAGAGGACCAGTTTGGGCAACTGTGGCTCTTGCAGGCAGAGGTCCCCACCCGGCCAAGTCAGTCCAAGGTGGCAGGGACAGGCCCTGGGATGCAGTAATAAAAGTGCACATGCCCATGCACAGGAGGAGGTGCCTCAGGCCTGGGGCCGGACGTGCCAGGCCTGTTGGGGAGACCCTGGCAAACTGAGGCCCCCTCTGGGCTGTGGCGATCGAAGCCTCCACTCAACGAGTATCATCTGTGGGGTGCCCTGCCTGCATTGTGTGGCATTCCGATTAGTGCCACGATGTTGTGCCCATTTTACAGATAAGGAAATGGAAGCCGAGAGGACCAGCCACAAAGCAGCGGAGCCAGGAATACCAGTACTGCGCTGGCTCCGTGCCCTGGGGCAACAGCTAAAGGAACCAGGGTGCTGCCCCGGGGATGGGGGCCAGGGCTCCTGTGCAGGGGGGTGTGCAGGGCTTCACCAACGGGCCATGTGGTTCGGCTCTCTGAGAGCAGTCTCTGTCGCCCCATTTCACAGACAGGAACAGTGAGGCTCAAGAGCAGACAGTACCCGCCGGCGACAGCGGGATGGGATGCGGCCGGCTGCGCACCGCCGGGTCTGCCCCGCGTGGGCGGTCGCCGTGGGAAGCGGGACGGTCCGGGCACTCGCTGGTGGCCTTCTCGCCAGGATGCTCCGGGCCTCCGCCCGCCGGGACTCCAGGCCGAGAGGGGCGGGCCGGGCCGGGCGGGGCCTCGCGACGGGGCGGGGCGGGGCGGGGACCTCGGCGCCTCCTCCCGCCGTGCAGTGACCTTCCGGGAGCGCGTCCTCGTCGCTGGTGAGCGGGGAGTGGGAGCCGACGGGGCTGCGGGGTGGGCGCTCCCCGCAAGGGCGACGCCCAGCAGCGCCGCAGGCGCGGGGACCGAGGGTAAACTGAGGCAGGAGGTAGCACGCCGGAGCCGGGAGAGGGGGGCCCCCAGGCGGGTCGGCGGGTGTCTCCGGCCCTTGGCTCCGCTGTCGGCTGTCCTGCGAAGTGGAGTTCCTGCCGATGGGAGACGGGAAAGGAAGTTCTGCCTCCCTGCCCAGAGCGGGAAGCAGGGCCACTGGGAGGGCCAAACACCCCCTCTCCTGCCCATTTCGCGGAGGAGCAAGCCAGGGCGCGGAGGGACGAGGCTGGCTGAGCCAGGTGCCTTGAGGACCACAAAACGCCCTGGACGCTGCGAGTGCCTCATCCAGGTGACACGCCCCATTTCTAAGGGATGCAACCCAGGCCGGATCCAAGAGGTTGTTTTCCCCCAAGTCTGTTCGGCCCTCGCTGGCCTTAGAAACGGGTCCCTAGATTCCCAGTCCAGCTCTCAGGGGCGCTGTAGTCTGGACAGGGGCTTGGTGTGGACAGAGCGTCACCTGAGACCTGCTTGTCCCTGTGCTGCTGCAAAGGAGCTCCGCGTTCAGGTGGGCGGGGTTGAGGGACTTCCAGCTGGGAACACACTGCTGAGTGCTGGGTGCGCCTTGTTGATGGCTGGGGCCTGGGCTGGGCTGGGAGACTCCGGCTGGCCTTCCAGGGAATGGTAGTACATGGTCCCAGACATGTGCTCGAGGATGGATGGAAGTAGGGGCAGGGCCTAAGCCTCTAGGAACAAGTGACAGGCTCTTCCAAGAGGGTCAAGGGCAAGGAGGGGGTGTCAGAGGAGGCTGTGTATAAGAAGCACACGCCTAGTGTGCCTGGCAAACAGCAGGCCCTGGGCCAAAATGCCTCACTGCCAGGATGTGGGCTGAGGGCCCCGGTGTCTGTGGGGCGGTGTGGGGACTGCCCGCAGGGCAGCAGGAACCAGGCATCTTTTCCTGGGGGCAACAGCACTTTTGAAATGGGGGAAACTGAGGCTCATCCAAGAATCCCTGTCTGGGGTCACAGCTACGGCAGCGGAATGAGGGTGGGAACTGGTGTGGTCTGTTTCCAGAGCCTTGTTTCTTCCGCCATGCCCTGGAGGCCGCCTTCTCTGCCTGTTATGTGTGTGCGCGTGTGCGTGTGTGTACACACTTGTGTCTGGCCCTGACTGAATGGTATCTGTCTGGATTTGCTGGAAGCCGTTGACAGCGAGTCACTTGGGTCGGGTGAGGGGCTGGGCTCCCAGGGGAGGGAGCCACTTTTTACTCTATATACTTTTGCTTTTTCATTATTTTATTTTTGAATCTATTTCTTTTATTTGTATTTCCTTTTGTTTATGTTTGATTGTGCAAGCTATGCCTGACTATGCTGTGTTTAGAAAAGGAGTCATTCTCCACCAAGCAAATTCCCCTCTGTCACCCCTTGCCCCACCCCATCCCAGACTTGCTGGGTTACCAGCAAGGCGTGGATCCTTCCAGACCTGCTGTCTGTTACACTGTACTTTCATAATGAGAAAGATGTCACAGAGGTTACAGTGAGATGGGCTGTGAGTCATTGGATAGAAGGAGCCTTAGGACTCATGCCTGGGACAGCAGTGGCTGGAAGGAGTGATGGGCCTGGAGGGCTGGGCACAGCTGGGGGGAAGGGGGAAGGACGCCACTCTTCTGTCCCTGGGCATGGGTTTCTGTCACCTTCTATAGGGAGGCTGCAGAGAACAGGAGGGTCCCCAGAGACCCCCTGGCTCAGTCCCTCCTCACTTCACAAATGGGGACACAGGGGCCTGGGCCAGCAGTGGGTTTGGGGGCTTCTGGCCAGGAGTGAAGCCTCTCAAGGATGGGAGATCTTGGGTCCTACCCTGGGGGGCAGGAAGGGTTCAGATCTTGTGCTGCCTGTGGGCCAGGGAGGGGCCTGATGCCCCTTGGAGCCTGGCACTGTTGGCCCTCGGGCTGGAGAGAGTGGGTCTATTGGCCCTGAGAGAATCTTCTGACCCCCGGGAGAGGGTGGGTTGGCTGATGTGGGGTGGGAGACTCCCCCCTAACCCCCCGCACTGCAGGTGCTGGGATGAGGAGGGAGGCTGAGAGGGGAGGTGACACTGCTGACCAGGCGAGTGGCCTTGCGGCCCAGAGTCGAGGCCAACAGACTCCCAGCTCCGGGTGGGGATGTTGTGGGCCCCAGAGTCACACAGACCTGGAAAGTTCTGTGACTCGCTGTGCCTTGGCCTCCTCAGCTGGACAGTGGGAATCATCATGAGTCCACCATGGAGGCCACGAGGGCCGTGTGGCTCAGGGCCCTGAGCAGAGAAGCCACTGGTCCCTCCGCCGTGGCTGGGCGCAGAGCTGACGCAGTAACGACCCCCAGGGTGAGCACAGTCTGTCGTGTGCCACCCCTGCCTCGCTCCCCACAGGCCTGGAGTCTCCTGCCCCCAGGTCCTGAGCCCTCTGCTGTGCCCTGTCTGGGCCTCCCTTTCAGAGAGGCACAGCTTGGTGAGTGGCGCCACTTGAGGGCAGGGCCTTCTGTGAAGCATTTTCACCTCCTGAGCTTCTGGCTGACCTTTCTCAGCTTTGGGTCTGCACCATGGTGCCGTATCACCCCCTACCCACTGAGGAAGTGGGGTGAGTGGCCCCCACACTGACACCCACAACCCCTCACTCATCTGGTGCTCACCCGAGCGCCCCCCTCCTCCCACATCCCTGTGAAGAAGGCAGGATGGGTTATGCCTACCTAAAGTGAGGGAAACTGAGGCCCAAGAGGTGCTTTGGTCTGGGATCACTGAGCAAATTGGAGGCAAGCCAAGGTCTGGGCTCTTAGTCACCTTCTGATGGGGATAAAATAAAGGGTAGGTGGGCGGCTCTGCCCCTCTGTGCCCTGAGTCCCTCCCCAGCCTCCTGGGGGCCCCACTCCAGTGCGGATCTCTCTCAGGTCCTCCTGGGCCAGCTGCCCAGCCCAGCCCAGCCCAGCCCTGTGTGACTCAGCCTGGTTGGTTCCCCGGTCGGATGATTCAAGAGCCGGGCAGTCCCCCAGAGGCCTCCGGAAGCTCCCTGGCCGGGCTCTGTCTACGTGGGGCATCTGGCCCCCCTGGTTTCCGACCTTTAGGCTGGACAGACCCTGTGACCCCTAGGCCCAGTGGAGCAATAAGCACAGCCAGCCTCCAGAAGCACAGCCTTGGGTGGGGGCAGGAGCATGGGACTCAGACCCCGCTCTGTCCCTGGGGCCTCAGGGACACCACCACAGCCCTGTGGGCCTTGATTTGTTCTGTACAGTGGGGCACTTGGATGGTGGGCTCTAGGGCCCAGTCGACTGGCACTGGGCATCCCATATGGGGATTTCCTGAGCACTGGCTGGGTGCTATGGCAGAGTGACATGAGCTCCCTGCCCACAAAACCCTGGGGAGAAGGGTGGACACAGGCTGCATGGGTAAACCTTGAAAACATGATGTTCCGTGAAAGAAGCCAGACACAAAAGGCCACATATGAAACATCCAGAAAAGGTAAATCTGTGGAGCCAGAAAGCAGGTCTGGTTACCAGGGTCTGGGGGAGGGGGAAATGAGGGGAGACTGCTAATGGGGAGATGAGAATGTTTTAGAACTTGGTGGTGGGTGCACAACATTGGGATGCCACTGAATTGTGCACCCAAAATGGCTAACTTTACACGATGTGAATTTCTCTTCAATTAAAAAAAAAATAGAAAAAACCCTGGACAGGTGCCCCCGAGGGTCTTAGAGCAGAAGCGATGTGGTGGAAGTAGACGCTCCGAAGGGCCTTGACGGCAGGTGGAGCCGGGTCTGGGGCCCGGGGGTCAGGGACTAATGTGGCGATGAAACTGAGCTTGTAAGTAGGGGACAGTGCAAGTTAATGTCCAAACCTGGACCTACTGAGGGGTTGGTTCCAGACCATCGTGATAAAGCAAGGATAGCTATAAAGCGAGTCAGATGAATTTTTTGGTTTCCCAGTGCATAAAAAAGTTATGTTTCCCCCACACTGTAGTCTGTTATGTGTACAGTAGCATTGTGTCTAAAAAACCCGATGTGCCTTCTTTTAGTTAGAAAATATGTTATTGCTAAAAATGCCAACCGTCATGTGGGCTTTCAGTGAGTGAGTTGTGATCATGTACTGCCGATGGCCATAATATCATAATAATGAAAAAGGTGGAGAATTACCAATATGTGACAGAGACACGCAGTGACAAAATACTGTTGGAAAAATGGAGCCCATAGACTGGCTGCATTTGTAAAAAAAATTGTAAAAAATGCAGTATCTGCAGAGAACATTAAAGTGAGGCCCACCTGAACTGTTTTAAATGCATTCCACCGGTTTTCCCAGGAATACATTTGGTTCGCCCCAGGACCCCTCCAGGATCCTGCACTGCCATCTTATTTCTCTGTGGTCTCCTGCCCTTGGTGACACCCCCACCTCTCCCACGTCTTTCCAGGAGGACGGTCTCCTGGGTCAGGGCAGGAGTTTGGATGGAAATGTGTCCTCTGGAGCCCTGGGCTGGCAGGGGCTGCCGGTGTGAACCCAGGGGCAGGTAGCGGAGGCCAGGCTGGGCGCCTCGGGTTTCTGATGGGAATAAGACGTCCCTAATGTGTCATGACCTTGACACTTGTGCAGAGGGCTGGAGTCAGTTATTTGGTAGGATGTTTGCGATTTGGCTGGGGTTTTGCATTTTGGGCAGGAATACCACAGCAAGGGTGTCTACCCCGTAAACCGTATCAGGAATTCATGACACCCATGTGTCTTATACTGGGGGCCCATGTGTCTTAACATTGAGCACCTGTAAAAGGGACACATCTGAGAGTGAGAGGGGCCATTAGTTTGGGATAAAATGGGCTTAAACTGGGACCTTTCTGGGAAAAGGCACATGTGGTCACCTTGAGGATGCCTGAGGTCTGGCCCAGCTCCGTGCCATGCCTTCTAGCCTCTTCCCTTTGGCTCTGGGCCTCAGTTTCCCTGTCTATATGTGAGGTTCAGTATGGTATGAAGGCCTCCCACCTGCCTGGCCTGTGTCACACTCCAGGGGAAACCTCATAGATGAGAAAGTGGGCTGAGATGGCCTGGCCTTGCTGGAGGTGACGCAGTGGTGAGCCCAGCTGAGTGGCCAGGTCCCAGCACTCTGGGCCCAGGGCTCGGCACCCAGCAGCACAGGGCCGGTGTTCTCCTGGCCCCAGGGGAGGCGGCCCTCCCTGCTGTGCTGAGATCAGACCCTTTCCCTGGCACCCTGAAACGCCCTCAAAGCCAGAGGGCAGGGCAAGGGGGAGCGGGAGGGAGAAACACAGGAATGTTCCCTGCCCGGCCCTGTGTCACATGCCAGCCCCTGGTGACGCTCACCCTTCCAGGTCCTGTGCATTGACCTGGGGAGGTGGGTAGCTGTCCCCATTCAGCAGGTGAGGCCTAGGGAGGCGGGAGGCATAGTTACTAAACGGTGGAGCTGGAATCTGCTGGATGCCCAACACTGAGCATTCCGTTCAAAATTATGCCAATTAGAGATGTTTTGGAAAACTATAAAGATGTAATGAACATAGCATCATAAATCCCGCTGCCCAGGGCCAGCCTTAGAATTCTGAGTGCCCGCTTGTGCAGGCCCCAGGCGAGCACCTCCTGCCCTCGGTGCCCCTGCTTGTGGTGGGCAGCCGGCTAAGAGGATGTAGCTGCCTCCCAAGGTGAGGGCTGCAGGCTGACACCCAGGTTCTGGCCCTGCCAGGCACACGGCCATTCCCCAGGAAATGTTAGCCTTATGATGACGATGGCTGGTAACATCTTCATGAATTCATTACGGTTTTTTAAATGCGTATCTATGTTATATCTATTTTTTGTTAAAATTGTGATCATTCTATAGTCAATTTTATTTTCTGCTTTCTTCATTAATGTTATGTCAAGAACAGTTTTCACATTGTTAGAGTTCTCTCTCTAAAGCTACTTTTGGGGGTTGACCAGTCTTTGATGGTCCCCAGTTGGTGGACACTGAGGTTACACCTGCATTTCATGGGGCTTCGTGGAGCTCCTGGCTGGCAGCTGCCCCTTCTCCCCTTCTCCTTGGCTCCGAAGCCTGGTGGCTCCCCGTGGCTCCCAACTGAGCATGGCCTCCTTCCTGTGTCTCCCCGACACCTGCCTCCCCCGTCCAGCCCACGGCCCATGCTTGCCTGCCTGGTCATTCTTGTCACCCCAGCTGCTTCCCTTCCAGTGTCCCTGGGGAGCAAGTGCTCGATGTCCTCCCTGATCCTGGGTCAGGGGTCTGAGGTCTGTGCCCCTCTCGGGGCTTCTCCCACTCTGTCCCCCAGGGGCCCCCAGCCCCACCCTAGCAGACCATACTGTGTTTGCTGAACTGACCCGGTTGTGTGGCTACTTATGCCACTGGACACCCCCAGCTTCCCCAAGTAGGATCAGGATGTACCAGTGGGAGCTCGGCCTCTTACTTTATGTTGGGGAAGCTGAGGGCCAGTCGGGGGTACTGACTGGCTTATAGGGCCCTGCAGCAGGTCCAGGCAGAGCTAGCCCCAGGTGCTGAGCCTGGAGCCCCCCCGGCTGTCTCTGGGCTCTCAGCCCCAATGAGCAGCTCGGCTTGCTGGGGCCTCACTTCCTGCTGGGCACCTAGCAGGCCCTCAGTGCAGGTGGCAGGGCTGCTGGGCAAGCGGCCGTGCAAAGAGCAGAATGGAGAGACCTGGTGACTGGGTTCCCAGTCCTGGGGCTGGCAGCGTCTAGGCCTGAGACAGGGCCCTTCCTTGCCCTGAGCTCTGCCAGCCTCTCAGGACTGCCAGGGGGACCTCACCAGCCTTGAACTCTTGCTAACTTCTGTTCCTTCTTACCCACTACCTCAGTGGCCCTGGTGTCAGAGTGGGAGCAGCTTTTCTAGCTGGACAGAGCCTGGCCCAGGAGTGCTGTGTGGCCCCAGGCAGGCTGCTTTCCCTCTCGGGCACACAGGGAGGGAGGAGAAGGTGATTTCAAGGTCGGCTTATGGGGTGGTTGTGAAACACTTGTGCAGAGATATACCCCGCACTGGGCTGGGTCCAGGTAGGCAACATTGATATCTCATCCTATTGAGGGAGAAACTGAGGCAGGCCCAGAGAGCTAAAGTGATTTGTCTGAGGTTACAGAGGGTCAGCTGGGAGCCAGAATTTGAGCCAACCTCTGATACCAATTGTTGAATGAATGAATGAGAAATATTAGAACATAAAGCACAGGGTGTGGACTGACACAGCCCTCAAAGAGCCCCTGGCTGGCACTTGGCCTGGGAGAAGGGGCTGGGAAGCCTTCCTGGTGGAGGGCACCCAAACTGGCCTTGGATGAGGTGGCAGAGAAACTTGCCTGGAGAGGCAAGAGAGAGAGAGCAAGAGGGTGAGAGGGCACAAGACCCTGGCAGCCGGGCCAGGAGCTGACTGGGGGCAGGGCCACCCGAGAGGCTCCTTCCAGGCAGGGCAGCCTCCTGGGTCGGGGCAGGAGTTTGGATGGAAAGGTGTTCACTGGAGTCCTCGGCTGTGGGGGCTGCTTGTGTGAACCCAGAGGCACGTAGCAGAGGCCAGGCCAGGTGCCTCGGGTTTCTGATGGCACTAAGACAGTCCCCAAAACCTGGGCATCACCTGGGACCCCCCCCTGCCAGACCCTCCCCACCTTAAACCTCCCTGATTGTTTAATCCATCCTTTGATGTATAAGTGAGTGACAGGGGGCTGGTAACAGGCCCGCCCAGGGCTTGTGGTGATGCTGAAGGTGATAGGCCCAGCCCCCTAGCCTGCACATAGTAGGTCCTTGGGAAATGCTTCCGGAGGCCTTACTGCAGCTATGTCTTCTCTTTCAGGGCTTTCCAGAACAGCAGCCTCAACAGCAATGGCCCCGCCTTGGGTGTCCGCCGTGGGCTTCACGCTGTTGCCCAGCGTAGGGGCCTACCTGGGCTCCCACCATACCCGTGGCGAGGGCCTGCGCTGGTATGACAGCCTGCAGAAGCCCTCATGGCACCCGCCCCGCTGGGCGCTGGGCCCCATCTGGGGCACGCTCTATTCAACGATGGGGTAGGTGGGCACAGGCGCTGATCTCGCAGCCATGCAGTCCACCCGCGGAGCAGGCTGGGCAGGGCCATCCTCTCCCTTCAGGGCTTGAGAGCATAGCTTCTCTTCTCCTCCAGGGGTTTAACTGCCCAGGTTCCCCCAGGGCTGCGACAGCGGTTCCCGGCCTCATTTGCCAAGAGCAGGGTGGAGAAAACCTTGGGCCTGTTGGTTGCACAACCGAGCCTTTTGCTCCAGCGCCTCCTGGAAGGGGCGGGCCCGGTGGCTCAACCTGACGCGGCCAAGCTGGGTGTTTTCACAACTCCAGGGCGAGGCTGGCTCAGTGTGTAGAGCTCAGACCTGGGCAGCGAGGACGTTTCCAAGATGGGTAACAGCAGCAGCGACAGCAACAGCAGCGGCTGCCTTTCAAGGGCGCCCGCTCACAGCCAGGCTTTGTCTCAGTTAATTGGACACCCCCCACCGCCACCGCTCCCTCCCCTTCAAAGGACACGGGGCCAGTGGGCAGGGACCCTGCAGAAACCCAGTGACCCCAGGGATTGCCTTGGAGGAAAGGAAGTGCTGGATGGGGGAGGGCGCCCCCTGATGGCTCCAGAGGGAACCATGTCCAGGGAGCCAGGGCAGCTTCCGGCCTCCTGGAATATTCCTTGCCTCCTAGGTCTATGCCAGCCCAGTGCAAGGTGGGGCTGCAGATGCCAGCCACCCGGGGGGCAGGTAGCAGAGGCCAGGTCGAGTGTCCTGGGGTTCTTCTGGGAATAAGAGAGCCCCCTCAAACCTAATTGTCACCTGGGTCCCAGCCCTGGAGCCCCAGGCCCTGCCAGTCAGGCTTTCTCTGATGTGCTTTCTCCCCGCCCAGCCCAGCCCGGCCTCCACTGTTTCGGCCTCAGCTTGCTCCAACCTCCAGGCCCCCCACTTCCTCTTGGTCCTCCCTCAAGGTCCTGATAAGACACAAACGTGGCCCAGCCTCTCTGTCGTGGGACCCCGTGTAGGCCCCCTGCGGCCCCGATAAGGTCACACTCCTCATGGAATAAGGAACTTGGGCTCTGGACTCAAGCCCTTACTACTTACTGGTTGCCCGTCAAGAGATTTCAGTCTCCTCACCTATAAAAGGGGGTGATCATACCGTGCACCCCATCGCATTACAGTGGGGATGAGACGAGTTGGTGCCCGGGAAGGGCCAGAGCAGTGCCTGTGCGGGTAAGTGCGGGGGGGCGTCAGCCGTTCCCGGCGGCCTCACCGCCGCGCCGGTGACCCGGGACCAGTCCCCATCCGCCTCTCTAGGCCGGCCTCTCCTGGCCCCCCCGGACCACCCGCAGTCACACAGGCTGCCTCGGCCTCACGCCTGCCTCTGAGCAGGTCCTGGTTCCTCCCCTGGAGAACTTCTACTCTTCCCCTAAAGCCCAGCCTGAATGTTCTGTCCTCCGTGCGGTGCTCCTGGCTAGGTTAGGGGCCTCTTCTTCACGCACACGCCTCATGTCGAGCCCCGTTCACAGCACTGACGATACCAGCGGAAAATATTTATTGAGTGTCCCACGTGCCAGGCACTGCCCTAGCGCTGGCAGTGTGTTCAGAGATGCCCGCGGCAGCCCTGTGAGGGATGCTCTGCGCCTTCCCTGAGGTCACGCAGCGGTCGGTGGCAGGCTGCGCCTGGCCATCACCACCCCCCAGTGGTGAGCGTGGCTCTGTGCCCTGCATGGAGGCTTCTGGCCCCTTCCCCGTTAGCGGCTGACGGTGGCCTCTGTTTCAGGTATGGCTCCTACATGGTCTGGAAAGAGCTGGGAGGCTTCACAGAGGAGGCTGTGGTTCCCCTGGGCCTCTATGCTGGGCAGCTGGCCCTGAACTGGGCGTGGCCTCCCATCTTCTTTGGTGCCCGACAGATGGGTTGGGTAAGTGTGGCCTTGGCCTGTCTCCCTGTCCCTGGAGATGGCCCTTGGGGGACATGGGGCATCACGTCCCTCATGGGGTCAGGGTCTAAAGGTGGGGGCAGGGGTGGCACCTGGCTCGTGGTCAGCGTCTCTTCACAAGCTCTGGGGGCCAGTGCCCTCCTGTGGAGCCCCCCACAGCTGCTTTCCCTCCAGTGAGGGGAGCGTGGCAGGGCTGACAGACGCTGGATGCAGTTGCAGCTCTATGTGCACCCCATACATGGCAAGGGCAGGCAGGGCGGCTGTCCCCATATTACAGTTGGGGAAAATGAGACAGAGAACGGTGGAGAGCTTGGCTGAGTCCCCTAGGGGTGGACTGGAGTGTTCCCTTGAGTGTACCCAGTGCCTGGGCAGCAGGGACACCCTCCCACCCTGTGAGTCCATTGAGTCTCAGGCCTTCTCCCGTGTCTCCATAGGCCCTGGTGGACATCCTGCTGGTGGGCGGGATGGCGACAGCCACAGCTGTGGCCTGGCACCCGGTGAGCCCAGCAGCTGCCCGCCTGCTCTACCCGTACCTGGCTTGGCTGGCCTTCGGGTCTGCACTCAACTACTGCCTATGGCGGGACAACCGTGGCCGGCGTGGAGGCGGGCGGCTCGCAGAGTAAGGGCACCCTGCCCTGTGAGGACCTCAGCTGCCGCCCGGCGCTGTCAGTAGCCCTCTCGCTTTTACAGGCCTTGGGTCTGTCTGGGTCTGTCTGGGTCTCTGCCCAGGGGGTCACCACCACCTGCAGAGGGCTCTGGGCTGCTGGCCCACCCTAGGAACAGTCCTGAGCTTTCTGCCCTTCACGAAGCTTGCTCTCAGAATGTGGAATTTTATAAGCCAAATAAAATTTTTAACTTCCTAGCAGTGGCTTTTCACCTGGGTGAGATGCCTGGTTGTGGGGAGGGAGACGGGCTTGTCCTGCTGTGGATCTGACTGGGCTGTCATGAGATGTGACTGGATGTGGCAGGGCTTCCCCACACTTCTTGGGACCCTCACTGTGTACAGGTGCCAAGGCCTGCTCAGGATGGCGCGGAGGGAAACTGGCAGAGTGGAGAGCAGCTCAGTTCCGACCTGGGGCCCACACCCTGGCCCTGTGCTCCTGTTTGGCTGGCTTAGACTGGGGGGTGGTGGGGTGAGGGGTGGGGCTGGGCCCAGACTGACCTGCCCCTGGGCTGCCGGGACTCATGCCAGCCTCACCCACCCTGGCACACAGCAGCCCCTCGCTAGCCAAGGCCAGCCCAGGTTTGAAGGTGTCACCCTGGCTTTGAGGTGGGTGACTCATGACCTCTCCAGGTGGCTGTGTAGAGTTAAGAGGGCTGGCAGGGGGCCCCTCTGCTCAGTCCCTACACTCTGAGCCGCGTGTGCCGCACAGCCTCCCAGAACCGGGGCTGGTCCCGCCTCTGGCTGTTGGTTACCCGTTTACTTTTGGTTGTTAATTGAAATTGGCAAAATGTCCAATATCTCGTCAACTCCAAATGTCCAACACTTATAAATTCTGCTTTTGAGAATTCTTAATACAGAGAAATTGACATGGGTGACATGAGTGCCAGAAAGACTTAAGAGGAATAGAACTGTGTCCCCTGCGATGATGTTTTGGTCTCCTGGGACAGTGAGGGCCCTGCTGGGGGACTTCTGTGGGGTCACCTGATTTCCGCTGATTGGAGATACGAGGACATCTGGAATTGGGGGAAAGCACGTTTATAATCAGGAAAGCTGGGGTCGTGTGGTCCTCTGACCCAGTGACTGCATTACCCGTCTCGGGCATCCACACAAACCACTAGGTGTGCACGCCTGCCCTGAGGGGCACAGGAGGGCTCCCTGCAGGGCAGCTCCTGGGAGAAGCTGCCTGTGGTTGGGGACGCCATCCCTGGCCTGGGTTTGAATGTTTTAACCTCCAAAACCACTGGTGGGTGGGATGGCAACGGCCACAGCTGTGGTCTGGCACCGGGTGAGCCCACCAGGCATCCACCTGCTCTACCTGTACTGGCCGACTGCAGCCATGCACCTCTCAGGCACCAGCTGCCAGGCTGTGCTGCCCTGTGGGCTGCCTGGGTCTCCCATCATCCCCAAGACTCCCATTCCCCCAGGCCTCAGGAGTGTGTGCTGGAGCCGGGGTTCAGGGTTCACATGAGGATGTAGGCTTCCGGGTGAGGCCGTCACACAGGATGGGCCTCAGTGCCACATCTGCCCCACTGTGCCCACTCTGAAATGGGACCAGCATTGGGAAATGCAGCTGTGGGTTTGTGAACTATGATCCCAGCATCCCCCAAGTTCATACGTTGACTCCTGACCCGATGTGATGGTGGCAGGAGGTGGCGCCCCCATGATGGGAACAGCACCTCGAGACCCCCCCGAGTGTCCTGCCTGGACACAGAAAGGGTGCTGCCTGAACCAGGGAGAGGGGCCTCACTGCCCTTGCCAGATCCCAAACCCACCAGCCCCCTGATGTCGGGACACCCCAGCCCCTAACACTGTCAGAAAGATGCTTGCTGAGCACGCCGCCCTGTTCACGGCACTTTGTGTCAGCGGCCAGGAAGGACTCTGACGGGCCTAAGCACCACCTTACTTTTTGTTTCTTCGGTTTCGCAAAGCTCACGTCGTTATTTTGGTTTTCTTGAACGACCAGCCAGGAAAACCGCCGACACACCATGCCAGGCCTGTGGTTCCAGGGCTTCCAAAGAGAAGGGGAGGCAGAAATAAAGGCATACTTACTGCAGGAACACAAACTAGGCTGGGGCGAGAACAGGGCGCCAGCAGCCCGCCTGCAGACGGAACCAGAGATGAAGTCTGGCCTTCGGGGCAGGGGTGCTCTCCGGTTGCGGCTGAGGTTCTGGTTAAGGGGATGGACGGACACTGACACACACGGGAGGCCCCATCAGGTCCTGTTTTGCTGCAGGAATCTTGGCTCCAAAATGAAAAAAGGACCCCCCCAACCCTAGCACATACACAGGTAGCCTTGAGAAGCAGCACCCCTCGGAGCCTGCCCATCTTCCCATTAGCTGGGCCCAGGCACACTGCAGCCACACATATGCTGGCGTCTGACTCCAAATTTCAAACAAAATTAAGAGAACTTATATTTTTCTCCCACGAATGAAACAATAACAAAAAATCCAACACTTGGACGCTAGACTCCAGTGGATGATGCCATCCGGTATAATGTTCTTCTGGACTCATCTTTCTCAGCGTCTGCCGCCTGGTACTCTGCTGCCCACACTTGTCCCTGAGCTCCCAAGCCAGAGTGTCCCAGCCAACCTCAGATGAGGGGAGCCACTGCAGTGCCGGTGACAGGGGGGCCGCTGGGCCCCAGGATGGCCCGTCCTTCCCAAGTGGAAAAGCCACAGCAACCACTGTGGCCTTCCTGCCTGGAGCTTCCTGGAAGGGTGCTGGTGAAGGGTCTGGTCAAGCTTGTTGGGCAAGAAGGCTGGGTCTGGTAGCTGGTTCCCCAGGGTGTTCTGGGGGCGCCTGTCACTCAGGGCCCCGGGGTGGAGTGTGGCCTGACACTGAGGAGCCACAGTGCCCTCACGGAAGCGCAGGAAAAGCCAGCCTGGCCGTGTCGATGTTGGGCTCCCACAGCCATGCCCAGAGAACCCTGCTTCTGAGGTTACCTCGCCAGGCTCCCCAGAGCCCTTCTTTGGCTAACACCCTGGGAAGCATGGCAGCCCAAGAACCAGACTCTCTGGAATAAAGCCCTTAGCTGAGCTGAGACCAATCACTGTGCGGATGGTGGTGAGCAAAGTACGGATGGGGCCTGGCACTCAGGCCTGGGGGCACTGGGGCTCCCGACCTACAGGGGGAGGAGAACCCTGAGCTGGGCAGCGGCTCACAGGCCAGGCTGTGCCCAGAGGGGGTTGGGGGCAGGGGGGAAGTCCACAGAGGCTAAGGCTGGAATCCACCCAAGCGCACAAGTGGGGGGCCGGCGAGCGCCTAGATGAGGCGGGTGACATGGCAGTTGCTGGGCTCGTCCAGGTACAGGGTGCTGAAGACGTCATTGAAGAAGGTCGGGTGGTACCTGCAGGCTCGCTCACAGTCCGGGTTGAAGTTCACCTCAAGGATCTGTGGCTGCATCACTCGCTTCCCTGACGGCACAAAGCACAGGGCCTCTTACTCCTGGGAGGGCGGGCTGGTGAGCAGGGCCTGGAACTCCGCTCTCCTGGCTTCCAAGGCGCCAGGTCCAAAGCCTGCTCCTTAAGGGGAGGCCCCGGGAGTCATGGGAGCCACCACACCCAGCTCAGACGTCAGATTTGGTCCAACAGAGGAAGCAGAGATGCAGAGTGGGCAGGGGTGGGCCTGCCTGGTCACCCTGGAACCACCGGTGGCCCAGCCCGGGCTGCCTGCTCCCTCTGCCTGTCACATACAGGCCCAGCCCTTGGGAGCTCTCTCCCGATGCCCCGGCAGCCTGCCCACCCTTCCGTCTGTGCTCTGCCCTGCAGGCTGTCACCCCTGAATGGCGAATCCCCCAGAACCCAGCTCTCCCCACTAACTTGAGGCAAGGGGGAGCCTGGGCAGCGCTCAGCAGGACAGAGCAGCAGCGGTACCTCTCCCTGTCCCCCGGGAGTGGGTGTGAGGAGGGCTGGGTGATGGACTTCGGGTAACGGGGGGACAGGCTGGGTTATGGGGAAGCCTCCTCACCATCTGGACCATTGTCCCACTTCAGCATGAGGTCGATGGCATACATGGCTCGAGATGAGGGATAGTCGCAGAGGCCCATGGGTGGCGGCTTGGCACACGCCGCCTGGAATAGCTCTGTGAAGGCCCGGAAGATTTCGGCCTGGGGACCAGGGGAGGCAGGGTCAGGGGCCTGTGCGGCTCTGACACTGGTGTCAGCCCCCAGAGCAGCCTCTCAATATGCAGTTGGCTGCCCCTTCCTAAGTCCCAGCTCTCAAATGGCCCAAGTCACTTCCTACACCCTCCATGTCTCCAGACTTGGCAGCAGCCACCTCCGTCCCCCACCTGCTCCCTCCCTCCTGGTGCCCACCTACTGCTTGCCTCAGAGCCCCCATGGTGCCCTGTGACTGAGGCACGCACAGCAGCACCCCAGGACGTGGAGGTGAGCGCATCTCCAGCCGTGCCCTCTGCTTAGCTTCTTCTGGGACAGGCAGGGCCTGCCACTGTCTGGCTATTCCAGGCATGCCCCAAATGCCCCTCTGGTTCACCCGAGGAGCCCTGCGTATCACCCCACATGCACCAGAGCAGGAGGAAGGGTCTTGGCGCCTGCTGCCTCGGTGGGAGGAGGACCACCCAGAGGAGAAGACCCCCAGCCGGCCAGTGCCCACCCACGAGGGAAGCTTTGCTCAGGACTCACCTGGACGCTCCTCCATGGAAATTGTGGGTGTTGATTCTCGAACTCGGGGATGAACTCATCGTAGTGCACCTGTGACAAAGGGCCCTTCGTGCTCTGCAGGCAGGCCTCCGAGGCCGGGCAGGGAGATCGGAGGCTGGCGGGGGAGGGGAAAGCTGCTTCCTCAACCTCTCAGGGCACAGGGGAGGCAGGAGCTGGGGTACGAGCTTGGCGCTCTCTGGGTGACTCTGGACAAGATCTACCTCTAGGGGCCTCAGCGTCTTCCTCTGCAAGGTTCCCTGCTCAGCCGACTCTGCAGGGCTGCTCAGAGGCTGTACGTGAGACGCTGGGCTCGGGGCTTGGGCTGCTGGTGCCCATCCACACCTCCGAGCAGGGCACTGGAGGCAGAGCTCGCGCCCGCGTCTGCATGGCTCAGCTCACAGTGCTTGAGGACAGCAAGACTTCACCCAGAACATACCTGCTCATGGCTCAGCTCTTTCCCAGGACAGGCCAGCATGGGCTCCCTGTGACGCCCCACGCTCCCGCCCTGCCTGACATAGGTCCCTACACCTGGGAGCTTCCAGGGAACACATGACATTTGGAATGACATACTAAGTTAGGGGGAAGGCCCTCAGAGACGACTTCCAACCACATCCTGGGGCCCCAGAGGGGGCAGGGAGTACTGGGAACCGGCCTTCAGCACAGCCCAGGACAAGAGGAGGGGCAGGGAAACCAGCCCTGTGGGGCGCACGCACTGCACGGCCACTCTTTTTCTAGGTGCCTCCTGAGGGGACTTCCTAGGTACGGGTGTGGTGTATTTACCCTGGCACGCCTATCACCAGGGAGAAACCAGGGCTGACCCAGACATCTGGTACTGAGTGAGCAACGGCGCCCGCAGCTCCCTTAGTGGTGATGACGGCTGAAAACGTGGTCCTCAGAAAAAGCTGTGGTAGGGTTTGTTCAATAAGGCGCCCCCGATACAAAAATACAAATATGGAAAACAATCCTTTGAATTGGTTAGGGACGTTCTCAGCTGAAAAGAACGGAGAGCCACCTGGGAAGGACAATCGCATGCAGGAGAGCAGCTCACCTGCAGGGCCACGGCCCGCCACCAGCCTGCCACCAGGCCGGAGGGCACTTCAGGGGTGACACATGGGGCGGGGCGGCCTAGTTCTCCTGTTTTCTTCTGCCTCCCAGAGTCCACCTCTACCTCTGTCTCAGCTGGGCCTCCCTGTCCCGGGCACGCAGCTGGCTGGCTGGGGTTTGGGGCCCTCAGCATAAGAGGAGCTTTACCCCGATTCCCCTTTGCTCAAGGAGCCCAATAGTGCAGGGAACACAGGGCCCAGGGTCCAGGCAGGGTCGCCGGGGGCCATGTGACGCACACCTGTGCCTCCCCAACCCTGTCTGTCCTTGTGCTCAGCAGGTGCCGAGCGGAGGCAGTCTGTGCTTCCCCTCCGGGACCCCCCTGCTCCTACTTGCCCCAGGACCTGGGGAGGCTGTGGTTCCCGTGACCTCCAACAGAGTGCGCGCCCCACAGAGCCACAGGGGGCGCTGTTTGACAGGTACCAGACCACAGCCCTTCTGACCAACTATGCAGCCTGCCCGGAAGACAAGCCAGTGGGTGTGGGGCCCAGGCTCACGCTGGCCGGCCTCCCTGTGAACCCATTACCCAGGCCCCCCAGGCCCTACCTGCTTCAGTACCACTTCCGGGTCATAGTTCATGACGGTGAAATGTTTCTCATAGTCATCCAGGTCATTGAGCGCAAAGGGGCTGCAGGATGAGTGGAGAGATACTAGAGTGGGTCCTGTATGTGGCCAAGTCCAGGCAGGGCAGGTACTTGGAGCCCTGGGCCAGGTGCCAGCTCCTGTGTCAGTGCCCCTGGTGGGTGGTGCAGGAGCCCCTGGGTAGAATTTTGATCCACGGAAGTGGGGACCCGCCCTGCCCATCTCCCCAGTTACCGGTTGGAGAACCGCAGCCAGAACACGTCATATGCGAACACCCTCAGGGGCTTCACAGACCGCAGAAGCACGATATAGCGGATGTCGAACTTGACACTCCCCACATCTTCACGAAGGAACAAGACAGGACTTTCAATGTATTTGGACACAACCTGGGAGACAGACACAGGCTCTCAGGCACTCTCACCTCACCCGGGCCAGGACAGAGGCCCTGAGCTCGCCCTGTCCGCACCCGGCCCCCCTGGCAGTGGGTTCGCATCCTGGAGAGGTGTGCTCCTGTAGCCTAGCTCCCTGCCTTGGTGTCCACGGACCTGCACCCCATACTCTGCTCCTTCTCTGCCTTTGCCAATCCTTCAGGCTCTTTATCTTCAACTTTACTTTAAATTGAAAGAAAAGATCGCACCAGTTTTGAAAACTGAATACAAATTCTCAGCCCTAATTCCAATTGCCCATCCCCACTGGCTGGAATCTCAATGGTGTCCCTGAGTCCTACAACTACTGCCGATGCTCCTCTGATATGCCCCGGGTCCCTGAGGGGCTCCCTGTCCTGGCCTGGACACTCACTCCTGCCGGGTGGTCATACGTGGTCAGCATGTGGGACTGTGAGGTCAGACACACCTAGGACAGCTGATCGAGCCCCCCTCCTCTTACTGGGACCGTCACACAGCCCCCTCCTTTGGCAAGGGCAGCAGGAAAGGGCTGTGGAGGGTTTGGGAGACTCCTGTGAGCCGAGTGACCCCAAGTACCTGCCAATGCTGAGGCCCACACGCACAGGTCCTCACACCTGAGTCCCCTGCCACTCTCTGGTGGCCAACCCATGTGCCGAGCAGGCATCCCACTTGGGGCCGAGGGCCTACCTTGGGGGTGCTCTCGCGGTGCCGGACAATGCTGTGCAGGCTCCTGGTGATGTGGGTGTCCAGGCTGCGGGCCAGGTTCCAGGGCTTGCAGATCCAGTGGTTGTCCTCGCCCCTGGGGGCACAGGGGCTGGCTAGGCTGTGCCTGTGTCCACCCGCCCAGGCACTGTCTCCCCAGGTCTGTGGCTACAGGAGGGGCACCCAGCCTCCCCTGGTGTCTCAGAGATGTTTAGAGACTGGAGCTTGGGGAGTGAGGAGCTGTACTCTGGTGGAAGGATGACCCGAGCAGTGGGGTGGAGGCCCCTGGGCAGCATGGAATGCTCAGAGCCCACAGCTACCAGCACCGCAGCCTGCACATAGTAGGTTCTCAGCCAAGCAGCAGACTGGGCTATGTGAGGACAGGCTCGAGATGAACATAGGTGTCTCGGCTGCACAGCTCTGGTGCACGGAGGTCCTTACCGCCTCTCACGCTGCTGGAAGTAGCTGATGAACTGGGGCAGCTCGGTGCGCAGGTTGAAGGTTCGGGGCAGCCAGGCCGGGCCCTCAGGACCCCCCGCCCGGCGTGCGATGGAGGCCAGGCAGTCCTTCACTGTCAGAAGGCTCTCGCAGGGGAACTGGTTCAGTAGCACTTGGGGCCGTTCCTGGCTGAGCTTCCTGCAGGGCCAAGGCAGGTGCAGCCAGCTCAGGGTGGCCAGAGCCTCTGGGGCCAGCCTCAGGAGCCCCAGGCTGGGAGGCGGCTCACCTGTAGTCCTTGAAGTGAGAGAAGTTATAGAGGATGTCGGCGTCCGCTTCGTTCTGGGTGAAGGTGAAGCGCGGGTGGGTGAGGTGGCTGAGCACCTGCTGGATGTCCGTGTAGACCCTGCAGGGGAGGCCGGGCTGAGCTGGCTGCCATGCTCCCAGGTCTCAGCTGCTCCCCACTGGCTAAGAGGTCGAGGCCGAGTTAAGTCCAACTCTGCAGCCCTGGCTCCTCAAGTCGGACAACCCCAGCCTCTGCCTGCTGAGCAATGGGGCCACCTGGAGCCTTCTGACCCTGGGTTCCCCATCTGTGACATTGAACCACAGGGCCACGTCACACTTGCGAGGATGAGACAGGACAACCTCAGGGTTTACCAAACACAGTTTTTTTCCTCCCAGGCGCTAACAGAGGATGGGCTGACATTGCTGGTCCTGAGGACACATCAAGAACTCTGCCCGCAGAAAAGGAAGCTGGCATTCTGGGTGTCTGCAGGTGAGCGTGTGGCCAGGACAAGTGCCCCAGACGAGGCCTCATTCCGCACTGGTGCTCTCCACTGCCTGCCCTGCCTGGCCCGGCCATGCTGGGGCAGGTGGAGACGACCACACGTTTAAAGTGACAGGGCCAAGTGTGAAGGCAGGAGGGTGGCTCAGCCTGGGCCAGCGCTCCAAGGAAAGAGGCGAGCCGGCCCTGCTGGGTGGGGCCAGTGTGAAGTGCGTAGTCTGTGGCTGGAGCAGGAAGGCAAGGCTCAGCCGGCCTCAGTGAGGCCTCTGGGCCCGGGGGGGACAGGGATACTGGGCAGAGGGCCTCAGGAAGAGCCCCTGGACTACCTGGGTCAGGGCAATGGCCTCAGGAGAGGAAGGCAGGCAGAGGGACAGTGGGGAATAGAGCCCAGGACCTGGCAGAAGGGGCAGACTGGAGCATTCTGCCTGCTTCTGGCTGGACCAGGTCTGGGCAGCCAGTGCTGGGGGCTCCCCTGAAGGCAGAGGCCAGCCTGCCCCTGGCTGGGCCGGGCCCTGCCTCTAAGCTGGCTCCACATCTGGCGGGTAAAGTTCAGCACCTCTGCTCCCCATCTGTAAAACGGAGCATCTGTTTCCACCCAGGGTCCAGCCTGAGCTTGCCTGCCGGCCTTACATAACATGCCAGCCTACACCGCAGACACCTGAGAGCAGCCCCAGCTCCTGTGCTTGGTGCCCAGAATGTTCGCGGCCAGCCCAGGCTCCTGCTTTCAAGAGGGGCGTGTGCGGGCAGGCCAGGCTGTGTCTCCACTCCAGCATGGGGTGAGCACACCCCTCACTGTCCACAGCCTTCTCCCGGTCATCCTAAGACTGTACCCTGGCGTTCCTGTCACTGCCACGGTGCTGGCAGACAGTGGGGTTCCCGAGTGCTTCCCATGCCAGGCCCTGTTCCAGGGTCTCAGGGACTGTGGGGTGTGAGGAGTCTCAGCACGAGCTGAGAAGGGGCAACACACTTGAAGATGTGGTCGCTGGGGTACACCACTGGGTCGATGGCAAGTGGCAGCTTCTCCTTGTTTTCCTCCAAAATGGCCTAGGAGGAAAACACCAGGGGTTAAACAGGCCTTCAAGAGATGGAGCAACTGAACACAGGCCTCTCCCAACCTGGCACACCAGGGTTTAATGATCTGGGGGGACACACCCAGGCCCCAGGGGGAGCCTGGTGCAGGCCCTAAGCTCGCAGAGCCCTTCCCCCATATTCAGGTGCTTAACAACCTGTTTTGTATCAAAAGAACAATGTAAATATTGTTCTAAATCTTCTCAACACTACCTCCAGGTCACAGGTGGCCAAAGTGCCCAGCCTGTCCTGGGAGGGGCTTTGTGGTCCCAGGGAGCCCCCAAACTGCTCCAAGCTTAGCGTGGTGGTTTAAAACAGGCCCACAAAATCTGTGACACTCCCTTCGAAAGGCAGAGTTAGTTCACCTCCCCCGCGTGCGGGCTGGGCTGAATGAGCCGCTCTAACAGAACAAGTGTAACAGCGGGTGCCCCCCCTTCCCTGCCTTTAGAACACCTGCTCTAAGGGAAGTTAGCCACCACACTGTGGGACACTCAGTTCCCCCTGCTGTGGAGAGGCCCACGGGGGACGGACTGAGGCCTCCTGCCAAGAGCACCCCCTCGCCAGGCATGAGTGGGCCACACAGATGCAGGTGCTCGGCCCTCCAGCGTCAGATGATGTGGCCCTGACTGACGGCACCACAGGGGATCCCAAACCATAAGCACCCAGCTGAGCCATCCCCTACCGCTGCTCCAAAAGGTGTGAGATAATCAATCTTTGCTGTTTAAGCTGCCACGTTTTGGAGTGATCTGTTTGCTGGTAATAGCTACCTAATACAGGCAGCCCCAGGGCCCGCAGCACAGGCCTGATCCAGACAGGCAAATGGACGGCCGGACCACCAGTGCTTGCTTGGCTCCTATCTCCGCCCTCTTCCTGGCCAGCAGAGGGCACCCCAAGAAAAAAAGACTCATTTTAATTCACGTTCCTGCAACAAACAACTTGAAGACCTGAAAGTCTTTGTCTCTAAGCCACTCCTAAGCCCTGACCCTCTGCATTTACCTACCTGTTCACTAAGTACCTACTAAGTGCAGGCGCTCTGAGGTGCTGAAACACACCTCTGAATCAAGAAATACGAGCACTGAATTTCTGGCATGGGTACAGTCCAATCACGGCTCCACTGGGCAAAATCACGAGGAAAGTCCAGCAGGACCACCGCTACGGCCCAGCCTCTGTGATCAACAGCACCACAGACAGCAGGCATCACGAGGCACTTCCTGCTGTCATCTGACCTAACTTGTTTGTGCCTTTCCACAGCCCCCTGCCTCGAGGCACTCAGTGAGCAACTGATGCCAGAGGCTGCAGGGAAGCCTCAACAGAAGCTGCCACAAGCTGTCAGGTCCCCCTGGTGGATTCCAGCTCTACCAGCTGTGTGACCTTTGGCAAATTACTTAACCTCTCTGTGCCTTAGCTCCCTCATCCTCAGTAAAGATAAAAATAGGACTGTAAATCCTAACTGTTGTAAGGATTACAACAGAGCATGCCTGTTACAAATGCTAAGCACAGGCTAACTGGTCACCAGCCAACAGGAAGCTATGGCAGTTCAGAGAGCAGAGGAGAGGAGAGAGGGGCTGGAGTGGTAACCCCTGCCCAGACCTGTGTGGTTCTGGCAGCAGCTGTGTCCCTACAGGCTCCATGTCTTCCCCTGCCCCAGCCCCCATGCTGGTTCACTCTCCCCACCAGCCCAGCTCTTGTGAGTGGGCCACGGGGGGCTGTTGGGGCCCTGATGGAGAGGCTGCCTGTGGACTGAAGCACCTGTGTTGTCCACAATACTAACACTACTGACGACTACTTGTGGCGGCCTACCGCGTGCTGGGAAGTGTACCATCCAGTGCTTGCGTGGTGCCTCTACATCCTGGTGCAGGAGGTGTCATGTGAGGAAACAGTACTGAGCCAGGGCTCACAGCCAAGCTGCTCGGCCCATTACACCTCCCCCTGCTCCCCTGAAAATGGGGGAACGCAGCCTGGACCACCAGCTCCCCCACCGACACCCAACGCTCTGAAGGGACAGTTCCCAGCATCAGGCACCCTGGGGTCTGAGCTCGGGACTGGCACCCAGGCTGTGGGGTCACGGGCAGTTCACACTCACTCCCTGGGCTCTGAGCCCCCATCTCCCAGATGCTCCCAACTGTCTCCATCTCTTGCAGTAGTCAGCTGGCATTCAATACCCTTTGTTGACAGGATGCAGAATGCTCCAGAAGCCACCAGGCAATGGGCCCAGGGGTCAGAGGCGGAGGGTCACACCTGGTAGTGCTCACTGGGTGGCTCGGGGGTGGAGGAGCTCAGGTCCAACATGTCGGCAGGGGCCCAGGGCAGCAGCCTGCACTTCCGGATCAGAGGGTCTGCTTCTCCATAGGCAAAGTCCCGGGTCACCTCCTCTGCACCAAGACACGTGCCCATCGGGGGGGTGCGGCAGGAAACCGAGGCCCAGGCCCAGCCTCCAGGGTGGGCGGGTATCTGACTTACCACCTGTATCCAGGTCCCTCAGGGGCCACAGCAGCGTGTAGGCCACGTGCTGGGGCATGTAGAAGAAGGGTGCAGTGGCAAAGCTGGGTACGTCCGCGTGCTGGATGCGCGAGCCAAACTCATCCATGACATACCACACTGGCACCTTCTCCTCGGCTGTCTGCAGGGAAGAACATGCAGCAACCCTCGCGCACGGTCTGTCCGTCTATCCCTTCCATCCGCACACCTTCCACCCACCTCCACATCCAAACACCACCCACTCACCCATTTACGCTCAACCCTCCGAACCTGGAGCACCCATCACACGCACGTCCAGTCCCTCTAATCCCAGGTCTCTGGGACAGTGGCCCTGCCCTGTCAGACCAGGCCACGGGCCACAGACTGCAGTGCGGTCATGTGTGCGCTGGAAGGTGGAAGCAGGCACTCAGCCTAGCAGCTACATGGATGTGTTTGATTTGTATGTGTGGCAGGGGGAGAGAGGCTTCGAGTTCAGGAAAGATTGCTGGAGGAGGCAGCATCTAGGCTGAGACCATGAGAAACGACTTTTGTCTTTTCCCAAACCAGACGTGGTGAGGGCTGGAGAGGAGAATGAGTCCGTGGAGGTCGGCGGGGCAGGGGCAGGAGATGAGAGCCCGACGTGTGCTAGAGAGGCTCACCTCTTCTCCCGAAGGTGGCCAGGAACTACGGAGGGCTTTAGGAGGGTGACAGAACCAGAAGGTGCCAGGAAGAGAGAGCAGAGGCACTGGGCCCAAGTCTATGAGCTCAAATGCCATGTGGACCCCTGGGGCCTTGGCACTGGCTGGCCCAAGGCAAAGAGTATCAGGGCCCCGGTGACATCACAGGGAGGGAGGGAGGATTCTATGGGCCCCAGGAGAAGAGGGGTTGCTCACATGTAGGGCAAAGGCCCCCAGGTGGGGTTGGGGCTCTCCTGGGCTGCCCCCTGCCAGCGTGGAGTGTGAAGGCCTGTGTTAGGGTCTTTCCTCCGCTTCCCCGGGGGCTGGCGGCCCACCTACCCCATGGGCCAGCTGGTAGGTCTGGTTGAACTTCCACATCTCCTCCAGCACCAGGTCCACGGCCTCAGCACTGGGCAGCTCGCCGTGGAACTCGATGCCCATGAGGTTGGCCATGCGGTGCAGCAGCCCCGGCACCTGCCACAGCTGTTGGCGGGCATGCTCCACCCGGCACGTCCAGGCGTGGTCGACGAGGTAGATGCTGCAGGCACAGGCCATGCCGAGTGAGGCTGCCATGCAGGCACGGCGGGAAGGGCAGGGTGCGGAGGGGGCCATCAGGGCCTGAGGCGGCGGATGAGGCCTGGTGCTGCGACCTGAAACCTGCGCCCACCCTGAGGTGGTCTCCCTAGCACCCCAGGCATGGGTGGGGAGCCCGGCTCTGCGCTGCTGTGTGGCCCTGGGCAACTTCTCTCTCAGCTGCTAAAACAAGGCAGCAGGCTCTCTCCTATCACTGGGATGATATGAGCATCAAATAACACCTACAACATTCTGGCTGCATACCAAGTACTTGTGTACCTAGTGACTATTAATCACAGTAATAGTATGTGTCCACAGTGGATTTTGAACTGCTGGAGCACAAACCCGTGCTCCCGACCTTGCTACCTGCAGGCCTGGAACGTGTGCAGAGGAGCCTCACGTGGAGAGAGCTCATGCATGCCCAGGATGTCTGGGTGCTTCCTGTGGGAAGAGGCCTCAAGTCCCCACGTGTACAGACACCTGCAGCCCACATGTTCTAGTGTCCCTGGAGGAGCCCAGGTGGGCCAACCACACAGCTCCCACGGCGGGGCTGTGGTGGACGACGAAGCGTTCCCACCGCAGGCCTGAGGCCAGGCCAGGCCTGCCCTCCTGCTCCACAGGGCAGGGCTGCCCAGACCCCATCCAGAGCCCTGCTGGACCAGGAGGCTCCAAGCGTGCAGGTGAGAGTGCTTTCCCCGACGGGCGAGCGGCCCTTGCCTCCATGCCCTTGCTAAAGTGGAAGGGACAGCAGGTGCTGCAGTTCTTGGGCTGGGGGGCAAGCTCGGCACTGTTTACTTTGTGTTTATTTTTGTTTGTATATCCCCAAACAAATGAAGGTTTACTCTGCCCCTGTGCTTAGAGTTATAGGGCCAGGCCTTCATGGGGAACACCTGGGGCTGAGCATGGGCAGATGCACATGAGGGGGCCTGGCAATCAGCCGCAGAGCAGACTCACAAAGAGCTGGAGGGAGAAGGGCCCAGGAACAGGAGGGCTGGTGGGGCAGAGATCGGTGCCCAGGGCTCCAAACCTGGGATCCCACCCAGCCCCTCCCAGGCCGGGCCTGGTGATGTGTGAAGGGTGCAAGGAGGCAGTGAGCTCGAGGAGGCCACTGTGCCTGAGTCACCTGCTCCTGGGCCCCAAAGGCAGCACAGGTGCCTACAAAAGCTGGTGGCACTGAACTTAGAGGAGTGACAGGCCGGCAGGTTTCTGGGTCAGAGAGCACGTGGGTGGATGGACTGGCTGCAGAAATGACCTGTGTGGCCACTCCCACCCCAGGGCTGGTGGGAGGCTGTGAGAGCTCTGCAGGCAGCCAGGCCCTTCCTGAACAGCTGTGGGCACAGGGCACCCTCTGAGGCCGGCCAGTTTCCTCAGTGTTCCAACACGGTTTGGCTGAGGGGCCTGCAGGCCTCTCCTGACTGAGGACAGCCCCTCTTGGCCTCTGGGAGGTGGGAGGCCGGGGTCCTCTCTCAGCTCTGTTCATGTCTCCTATGGCTCTGGGCAGGGCCCAGGCCTGCTCTGGGCCTTGCACCCTTGCCTGAGGATGAGTCTGGACACAAATCCCACGAGGACCTCTTCAATACAGTTTCCCAGGTTCTGCCCAGAATTGCGATTCAGCAGGACCAGGGACAGGCCCAGGGTCCTCGGAAAAGCTGGGGCTCATGAGTAAGACTGCCCTGGGCCTAACCAGCTGGGTGACTTCGGGCAAGTCCTTTCCCTGTTTCCTCATCAGCAAAACTGGACCTCATCACATCTCCATCGTGGGACTGCCACGCCGGGTGAGTGCACACTGGGGAGGCCGCTCTCGGACGGCACAACACTACCACGGGGATGTCACCGGGGTCGGGGCTGACATGACCCCACGGCCCAGCTGAAAGCAGTGGCCCCAGCAGGCTGCGTGCGGCTCCTACCTGTTGGGGTCGGCTGCTCGGAGCCCATTCTCATTGGTCACGATGACCTTGTAGCAGAGCTCGCTGCCAGGGTTGGGCTTCTTCTCACGCGCTCCCCGAGCCGCCTCATCCTCACTGTCCTCCTCCGCTTCTTCTACTTGCATTATTCCGAACATCTCCCCAGCGTCAAACACCTGGGGGGCACAGCAGGGGGTGCTGGCAAGATCCCTCCCACTCCCGGGCCCCCCTGCTCACCACAGCCCTAGACTTCTGCTTCAGGAAAGGCTGCAGTGGGCACCACACCCAGGCCTCAAGGACAAACTAAACTCCTTAGGAGAAGGACCTATTTATTGCCTTACTACCCACCTTACAGGTGGGGAAACTGAGGCACCTAGAGACAGAGGGCAGAACCGGGACCCAACCTGCCCGCTATGACTCCACCCTGTGGCACCCACACTGGAGGAGGGGCTGCATGTGTGTGTCCCAGTTGTATAGCCTGGCCCCTTGCCTTACAGGGAAAACGAGGCCCAAGAGGCAGAGGGGTGGCTCTGGCAACACTGGAAGTTGTCAGCAGAGTCAGAACCTTGGAGGCCAGGGACTGTACCCCTGTTTCTCTCTCACTAGAAGGACCAATCCAACACCAGACAGTTGGGGCAACACACAAGGAAACAGGTGCCCAAGGGCCAGCATGCCAGCCCACACAAGCAGCAGTCCAGGCCTGTAGTTAGTTTCCTGAGGTCCCAGCCTGGATGGGCAGGAAGAGAAGGACGTTGGTCTGAGAGTTTCCCTGGTGGAGGGCAACTGCTGGGCATGTGCAGCTCCTGTGTGCCCTAGAGCCAGGCTGGCCCCCACCCAGCCACACTCATGCACTGTGTGTCTGCCACAAGTTGGCAAGGGGCAGGTTCTGGAGCTGGGCTACGTGACTGAACAAGTCACTGGCCCACTCTGTGCCTCAGTTTCCCAATCCACACAATGGGAATATCAGTACCTACCTCACAGGGCTGTTGAATTAAATGACTGATGCATGAAAGAGTTTAGAACTTCAGCTGGGCAAAGACTTTGCAAACACCTGTTAGCATCGTCACACTTCTGGGACTCGTCTCTACCCCGGGAAGGGGTATCATACACCTTCCAGTGGTAAATCAGTAAAACAAAATCCCTGACACATGGCAGGGACTCAACAAAGGCCAGCTCCCCTCCAAAACCTATTTCTCATGATTCTGTAAAAAACAGAAGGAAAATTCATCCCAGCAGTTGGAAGCCAGTTATCTACTCAGGCACAAGGAGCTTTTGTGCACTGGGCACGGGATGGGCACTTGGGGGTGCAGATGAGCACCTGTGATCTTGCCAGAGGCTGAAGGCCGAGTGGCAGAGTGAAGGAAGGGCAGGCCATTCGAGGGGCCCAGACTAATGGTGCAGGGGCTTGGAGGGGCCGGGAAGACTTAATGGAAACATAATCGGAGGAAAGCAGGAAAAACCGTAAAGACTGAACATGTGGCTAAGGGGTGAGGGTGAAGGGACCCCAGGCAGGGGAGATGCGAGAGGAAGGCCCAGGTCAGAGAAGCTGGGGGCGAAGGGTGCAGAGTGCTGGAGACCCGAGGCTCAGGCGCTTTCTGGGATGGAGCCTTAGGTTGGGCTCTCCGGTACCCCTGCCAGTTTAAAGATCAGGAGAGTGGCTCAGAGGGTTGGAACTCACACCCTGGGCGTCCACCCAGAACGCCATCCCGACAGCCCTCATCCACAAATCTAACAGGGAAAGGGATATGTGGGGGCAGCATAAGGCCTGCGCTTAGAGGGCCTGGCTTCCCACAGCTGTGAAACGGGGCTGACCACGACCCCTTCGTGGTGGGACAGCAGAAGCTCCTAACAAGGTGATGAAGGGAACAGTTTGGCAGCTGGGAAGTTCCTGAACATGGGAAGAGTTGAAATTTACTTAAAAACACTCCCCATCCTTTCTGGGGGAACTGCTTTCTTCTGAGGCAGGGCCCCAGGGTCACCGGCCCTGGGTGAGGCTGAAGGTGCCCCGTTCCTGCTGGCAGGTGTCTCCCCCCTCACCCGGCCCATAGCAGCAGCAGGCTCCTCACAACAATGGCTGAGGGTTTGGGTAACACGGTGACTCACAGCTCTGCCTATAACCTCTAATGGCAAGGGAGGGTCACGGAAAAACACTGGCTGCTCCTTGGCAGAGCAACATGGCCCAGACAGAGGGGATAAGACACTGGCGGCTGCCCACAATGTGCCAGGTGCTAGCTGAGGTTAAGCCATGCGTCCCCACCCAATCTCCAAGACCGTGGGAGCTGGGGCTGTTGCACGGTCCCCGAATTCTCAGATGGGTGAGCAACTTGCTCAGGTGAGGTTTACTGCCCGCGGGGGCTGGCTGGGCTTCCTCCTTTCACCCAGGGCCTCTTGCCCTAACAAACTCCTGGGGTCCCCTCCTGCCCAGCCCAGGCCTGGGACCAGGGCAAGTGCTCAGGAAATGCTGGCAGAATCGAGGGCAAAACCACACAGGGGAAGGAAGGTCACTGGTACAGAAGGAAAGTAGTTACTGAATGCCACTGACATTTTATCTTTTTTACAGCAACTATGTGTTTTGAGCAGGAAGGTACCTGGCCCAACCTAATGTTACAGACAGAGAAGTGGGTTTTGTTCAGCAGCCAGGCTCAGGGGACACCCCTCCAGGCTCTGGGGTCCCCCCTTATCACCCATCCTACTTCATCTGTCTTGGCCCCAGGAGGCAGCCCTTGAAGAGGAGCCTGGTTCCAGCTGAGAGGAAGGCCCTCCAAGCTGGTCTGGGAATGTGCTCTGGCCTCAGCACCTGGGTCAAGCACCCAAATCCAGGGCCCACCCTCAGCCAGGCCCCGGTCAGACCCTTTCGAGGTCTGGGCTAGAGCAAAAAGAGGACCTGGAAGCGTATGTGCCCTTCACATTTTCCTTTAGATTCCTTTCCTATCCACACAGCCTTGGTTTTCTTTAAATCTGTAAAATGAGGGTGATCCGAAGCTCAAATCAGATGATGAAACCCAGAAGAATTCGATGACCCCAACAGGTAAAGCCACACAAACTCTTGGGACCCCTATTCTCCCTGAGAGAGGCAGTGGCTGAAAGCCAGTTTCCAGCCCTGAAGTCCGGCTTGTCTTGGAGAGTCACTTCCTCTCGCTGGGCCTCAGTAAGCTCAACTGTATAATGGGGCTGATGGCTCTGTGGAATCAGGTGTGTGGAGAGCTCTGCTCAGGGGTCTGGCACACAACAGGGGCCAAAGCTCACTCGGGTACCAGTTCCCACTGTGGCCCTGGCACAGCCCCAGGTGCTGGCAGGATCAAGGCCACAGGTACAGGGCTCTTGCTGCCAGTCTTAGGCCCAAGTTCTAGAAGGTCCCCACATTGCCAGGGAGGCAAAGTCTAAGTCGGTGATCACGGCATTCTTGGCTTTTCACCATCAATCCTCTGCCCACTTCTCCGGCCTCATCCATCCATGCCGCCCTCAACTCGCGGGCGCACACACCTCCTGCGCGTCTCACTGAGGCCTGGCCACCTGGGCACAGGCTTCTCCTGCCTTGGAACGCGCTTTCTCCACTTCTGCACACGGCCAACCCCCCAAACACCCTCCCATCCTCATCAGCACGTGTCGTCCGAGAGGCCACCCTCGGTGCTCGGCCAGGGGCCACCCGCAGACCACACCCTTCCCGGGAGAAGGGTCCGGAGCTGTCCACCCCGGCGCGCGCAGGGCCGCGGGGACCCGGGCTGGGGCTGCGCGCCTCAAGGACCCGCACCCCAGCTTCCCTGTTGCCTTCCAAGGGCCTCTCTGTATCCCCCCTCCCTCCCAGAGTCTCGCCCTCCCCGCGGCGCCCGGCACCTCGTGTTCCAGCTTGTGCAGGAGGCGGCCCCAGTACCGCTCGGGCACCCCCGACGCGCGCAGCGCCGGGCCGTGCAGCGCACAGAACTCGGCCCGGGCCCGCGCGCCCTCCTCGGGATCCGGGCACGGCGCCGACCCCGGGTCGCGGCGCTCTGCAGGCCGGCGCTCCGGCCCCGCGTCAGCCTCCATGGCGCCTCCTCCAGCGCCGAGCCCCACGCCGCCGCAGCCCGCGGGCCCCGCCCTCCTCCACGGCGCGCCGGCTGGCACCGCCCCACTCGGGGGCGCCCGCGCCCCGCCCTCCGCCGCCCGCCCGCTCGCCGCGCGCCGCCGAGGCGCGAAGCTTGGGCAGCGGGACTGAGAGGCCGGCGTGGGCTGCGTGCGCGAGCACGCGGGGCTGTGCGCCGGGGGCGCGGGCGAGAGGGGCGTGTGCGCCTCGGCGCTGCCGGCGTGTGCGCACGCGCCCCGGGAGGGGCGGTGTTTTCTCTCACCCCGTGGCTGCCCCGGGGGATGCCGGGAGCGAGGCCGTGCCGTGCCCACGCGGTCGTAACCGGAGACGTGGTGTGGTCGAGCTGCAGCTGCAGCACCGACGTCCTTTGAGGCTCCCGGGGGTGGGAGGGGATCCCTGAATTTTTGGGACGCTTCACCAAATTGAGGTGCTACGGAGTCTGGACCTTATCGATTTCCTTATGTTTGAATTCAGAGTGGAAAGTTAAGTAAAACTGAGAGGTTTTTCTTATGAGTTGAGGTATTGCAAAGGTACTTCGAAGTGCAGTGACAGAATTTTAAACATAATTCTTTGACCATTCTAATTTTCCAACTTGCTTTGCTTCCATAGGGATGATTTTCATTGTATTCCTGTTTGCAACTCTGCACTAATTGTAATTTCGAAAAGCTCAAAGGCTAAAGGGTTTTTTTTTTGGTGCTTCAGGTGCTGAATATTTCGATTGAAAGTTTTAAGCTGAATTTGAGCAAAAGGCACCAGTAATAGAGGATTCACTCAATGCCAGGAGTAAGTAAACTGTGCTCGAACTGTGGTTGGTGAGGGAAGCACAGAGAAAAGAACATGTCACTGCCATGCTCAAGTACTTTTCTTAATGTCACATGAGCTTTGTCACAAAAACTTTTGCAGCTCAGATACTCCAATTACAAAAAAAGTTGTAAAATTTTGACAATTATAATTTCCAGTTGGCATAATTTTACAGCTTGTCTGGATGAAATTATTAAGCATATCCAATTTCAAGTGCATTTCTTCTGGGTGGGTCTCTTAATTTAGTAAGAATGTTTGCCCCTCTATGCCGAGCCCATCAAACTTTATATTATCACACACACACAAAATGCCTGCAGTGTTCAACTTCTTAACTGAATTTAGCTGAGTAGCATTTGTAATAATGTCAGTTTTCCACTTTGAACAGAACGAACTTCCAAAAGTTTAGCTTTGATTCCATGAATTGGATGGGGAAAAAAATGGAACCCTCTGATGATTGTGATATAAATTGGCATCCACTGTGGAAGAATTGCTCAGCCAGCAGAGGGAACACATTAGCAGTGAAGACTGCTTTTCATAAAAACACAAGAAAACTTGGAATTAGAAAAACGAGTGAACTTAATACAGAAAAAGGCATCTGATCTAAATGAAGAGTCATGATTTCAGAGTATAAATGACCCATTTCTGCAGTTGCACGTGTTAACTCATTTTCGGACTCAGTCTTCTTAATGAGGAAGTATTGGAAATAGATGTACTGCTTTTGAATCAGAAGTGTGTTATCTGGGTAGGTTTGTGGCTAGTGATGTCTCTTTGTCCCTCCCCTCCCCCCCTCTACCCCTCCAACCCACCCCCTCTCCCCTGTCCCCCACCCTCCGACTCCCCCATCACCCTCCATGGTAGAAGGTAAAAGTCAACATTTTGTGGAAGTTTCAAATTGATAATCGACTTTGATAAATGGAGCTTCAGAACTTAATTTTAAATTAAATGTGGACTCAAAAAAATTTGTTGCTCCTGTAAAGGTTTATTTCACAGTAAGAAGAAATATTATTAAACAAAATATAAATGAAAAAGCTGGATTTATACCACACAAGGGGGAATAAAGCCATTGCAGTAGAAGTGTTCAGACTTCTCTCCATAATCTAGAGCAAGGCCACTCGGCCTCTAGTTCCCACACGTATCTTCTGCAACCTACCCTGTAACTTCCATGAGGCTTCATGCATCCTGTGGGCCACAGAACAGGCACACCTCAGGCCGAAGTAGGTAAGCAGGGATAGCAGGGCCTCACTGTTAATAATTCAGTACATACCAATATTACAATTCAGTAAGAATTATCTATTTCATAGACCTGATCAACACTAATAATGACTATGTTATTTATCATACCTTATAATCTTATGCCTATATAGATAGTGAATAGCATACTTAAAATAATTATTTTATTATGGGCAAACCACATGTTGCACTAGCTGAAAGCGCATCTATCACCTCTGACAGCTCCATCTCCCTCCCTCTCTGTATCAGTCTGCAGTTTATCCCCTCCAAGGGACTATAAATCCAACTCAAACTGGCTCACACGATGTTATGGACTGCTGCCCTCCAAATTCATATGTTGAAGCCCTGACTCCCATTGTGACTTTATTTGGAGCTAGGGCCTGTGAGGAGGTGATAAAAGTTAAATGATGTCCGAAGGGTCGGGTCCTAATCTGATAGGGCTGGGGCCCTTACAACAGGAACAGATATCAGAGCACTCTCTCTTTCTGCCAAATGATCACACAGTTGGAAGGTAGGGTGCTGTAAGCCCAGAGAAGAACTCCCACCAGGAACCAAATGGCACCTTGATCGTGGGCTTTTTAGCTTCTAGAAAATAAAGTTTTGTTGTTTAAGTTACCCAGTCTGTGGTATTTTGTTACTGCAACCAGAACTACTGCATAATACATAACAAAGGAGTTCATATGGGCTTTAGGTCCGGCTCAATCAAGGGGCACAAACACCGTCAGCAGGATCCAGGTTTTCTGTCTTGTCCCTTTTGTGCATTGGTTTCACTCTCTGATAGGCTATCCCCTTGTAGTGATAAAATAGCTGCAACAGCTCCAGCCTATAACCTCCCAGGGAACCAGTCCCACTGGAGAAGGGAGCCTGAGTCTCAATGGTTCTCTCAGGCCTGTGTCATGTGAACATACCTAACCCAACCCTCTGATAGCTTGGGCCTGTTTTGCATTCACTTACCCAAGTGCAAATCCAGTTGTATCACATTCCTGCCTGAAATCTTTTGTGGTTACCTGGTGCTCAGGAATAAAAACCCAGCCCTTCACAGGACCTCCAAGGCCCTGCATGGTCCGGCCCTGCTGACCTCTCCAGCCTCCTCCTAGGGGTCCCGCCATGCTGGCCTGCAGCTCGTGGAGGGCATCGTGTCACCTGTGCCTCACGGGTTTTTCAGGTGCTGTTCCTCTGCCGGAGAGCTCTTGCCCTCCTCCCTCCTTGTTAATTCCAACTCATTCTTCAGGTCTCAGCCGAAATAGCACCTCCTTATGGAGCCAGTGAATGTGCTATTTAATCAACATAGAATTTCATCTCTGCTCCACTCACTCTCCAGGGAAAAGAAGAGGCGGAGGTGGAGATTGAAAAAAAGACCTTCATCCTGAAATGGCAAGCTCAGGGTGACCTTTGGTCTCTGAAAGCTGCTCCTGCTAGGAGCTGTGCTGAGGGGTCTTCTATAAAATGTGTTTTCATTCCCCATGGAGCTCAAACCCAAGGCTCTGACTTCTCCTGTTCCTCAATCAAGGAGACAGCGATCTGCGTCTGTGCTCCTGGGGAACGCTGGCCGATTGCACGGACCGACAGGTGCTGGCTGTCCTCCCATGTGGCATCTTCATAAGGAAATGTGTTACACCACGCTCTCCCTTCGTTAGCCTTTTAAATATTTTGTTCAAAATGACAGGTGAGACCTGTGTATGCTATTAAGCAGCAGCACTGCTGTCCTTTGCTCTGCGATTTCCATCCCCTGGCATGGGAGTCATCACACTGGAATGGACCTTCATTATTTCCATGCTTTAAAACATTCCTTCCTCACATGTGAGTGTGTATCTAATTTACTTTTGCTTGCTGCTGAGATTAAAGATAGGGTGTTATGATCTCATGGGACTTTTTTCACCGCACATTATGATGTTCTGTTTTGTATTAGATCTGAACTGTTTTTACTTACATTTTGGACACCAACCAGTGTCTACTCCATATGGCTTCATTAAATTCTGACACTATCTACCTGGAGTTAGCACAGACCCCACAGGTTAAGAGCTGAGTCCCCAAGACTGCCCCTACATCAGACACCAGTCACATGTCCCAGGTTGTCACCTGTGCTCTGACTAACCTGTTATAAGTTCAGGGGGCTACCATGACCTTCTCCTTGGGCTTGATAGAAGAGTTCACATAACTCGGGAAGTGCTTTACTTGCTATTATAGTTTATCATAAAGGATACAACTCAGGAACAGGCAGGTGGAAGACGTGCACAGGGTGGGTACGGGGAAGGGTTGCAGGACTTTCGTGCCCTCTCTGGGCATACCACCCTCTTATTCACCAATCTGGAAGCTCTCCAAACCTCATTGTTTAGGGGTTTTTATGGAGGTCTCATTAGTAGGCACCATTAATTAAATCACTGGCCATAGGTCACGGGATGGAGCTAAGAAAGTTTCAACTCTCTTACCAGGTCTTGGTCTTTCTAGTAATCAGCCCCCATCTGGAAGCTCTCCAGGGGCCCCAGCCACCAGTCATCTATTAGCATACAAAAGACACATTCTGGAGCCTCCACCAGTTTTATGAGCTGTATGCCGGGATCTGGGAGAAAGACCAAATGCATATTTCTGTTCTATCACAGAGAAATAATTCACATACCATGACATTCACCCTTTTAAAGTATACAACTCAGTGGTTTTTAGTATATTCACAAGATTACAGGGTGTGCAAACATCACCATAATTGAATTCTAGAACATTCCCAACGCACTCAAAGGAAACTCTATTGTCAGAAGCAGTCACTCCTACTTCCTGCCCCACCCCACTCCCCAGTCCTGGCAACCACGAATCTACTTCCTGCTTCTGTGGATTTGCCGATTCTGGATGTTCATAAAAATGGAATCACACAATATGTCGCCTTTCGTGACTAGCTTCTTTCACTTAGCATCACATTTTCAAGGATCATTCACTTTTTAACATGTATCAGTGCTTTGTTTACATGGCTAAATAATATTTCATTAGTATGGGTACCACACATTTTGTTTGTCTATTGATTGACTGATGGATATCTGGGTTGTTTCCACTGTTTCATTATTATGAATAATGCTTCTGTGAACATTCATGTACAAAATTTTTGTGAACATATACTTTCACTTTTCTTGGGTCTACACCTAGGGTTGGACTTGCTGGATCAAAACTTTGTTTTTTTACCCTGTTAATCTGTCTCATGTCCATTTGATTCTTTGACTAGACAGAAGAACCTCAATGGGTAGGGGAAATTTCTTCCTCCCCAACAAGGGTCTTGACCATTTTCAATCATTTGCTTTTCTTTATACACTTATAGGAAAGTTTTCAAATTGCAGATTCAATCATTGATCATAAGACTATTCTAATTTTCTATTTCTTCTGTGTCTATTGGTAAGTTAGAATTTTCCTAGGAATTGGTCCATGACAAATACATTTTCAATCTACTGACAAAATATTATTCATAGCCAACCTCTTAGAAGCTTGCTTGTTAATAACTGCTTTAAAATGCAAGTTTCATTTGTGCAAATGTACTGTACATCTAATCTCCTGATCTGAAAATGGAAGGGAAAAGTGACAGCATCCACACTTCATACTCTAAGATGCCTGAATCCAGAAATAGTGTAATGTGAAACAGGCCAGTCCCAGACTGGTTCAGAGGCAATTCTCCTGAACCCTCACAGCTCACAGAGTGAGGCTGGAACAAGCTGAAATGTGCACCTTCTGCTCTCTGAGCAATTTGGTATTCACTTTAGACTTTGGAATCTGGGGAGTAAGTAAGTCCACACTCACCACCACATTTGTGGGCTGGGCTATGTTGATTCTTAGCTCAATTTTCTAGTCCAAATACACCTAATCTTTCAAACCTGCCTTCATGGGAGCTTTGGTAGAAATTTGGGAGAAATATCTAGTGTGTTGTGTGCTCAGAGGATGCGGTCATTGTTTTCTCCTTATGACGTAGGGCAGAGACATGGGGAAAGGATCACGATTAATTTTTCCTGCCTATGATGAAATGCTGAGATATAAACAGTGTAGTAAGAACAGGAGGGTCTCCATCTTAAAGCTAAGTTTCCGATTTAAAAACCAGGGAGTTAGGAGGGAAGATTCCTAACATTTGATGGTATTAGTCAATAACCTACCCTATTCTAAGGCAGGGCAAGCAGTCCTAAATGATATGTCCCCACTGCCTGAGGGCAATAACTATTTTGAAGAAGAATAGGATCAAGAAATTCCTTGTGCTAAGTTTATCTGACAGAAGATCTACAGGACAGACTATGGATGGTGACATAATGTCTCTCACTGGAGACAGACATCATGAGACCACATGTCAGCCTACGCTCCTCCCCTGGCCCTTTACCCCATTCTTGAAAGCCTTGAAAGAGAGAATTTTAAACCTTTAAGCATGCCTCCTCTCTGAGGTTGCCCGCACTCCCCTTTCTTCGAGTGTGTACTTTTGTCTTAAATAAAGACTTGTGGCTGCTCGACTTACTGTGTTTTGTCTCTGTGCTCTTCCCAGTGATAAGCATCTTTGTTACTTTGGTATTTCATTCTATTTTCTAGACTTAAGCACAAGTTTTCACTCTGTCCTACTTCAGACAAGTAGGGAAGTAGGCTGCCTGAAAATATCTTTTTTTTTTTTTTTTTGCCTTTGGGAAGTTCTCAGAACATAATCTCACTCCATCCAGTGCTCTGCGGCTCCCCCGAATCCTGGGGTGGTGGGGGCTTAGTTCCCATGCCGTGCAGATTCAAGTGACACGGGACGCCAGGTGACTCTGGCTTCAGGAGCTGGCAAGGGATTTGCCCTGTGCTGAGCAGGAGTTCCAGGAGCTTCCCTTTCCTCCCTTGGCTCTTCCTTGCTCTCTGCTGCCTGCAGGCTGCTGCCATTCACTGCCACTCTTGCTTTAATGAATTCCTTCCTTACCAACATGAATCTGACCTGTTTGTAAATTCTTTCTTGGTCAGAGTCAAGAACGCTCCCCTGTCCGGGCTGAGGTTTCACCTAGTGTGCCGGGAGAGACCTCCCCGGATGCAGCTGCCCAGCAACACTCAGAGTTTTAAAAGACTGTGGTAAAATGAACATAGCATTGACTATTTCATTCATTAAAAAAATATAGTTAAATGTCACTAAGTACATTTATATTGTTGTTCTCCACCATCCATCTCCAGAACTCTGTCATCTTCCCAAGCTGAAACTCTGTCCCTACTAAATGGCACTCCTCACCTCCAGCCCCCGGGCGACCATGTTCTGCTTTCTGTCCATGAATCTGGCTCCTCCAGGGGCCTCACGTAAGCAGAATCACACAGTGTTGGTCCTTTTGAGTCTGGTAACGTCACTCAGCATCATGCCTTTCGGGTTCATCTGTGTGGCAGCATGTGGCAGGACTTCATTTCTTTTGAAGGCTGAATCATATTCGCAGCATGGATAGACCACATTTGCTTATATATCCATCCACTGATGGACACGGGTTACTTCTACCTTTCGACTATTGTGGTGCACAAATATCTCTTCGAGACCCCGCTTTTGACTCTTTTGGGTACATTCCTGGAAGTTTCCTTAGACCTTTAAGTCACTGTGCTAAACCAAGGTAAAAACTTGGTATTTACCATCACTTATTTGGAATATTTATAAAATTGTTTTTTCTGCTGTTGAGTACATGACACCAGAGGGTTCTCCACATTGAGGAGAGTAGTGGTTATTAGCTTTTTGGGGGTTCTAGATTTTTTTGAGAATATCTGATCAGAACCATGGGCTGTATTCCTAGACACATACACACACACAGAGCACTAATGGTGCATCTGATTTTGATTTTGAGGGACCCCAGATCCCCTGGGGCTCACTGTGTCTCCCAGGTTAAAGTCCTGTGTAGAGGAACATCTCACTTTTTCATAAGGCCAGTCATGAGGAGAAAGGGGATTTGAGACACACGTTTACCTTCTGGCAGCTCATTTAGGAACACGTCTGTTCACATATAGATCTCAAACGCACTGGTTTCTTTCAGAAGCTTTCAGCCTCCAATACAGCTAAGGAACTTCTGAAACAATTTTTTTTTCTTTTCTGATTCCAGTTACCTTTCCCCCCCCCGCTATCATGACCTCTGATGAATGAAAGGAGCCATATTTAAGTTCATTTCCTGTTTACTATTAAAATGATTTTGCAGATGTTTAATTACATGCATATGTATGAACACGACGGAGAAAACAAAACCTTGGCTACTTGAGGCAACTGAAAGAACAACGTGGTCATTCCTATAGGCAGCGATTGCCAAAGCGCTTGGGCAGTGCAGGCCCTAGAGCACTGGCTGTGGGCACAGGGGTTCAGCCCTCTGGTCCCTCCCTGTCCCTGGGGTGTTCAGATATCCTGTGTCAAGAGTGATATGGGCTGGGTCTGCTCAGACTGCTTCAGGGTCTGATCCCAGCGGAATAAGAAGTTTCCTGTAGATCTATGTGGCCTCTACACTGAAACAAACAATACTAGGCATTAGCCAGCTTTCTTTTTTCCTCTTCTTTATGCCACAATGTCCGCTGAGGGACGCCCTCATTCCCCAGTGTGCATGCTGGAGCCTGTAAGAGGGGCGACCGGACATCCTGTTGAGGGTGTGGTCACCCACAGGGCTGGGCGCGCGGCCTGGCAGGAAGCTGTGCTCCGCTCACCCTGTGGGCTCGGTTGGAATGGAAGTGACGTGGCCACTGGGGAGGAGGCAGAAGCCCATCGTTTTCTGCATGAGTTTCCAGCGCCTGTTCCAGAGGGAGGGGACGTCACTCAGTGCACCCGCTCAGCATCCTCTCTACCAGTCACATCCCCGCCCTGCACCCCCACTGCCAGGGCTCGCCTGGCTGTTTCCCACCCTGTAAAGCTCAGTTAGGGATATGGCACAGCGACGTCTCCTACCTTGGGACTAACACGGTCTTGATTTTCAATTCCATGAATTACTGTTGGCCTTGGGCAGGTCTCTTGGCCTCCCAGGATCTCAATCACATCTGAACAACTAGCTCCACCCACCTGGCAGGGCGTGGGGATTGTATGTTAAAGGATTGAGCCCAGAACTCGGGGTGGGGGCACCGGGCTGACTCTGGCCCTTCACTGCTTCCTGTTGAGACGTGGCTGGGACAGATAATTTCAGAGGTTCCATCCAGGGGCTGGGGAGGCCACAGGGGAACAAAGGGTCCTGTTCATTGGGGGCCATCTGTGCAGGGTGCTGGGAAGGAGCGCGTGGCCTGTGTTGTCTCCACCTGGGGATGACTGGGTCCCTCCCAGTGCCCGCTCCAAGAAGCAAGGTAGGCTGGAGAAAGTGGACTCCAGCTCTGGACCGGCCCACTGAAGGTGCTCAGGACTCACTCCTGGGGGGCTGGCAATCTGCGGGTGCTGCAGGGGCAGCGGCAGCCCTGGGAGAATAGGAGCTATCTGCTCTGTCTCCACATGTGGGACAGGCAGTGTCCCTCGAATGTCAAGTCCTTCCACCTTTGACCTGATGGCATCACTCTGTCCTGGCGCCCTGGTCAGAAGGGCTGAGCTGCCACCACGTGTATCTTTGGTGAAGAAAAACACTTGATACGAGATGCAGTTTAGCAGGTTGCCTGAACTTCCAAGCATGGAGCAGAGGAGGTTAAAAACAGCTGGGGGCCCTGGGTGACAAGAAAGGAAGCTGCTTCCTGGAGCAGGGCTGCGCCAGCTGGGCGGAGCAGTGTGTGGGGTGGGGACCAGTGTCCCGGGTGGTGGCTGGGCTCCTGAGCTCACAGGCTTGGCCTATGAGCATCTGTCTCCTGCCTCGTGAGGCTGGGCTGGCTGCAGTTTCTCCTTGGGGCTGTGTACTTTGGGACCGCCTCGTGACCCTGGCCCTGCTCTGCCCATTCTCTGGTGCCCTCCACCCCGACCTGGGGGTCCTGGAAGGACAGAGGGGGGACTGCCCTCTCCTGAGGAGCACTGGGCTCGGCCACCCCCAGGTCAGCCTCAGTTACCTTTACCTCTGTGACCAGAGGGGCCTTCCATGGGATCCTACTCTGCTGGCTGGGTTCTCTGCCCTTCCAGGAGCCCAGCACACAGTAGGTGCTCAGCAAACATTTACTAAATGACCCAACCTAGTCCAGTATCTTCTTTTTCTGTGGAGGGTGGTGGAAGTGCTAGAATAATTATTCAACCCCCAAAATGTCACTTGGGCACCGACTACAGCTCCGGCAGGCTGGGGGCCTCCTGTGGGAAATGGGTGACCTTGGCTGTGTCTCTGGGACCATGGGGGTTCAGGTAGGAAACTTGGGTTTGTAAGAGGCGGGGAGAGCTTCTCTCCTTAAGCTTGCAGAGCCAGCCTCTCGGGCCACTGCCACCTGGAGACCTTTTGGCCTGGGTTTAGCAGGCCCCAAACCAAGGCAGGGGGAAAGCTGCCTGAGGCCGCTGTGGGCCCACAGCCTCCTCAGGTCTGTCATGGCAGGTGCGCAGACAGCTGACAGGACAGCCCCGCGGTGGGGAGAGGCCCGCCCAGCACTGCAGCGGCAAGGCTCCGCTCAGGTAGGAGAGGGGTTGGGGGAGAACAAGCCCGATCAGGGGCAGCAGATGAGACGACCTCAACACTCACGCACTGAGGGCTTGGCGACCACTGGATCTTGAGGCTGGTCGTTTGCCTTCTGGGGAAGCAGAGTGCCAGGTGGTGCCCGGGACTCGGGGCAGCGGGGCTTCTTCCAGGCCCACCCCTTCCGGGTCCTGCCTGCCCACTGTCCAGGAGCGATGGGTGAGGTGCTCCTCGGAGGCGCCTGCCATCTTCTGGAAAGCGCCGCCTGTCGCCAAGTGAGATGCTGTCCCAGGGGCAGAACCGAGCTCTTCGGGACCTCCAGGCCCAGTGCCTTCTCTCAGGCCTGGCCGACTGGGCAAGCTTTTGCTTCCAGAAGCTTGGTCCTTAGCTCCTCTCCTTGGAGTTTATCGACTGGCCAGCCAACTGAGGGTCCGTGCCAGGCAAAAGGCCAGGTGGGTCTGTGGTGCTCAAGGCCAACGTCCCATTGGGAGTGGGATGTGCTCCTCCTGGCGTGGCCGCTCCATGTCTCCTGCCTCCCTCGGGCAGCACAGGACTGCCGCCTCCCTGCCCCTCCTTGGGCCCCTCTTCGGGACTCATCCCTGGGGCCCCCCTGTCCTGGGCCCAGACCTTGTCCGCCTCCCCGTTTCTCTCCACTTCCACCTGGGGCCGGGTGGAATGGCCACCTTGTGGCCGCCAATGTTGGCTTCAACGACATGGAGTGGGGACAGCATGCTTTGCTGCCCAGAGATCTTGTGGGACCACCAGTCCCCGAGGACCGGGACCAGCTCTGGGTTTAACAGGTGGGCCCGCCAAGTTGCCCGGTGTGGGGCTGAGGGCTGGTGTGGAGATTCAGGGCAGGCCCCATCCCAGGGCTTCGCGTCCATCCAGTGGTGTGGGGGCTGGTGTTCCCGGGCAGCGCGGGCTGGATGGGACTGTGTGGGCCTCTGGCAAGTTGAGCTGTTGACTGCTTGGTCCTTGTGAGGGGCGAGTGCCCCCCGTTGGAGTCTGCCCTTGTCCTGCGCTGCCCAGGGCACACCGGGCGGGGTCTGCCCGTAGAGGTGCTAACAGCTGGGGGTGTGGGTGACAGCTGCCAGAAATCACCCAGGAGCAGCAGGAGGAGGTCAAGGGAGGTCACAGCTCTTTCTGGTCCTCTCTGGCTCTTCGGAGAGGGTTAGAAATACCCTCCCAGGACCTGTCCTTGGAAGCAACGGCTCAGGGCTCATTCTGGGGGACCTCTGACTGGTTTCTGGGGACGAGCAATGGCTGGACAAGAGAAGACAGGCTCTGTATGGAAACTAAGGCTGGTCTTCAAAGACGGTGAGCAGGGGAGGGGCAGTGTGGCCCCGACAGCACTTGTCAGCTAACACTGACCTGCCCACCAGGTGTAAGCCCCCCCCAACTTAGCTGGGTGTTAGCAGAGAAGGCACTGACGGCAGCAGTAGTCAGACTGGAGACTCGCCATTGCTGACATAGGTAATGGCAGTGAATAAACCCTAAGCTCCAAGCCCTGTTTTGGATTGTGAAATTCGTCATGACCTGCCCTGTCATCAAGCCCTGCATCTTCAGAGACCTCAGTCACCTGCCCTGTCCTCACCTCAGGATGCCACAGATGGTCCTCAAAGGGTGCTCATCCCTAACTGGTCAGCCCGGGCCTGGGGTTAGGAGGGGGACCACCTAGAGGTGCCCTGGAAGGTGGGACTGGAGTTCATCTTAAGATGTTCCTTGGAATTTTGTGCATGTGTTAACTCCTCCTACGCGTGTCCTACAGGGCGGCCAGCAGTCTGCAGCAGACAAGGCCTCGGTATGAGGGGCTTTGCTAGCTCTATTCCAGGGCTCGCTTCCCGGCTGAGTGGGACGCCGTGCAACCTGGTCAAACTCCAGACTTTCCTTTTTTAAAGATACTCTCAGAGGGAGGCAGCTTGGCGCCACAGACAGAAGACTGCGTGGGCAGCCAGGCCCTCCGCTGGCTACCAGGCCTCTTCTTGCTGGTGAAATCAGGAGAGGGCTGCTGCTCTGAGGCCCTTTTTATTTTCAGACACTGCACTCACGTGGGGAAGGCACGGTGGGTGGGCACATCATGCACCCCAGGGTCATGGCCTCAGGGTCAAAGAACCCTTCCAAAGTTTTCTGCTGGGTCCCTGCACCCACATGAAAGGGTCCGGGGGAAACTGCCTTATACCACGTTCCATCCGAGGGCAGTACTACAGCGAAGCATCAGAGCCCAGTTTCTAAAGAATCTGTATTCTAAAGTGTGTCCAGGGCCAGCCTGCCTTCTGCCCAGTCCCAAAGGATCCCAGACTCCTGTAAACAGAAGCGCCAAGTGCCTGGAGCAGCAGTTGAATTAACTGGGGCAGCCGGAAGCAGCTGAGGCTGTGCTGACTCCAGGGAGAAGAGGTGAGGTTGCAATTAATATTTAGTTACTAAAGAGCATTTTCCTAAAGTACCCACAAATAGAAGTGTATATATATATACATATATATATATATATTTATATTTATATATAGAAAGTACTTAATTAGATGCTCTATCCCAGGAAAGCACATATCTACAGTCTCCTCCCCTAGCAGCTCTTTTCTGCTTCAGCACAGAATCCTTAAGCCCAGCCACGTTGGCACCGGTGTCCTGGGCCTGGGGCTGAAGGAGTCGGGTGTGGATCGCCTAAAGGCACTGACTTGCTTATCAAAGCCCCCCAGAGGCCAGAGCCCTTCACACACCCCTTATTCCAGGCAGCCTGGCCTACAGTCTCTGAGTGCCTCCCCTGGAGACAGGGGCAGCCAAGCTCCTCTCTCTCCTGAAGTGCCAGGTGCAGGGCACATGCAATCTCCAAAGGCACCCTCAGCCCAGGACCTGCTGGCATGGTGGCCCAGAGCATGCTGGTCCAGTCTGTGTCTGCTAGTGCCAGCTCAGGATGGGACACTCTTGGTGTCCTGGAAATAAACAGGTGGTGGAAGCGTGGAGAAAGGCTGCCTTAAGCAAGGTTTCCCCACTGGGGTGGAGATGGGGGTGCAGTCGGGCAGGTGGGGGTCTCTGCTCTCCACGGGCCGGTCTGCGTTTCCTGAAGGGCAGCCGCCATGGTGATCTCCAAGGCTGCGTGGGGGCTGTGGGCTGCCTTTCAGCTTCTCCTGTGGAGGGAAGGCGCTCTCCCCTCCCCTGGGACACAGGCCATCCCCAAGCAGGGCGGCTCCACCAGCGCTATTTGTAAGGCCGCAGGAATCGGGACACTTTGGAGCGCAGCAGTTTGATGAAGGACCTGGGGAACATCTCTTTGGACTCCTGGGCTGTGTACTTGAAGTAGTTCTGGGGGTGTGCCAGCACGTCAAAGAGGGCCTTGATCAGCTTCTTGTCCTGCAAGGCAAAGGGAGGCTGGGTGAGGCCAAGGGTTGGGGGGCTGGGGGGTGAAGGCCCTGAAGGGGCCTGTGAGGTGTCTGCAAGGATGCGGGGGGGGCAGAGGCTGGGATGGCTGGTGGGCTGCAGGACCCCATTGACTCTTTGCCATGAACGCTTTTTTGGTTTTAATAGTTGAATTCTTTTTTAAATAGTTTTTTGGTTCTAACTCTTGGGGTTTCACTAATATTTTATTTAAAAAGGGTTCTGCTGCAAAAACCAAACCAACTGTGCACACACACCCGCCACCCTGAGAAAAACTCATGAGTCCTCTGTGTGCTGGGCAGGACCAGAGGCTGGGGGCCAGAACCTCAGCAGCAACTGCCCCCAGCGGGCGGGGGACCAAACACTCAGAACAAACCTCAACTGCCAGGTGCCACGGAGGACCTGCCCTGTGGGACTCCAGGCGGCTGTGACCTGCCCAGGGAACAGACGCTGAGCTGAGAGCAGAAGGAGGGGTGGACATTCACTAAGGAAAGAGGTCGGGGAAGAATGCTGGGGAGGCCTTGGGGGAATGTGGCCCAAGAGCTGCTGCAGAGGCAGGTGTGGCCACACCTGGCCAGGTTTTGCTGGCCAAGGCTTCTGTCCTGAGTGACAGGAATACCTGTAGTTCTGTGGAGAAGCTCCCAGGGCAGAGGGCTGGGGCAGCAGGGGAGGGCGAGGGGGAGAGAGGGGTGCCATCATCCCCGGATGGCCCTCTGGTTCCTGCTAGACAGATGGCTGAGCCTGAGGAGGTGCGCAGCTTTGTGCTCGAGACCTCCAGGTCTCACCCTGGGTGTCTCCGCAGCACGTGAAACCTTGGACTTAAAACCAACTACCGTAAGCAGAAGCGCAGCAGGCCTGGTGAAGCCCCAGCCCTGCGAGCCATCCCTGTTTCTCAGACCCAGAGGGAGGGTCCAGGGGGCCTGCTGGGGTTCCCCAGCTGGTAACAGCTGGAGCAGGAGTGAGCCAGGTGGACCGGCCCAGCCCTGATCTCCATGTCTACTCCACCTGGGCTCCCAGGCTGGAGGTGCTGTCTGCCCAGAGGCTGAGCTGGGGCCAGACTCCCAGAGCCCAGGCAGATCCTGGGGTCTGGCCTCTCATGGTGAGAGCCGAGGGCCCTGACATGGCCGGTGCCTGCTGCGTGGTGGCCAAAGCCCCCTCGGTGGCAAGGTGGCTCTACTAAAAGCAGAATGAGGAAGGAGTCAGTCCCAAAGGTGGCAGGGATGCCACTGATTTTCAGACGCCACCGTGTCAAACTATCCCATCTCCCAAATGAGAAACGTGTGGCTGAGGGTTAGTGAGGAACCTCCCCAAACCCGTGTCCCCAGGTCCTGGGCTGGACCCACCAGACTCACTCAGGCCTCCTGGTCTGGAAGGACAGATGTGCCAGACCCGGGCCCCAGGGCGCCCCCATCACCTTCTCCTCTCCGTCACCACCGTTCTCCCCTCCCTTCTCTGGGGGACTGGAGGGCAGAGCCGGGGACATGAATGGCCCTGGACCATTGCAGGCCCCTATCCCAGGATTATAGGCATCCCTTCCCGTAGAGAAGCTCACTCACTTTCAGAATTTCCTGGTGATTCTCCGAGGCGTAGAGCCGTCCATCCCGAACGATGTCTTCTATCAGTTGCTGGTAGTCCTCTGTAAACCCACAGCAGGGAAGGTAGGTGAAGGGGCGAGGCCCTGCCTCTTCCCCCTCACGTCCGCCTCGGCCCTCCCCTGCTCTAGCCTCAGGCTTCAGGCTGCAGCTAGAGCAGCTCGGCTTCTGTGCCTCTGTACCTTCCACCCAGACTGTTCTCCTTGAGGTTTGGCTAGCTAGGAAACTCTTATGTAACTCTCAAAACCCTGCTTGGGCAGTACCTCGTACTGAACCCTGAGGACACCCTAACTGCTCTGCGTCTGCCCACACTGTACCCTGTGGGCCTGTGGGCATATGCCAGGCTGGAGCCCCTTGGGGATGGGGAGTGAGATTTGTCTCTGTGTCCCCAGGGCCAGGTGGGGCTTGGCACACAGTGCAGCCGCGCTTACCATCGTAGGTGACGTAGGGCACCTGGAACCCTTTGCCGCTGTTGCCCTCGTTAGATTTGAACTGGATCCAGAGCTTCCGGGAGCGGGAGGTGAAGGCGATGGGCCTCTCGTAGGTCTGGCAGGTCTCATAGGTGGTAATGGATGTGGGCGAGGCTGGGGGCCGAGGCCACTGTTGGTGAGCTGCCTGCAGGTCCTCAGCCCTCGCCTGGCCTGCCTCCTGCCTCAGGCTGCGGTCCTCTCCCCCGTCAGCTGCCCAGCATCCAGTGACCGGTCCCCCAAACACTCAGCTCTCTAGTCTCCTCACTTGTTCCCTCTGCCTCGAATCCTCTCCCTACTCTCAATCCCAGTTCCTACTTATCCTTCTCAGACCAGTTTCTGTGCCCCCCTCCTCCAGGAAGCCTCCCTGACTGCTCCATCCCCACCTTGCCATATTTCCACTGTGCTTTGGTGACACTTTTATTAAAGCCTCTCTTTGTCAGGTTGGTACTGTCTCTCTCCAGCCAAGTGTTCCTCGAGGACAGGGTGCTTGCACACAGCACAGAGCCAGGCTGTGGCAGAGGGGCAGATGAGGAAGGCCTGCCCCCTGTGGGTGATGAACCAGGGGGAGCTGCTGACCCCTGGGGTTCCTGGGGCTGGCCAAAGGGTACCCCACCTCCTCACTGCTCCCAGGGGGTCTCCCTGGGGGTCTTCCTGGGGGGCCCTCAAAGCTGGAGAGGCTGGACCCCCTAGAGCTCAGCCCTGGGGGTGGACAGTGGAGGAAAGGATTCTGGGGACGTGGAGAGAGGTGGATAATGGGAGTGTCTGGGGAGACCGTCCCAGGCTGGGCTCTGACTGGCTGTGTGACCCCGGGCAGGCACTTTGCCCTTTCTGGCCTCAGGCCTCCTGTTTGCACACTGGCGCCTTCTGGCACATCAGTGGCACTGAATGGGCGATGTATGGACACACTAACGAAACAAACAGAGGAAGGGCACGGAGAGGACAGAACCCCTCAGCCTCCCGCTCCTCTGCCCGTCTCTGTATCACAGACACTCCAGGCCCCGGTGGGCAGGCATGTTTCTGTGCCTGCACGTGCCTCCTTCTGGCCCATGGTGGTGACTGGGAGCTGGTTCCCTGTGGCACGGAGGCCCCGCAGCAGGCGTGAGGTGCTGGGCCTAGGCACATGCTGGTCCCGGGGGGTGCAGGGGCTTCCCTGCCTTTCCTGGGGTTGTAGCCAATCTCGGTACACACTGGTCGTCACCCCTGCTGAGGGGCCTGCTGCTGCTCAGTGCCTAAAGTCTCCCCTGAGCCCCTGGCGGGGTGACCAGCCAGGAGAGGGGATGGGCTGTCTGACCCTGGGGCGCCTTGGGTGTGTGCATTGGCTGGCTCTTCAGTGCACCCCAGAAGCGCCCGGGTGGAGGACGCCCTGCAGTGTAGGGGCCATTCCTGGGTCTCCCACTGGGTGGTGTGCAGGATGCAGTGGGACAACTGGGATAAGACACTGGCTGGTGGTCAGTACCAAACCATTCTTGGCCAGGACGTAGGTCCCCCTAAGCTCTGGGCTCTGATGCCCACACCTTGGCCCCCCTAAGCTGTCTGGACCACTTTCTGGAGTTCTGTAAAGCCTGGCTCTCAGAGTCAGATGGGAGTGGCTTTAACCCTGCCGCCCAGGTGAAGCCCGGGGCCCTCGCCCTGCCCTGCAGAGCTGCCCTGAGGCTGAGGGGTGCAGGCTGGGCTGGCCCCGCTCGGCCTGCACGTACCGCTCTTCCTCATGACCAGGACGTCGCCGCACTCGTCCTCAATGGGCAGGAAGATCTCAGGGACCACGATGAGGATCCTGCGCTTGGGGGGCGGCGAGATGTGCCACACGCATTCCGCGTTGGCCGGATAGTCGCCGGGGTAGTTAGGGGACTCGATGTAGCCCGTGTAGTCGCCTAGCTCACCACCGCAGTGCTGGTCTGTGGACACCAGGGCGTGGGTCTTGTCAGACCAGGGCACACGGGCCCTGGAGGCCCAGGGCAGGCTGGCAGGTGCTCCACCTCATGTGGTCCCCTCCACCTGGTCCTCCCCTCTTAGGGACCCCACCTGGGCTGCTCCTCAGTGGGAGGGCAGGTCCCCATTTCTGTGTTGGTTCTCTGAGGCCCAGCCCGAGTGTCTTCTCACTGGGCACCCTTGGCTGCCTGGCCTGGCTGTTCTGTGACCGGGCCTTGTGGGGGTGCCATGTGGCTGGCCCACTGAGCACCCCTGCACGCTGTCTGCTTACTCTGTCAGCCCCTGCTTCTCTTCCTAGTGTCACTGCTGCTCACAGCAAAAGCCCAAGTGAGCCCCGACATCCCTGTCCCCTACTTCCTGTCTGCCCACCCCTTTACTCAGCAGTCCCCGAGTGCCTGTGTGTGCCAAGTGTGGTCGCCCTCTCCACTGAGCAGGCAGGCTTGGGGACAAGCAGGCAACACAGAGAGAAAAAGAGACACGTTCTCCTTTTTCTTATTAAGCTGTTTACCCTTGAAGAGGCCAAAGTGACATTTTTATGAGCTAAATGGTTCCCAGGCTTAACTTTATAAAGGAAGTCACCTTAGTTATGCAAACAGAACTGAATGTAAATTGAATTAAATATACATGGTTTTCCCATACATTTTCAATATCTTCTCCTTCTATCAATGGAAAAGGACAGATTTCATTTTCACCTTATCTTCCAGAAGCTTCCCTCCCACTTGGCTTCCCCCTTACCCTCCTTAGGATTTTTAAAACCCCATCTCTGTTGAGCTCTGCCAGGGTGTCTGTCCTCCAGCCCAGGTGGCCACAGGCCAGGCGGGGACAGCTCCAGGCAGAGGGGACGGCTCCCACCTCCAGCACACAGTCCCTTCATGGTCCTTTAGGCTGTGGCAAACATGACCAGTGGCGCAGGAAGGGGTAACTGGCTGGAAATTGATTGGGGAGAGAGCAAAATACCAGAAAATATGCCCCAAAGGACTCTGGGAAATGAGTTACAAACATGTAACATGAAGGCAGCGTCCTCTCTGTCATGCTTGGTGACTGGCTGAGTGGGGGCTGGGATGCTGTCTATGCCCAAAGCTTCCTGTTCTACCATGTTTCTTGAGCTTCCCAGAGGCAAAAGGAGACAGTCTGCCCCTCCACACTGGACATGCTGGGCGCACTGCTTCCTGCCCGCTTGGCAGCCTCCACGGGTGCCTTTACCGCTGCAGGGCCCAGCCCTCGGCAGCTGCCCCACAGGACCCCTGGCATGGAGCCTGGCTCTTCCCTCCCTAGACCAGATCCCTGAGCAGGGCCTAGTGAGCGGCACCGGGCCAGGCTGCACCCTCCACACCATGGGCTCCTGGCGGACGCAGAGCTCCCAGCACGTCCCGCCGTGCCAGTGTGGACGTGACTGCACAGGGAGGAGCCGGCGGTCTGCCTGCCCGTGCGATGTGAGGTCAGGGCTCACCTGCCCCTCCAGCCCTCCCAGCACTCCCAGCTCCCAGCCGTGGGAGGAGCAGCACCTACTTTTGCAGTGCGAGACGTTGGTAGAGCCGTCAAAGTCAGTGCTGGTGTTGCCCGGGCAGCTGAGGCAGTGGCTCTGGCCAAACTCGGGCTGGTAGGTGCCCACAGGGCAGCGGATGCACCGGTGGGTGGTCGTGTTATAGTGGTGGCCGGGGGAGCAGTGCACTGTGGGGGCGGCACAGGGTCTGGTGGGAAAGGCAGGCCTTTTCCCCAGGTCTCCCTGCCTTCCAGGTCTGCCAGCACTGTGTTCGGGGCCCTTCCCCGGGGCCCTGTGCCCCCGCTCCATTTCCTGGCCCTGTCCATGGCTGTGCAGATGGTACTCGGCAGCCCAGCTTGAGTGCCTGCCCTCAGGCTGACATCCCAGGCCCACTGCTCTGGATGCAGAGTGGGGTGGCATGGACGGGAGGGAGGAAATGTAAGGCTGCCTATAGAGTCCTCAGGGGAGGCCAGCGAAGGCAGCACAAGGGATTTTGTGTGGAGCCCAGAGCAGCCCGCGAGGCTCTCTGGGGCAGGAGAGGGAAAGCACAGGTCCTGGGGTGGGGGGTGCTTTGAGGGGGGCTCAGAGGCCATGGGGACGAGCTGGCAGGGGCTGCAGACAGACTGGAGTGGGGTCAGAGAGAAAGAGAGCTTGGGGGACTCCACAGCTTCCCGGGGCACCCAGCAGGGCAGGACGGAGCTGCAGAGACTAGAGGGGAGGGGACCAGGGCTCCGGGTGTGCGGGGCTGGAGGAGCTGTGGCCTGGCAGGGGGGGTGGTGTTGAGCTCAGGGAGGGGCTGCACCGGAGACACGGGGGGGTCACCAGGCAGCTTGCTCTTCCCGGTGAGCAGATGGGTTTACTCAGACTCGAGTGCATGCACGGGACTGGGACCCCAGCACTGCCAGGGGGAGGGGTGTGTGAGGATGAGCCGGGCAGGGCTACAGGCTGCGGCCACCAGAGATGGGGACTGACTGCTGCCCAAGCAACTTGGGGCTCCCACTGCCACCTCGATGGGGGCGATTATCGGGAGTAGCTGGGGACAGTGAGCAGGCTGTTCCGGAGAAAAGGGCAAGATAGGAGGCAGGATCCAGACGTGCTTTCTACAAGGCCGACAGGGAAGGCAGAAAAGCTGGTGGGCATCTCGGGGGAGGTGGGGTAGAGAGCTGGGGTTTCCTTTTCCAGAGTGGGAGGGTTTGGGGCAGTATGTCAGCCAGCGGGGACACCGTCCCTAAGGCCTCAGCTGGGAGGGGGCGGGGGGAGGGCAAGGTCAGCAGTGGAGATGGGGCCTGGGGGGCAGTTTGGGGAACCGGAGGGGCTGCCAGACCCCGTGCAGCCTGGAGGGAGGGCCTCCAGGGAAGGGGAGACCTCTGGCCTCGGCCTCCCACCCCTGCTGCCCCCTCTTGCCCCTCCCTCCACCCCCTCTACCTGCCTGCCAGCACAGTGCAAAGCTCTCCCAGCACCCCGAGGAGCTGGCGGCCCCCAGCTGGTGCTCTGGGGGCTCAAAGTTCCAGACTGTAACTCTTGTGCCTGCCTGGCCCTCTCATCTGAGACTCTTGGGCAGGCTTGTGCTGGACCCCATGTTGTCCCCGTCCTAGCGTGTGGCACAGTTCTGGGCACCAGTGTCCACCACCTGCTGGCTCCGGGCTGCTCTGACCTTAGTGGTTTGCCACAGCAGGAAATAGGGGTTCAGGGAAAAGCCCAGCTGGCCCCTTGGGGGGTGGGGTGGGGGCGTTCTCACCTTTGGCCTCACAGTCTTGGAAGGAGGCCGCCCCCTCGTGCTTGGTGAGCAGGCCCCCTCCACAGGAGAAGCAGCTGGTGCGCCCAGGCTCAGGCTGGAACGCGCCCACAGGGCAGGCCTGGCAGGGCCTGAAGCCGTCGGCAGAGAAGGAGCCGGGAAGGCAGTGGCCTGGAAGGCAGAGGTCACAGCTCAGGCTGGGGTGGGGGTGCCTGGGGGCGGGGGTCTGGGCTGGGCCAAGCCTGGCCCCTGGCCGGATGCTGGCCGCAGCTCACGCCCTGTGTAGCCTCGGCTAGACCTGGCTTTACTCTTCCCCTCCTGTGAGAAGGGGTGGAAGAAAAAGTAGCTTTGCTGTCAAGCTAGGGAGTGTGGACCCCACATGGGGAGGTGGGAGGCCGAGGGAGGTCATTTATTTCTGAGGGGCTGTCCCCAGGGGGCTGACCACCCTGGGCCTTCCCATAACTGGGGCTGTTCAAGCTCCAGGCTGAGGCCCCTTGTCTGGCTGCAGGGCTGGGCTACGGCAGATGGAGGAGGGTCTGTGGGGTGCCTGAGGGCACAGTTCGGACAAAAGGAGGGGGCAACACACCCCAGCAGAAAGTCTGGAGGTACAGGGTATTCACTGAAGCAGGGAGTGAGGGGTGGCACTAGTGCCCCCTTAGCCCAGACCCCGGAATTCTGTTCTGCCAGTGGCCACTCTGTGCTCATCGCCATCCCCTGGGGTGGAGGCTGCTCTCCTGGGGGGCACAGTGAGCCAGCCTGCAGAGCTCAGGCTGGCCTTTCATCTCTTCGGTGCCCCAGAGGAGTCTGCAGGTGTCTACCACCCTAAGGATCCCATTTCCCCACCCTCACAGGTACGCCCTTCCCCACCCATTCTCTCAGGTGACCCCACAATGGCCCAGGAAGGGAGGCTGGTGGTGGTGGTGGTGGAGCTATGCACCCATTTCACAGATGAGGTTGAGTGGGAGAGTAAATGGTAAAGCCATTGGCAAACCGAATCGTGCTTGGTAAATTGAAAAAGGGCTTTCCAAGCCATTGTTAGGGCAAACTGTAAAGTTCTCTGTGTAGGGCACGTCCTCGTCCAGGTAACGGCACACTCCATGCAGCATTTCGATGATGGAGTGCTCCATACAAGGTAACACGTTTGGTTGACCATAAAGCAGTACCCTCCATTATAAGTGGTAAGGTGACCTGTAAATGACCAAGTGTTGGTGAACTGTAAAGTCCTTTCCAAACTGCATGATGCAATTTCAAGATGCAGCCAGTGCTTGCTAACTGTGGGCGCTGAGGGTCTGCAAGGCACTTTGGAAATGCAGCTGCACGGGAAGTCATGGCAGGCTCTGGAGGCGGCAAAGAGCTTTACAAAGTAACACAAGGCACCTGGCCTTTGCTTTGGGAGCCCTGGGAGGCTCTCCTGTCCCCCAGGCTGTGGCCTCCCTTTCCAGGGTGGACCCACACTTGCCTCCACATTCGGATACGTTGTGGGCACCGGCCGGGCCAAGCCCATCGCTGCTGGGGCACGGCGTGCAGCTGAGCTGGCCGTCCTTGTCCTGGTAGGTCCCCGGTGTGCACGGCACACACTGGCTCGGCTCTCCACTGAAGTGGGTTCCAGGCCTGCAGGCCACTGCGGAGGCAAAGTGGAAAGATTGCTGGAGGCAGAGGTGGGCAGCAGGGGCCAGGCCATCTGTCTCTTGATGCCTCAAGCCCAGGCTCTTACAGAAAGGGCACAGCCCTTGTCCCTCAAAGGGCAGAGTGGGGCCCACACCCATCAGAGAAGAGCCTGGGGTAGGAGCCATGCCGGCCTTGCGTGAGGACTCCTGAGGCCTGATTCTGGTCTGGCTTGAGGGCAAAGGAGGCTTGAGGGCGCCCCCTCCTGGCTGTTTCTGCTCAGGGCGCTCTGCAGACGGGGCTGCCTCAGCCCTCCCGTAAATGCCTGGGGTCACAGGGCTCCACTGGCACCTTTGCTCTCTGCTCCACAACCTACCCTCCAGCCCTGCCCCTGTAGCCTGGGTACCACCTTTGTCCCGGTAGTCCCACAGTCACTTTGCCAGAACCGAACTCCCTGCCTTCCCTTCCTTCCCCATGTGGAAAGCTGGCCCCTAAGGACGGGGTAGTGCAGAGAGGCTGGGCGGTGACAGAGACCCGGACAGGAAGGCCTGATGGCAGAGGTCAGCGCAGGGACGGCGGGCTGAAGAGCCAGCCAGCGCGGTGGGCTGCACTGAGAAAGTAAGCCAGCTGGCGAGCAAATAGGGGAACTGATGGAGAAAATAAAGTGCGGGGTGGAAGTTTGATGAGGAGCAGGGTGTTGGTATAAACTCAGAATATACTCCCAGAAAACCCGAATCAGCCTGGGGGAAGCCGGTGCCTTGGGGTGGAGGAAGCCGCGGCGGCCAGGTCGGGTCCGCGCCTCTGGTGGGGGCGCTGAAGAGCAGCCTCGGCTGCAGTCTTCCTGCCAAGTGCAGCCCTGCATCTGGTCACCCAGTGGAGGGTCATACTTAGAGTTTAGGGACGGCCAAGGAGACCAGAGGCAGGGAAAGCTCGAGGGGCCGCTCCCAAGGAGAGGGCCCTGGAGTCTGGAGGACGGAATGTCACCTGCATTCCTGCACAGGAAGGGGATGCCGCTGGAGGACTTGTTGACATTTAATGTGTGTGGATGGATGGTGAGGTACAGGCTGCCCAGGTGCGAAGCACGTGCACACGCGGGAGGGCGGGTGCAGCAGCCACTGTGAGCGGCTCGAGCTGGGGAGCCTGGGTGGACAGAATACGGAAGTTCTTTGTTCTGTCTGGCAATGTTTCTGAAAGTTTGAAGTGGTTTCAAAATAAGTTATTGAAGACCCCAGAATGCCATCACCCAGCCCCTTGCCCCTGCCCGACATCTGCCTGCTTGCTGCTCAGGGTCCTGCCTGCACTGCCTCACCCCAACCCTGTGTCTTCTCCAAAGGTCCCCCCTCGTGCCTCTGGCCCAGTGTATGCTCTGCACTCCATCTCCACCAGCCCCGTCACCATCCTCACCCGGATGCCTCGAGGGCGTCTTGGGCTGACAAGAACAGTCAGAGCTCCCCATCTCCACCAACCCATCTTCCCCAAGTCTCCTTCAGATCGGGAAATGATGCCCTGCACCCTCTCACCCCACCCATGTGGCCCGCACCGGGAGCTGCCCTCCGTCTCTTCCTGGCCTCCCTTTCCAAGGTGTCCTCTGAACTTGTCTCATTCTTCCCACCCCTCCTGCGGCCACCTGGTCTGGGCCCCGCCTCTCTCTCTGGGTCTCTTCTCCCTCCCTGCTCCACGTGGCCTTCCCAGAACGCAGCAGAGGCGCTCCTCTGCCTAGGGTGTTCCGGCAGTCCCCACGGCATGCACCGAGGCCTGCAAGGCCCCTCCTGCCTCTGGCCTTGTCTGGCCCGTGGGTGTGCTTGCAAGGTCAGCCTGCTTTCCACATAAGCGTAAACCCCATTAGGAAAAGGACTCTGTCAGGTTCACGGCCACTTGGTTACTGGGGGCTTCTCTAGACCCTCTCAGCAGGCTGCGCCAGGGCTCTGGTCCAGTCACCAGCCTCATCCACCTGGACCCTGGCTGGCCACCCACCCCGAGCCTGGCTGTGGGCCTGGCCTCACCTGCTCTTTGCAGTGCCTGGCTGCACCCTGCATGGCCCTCAGCCTCTGATGTACCTGCACTCTGCACCCACGCCTCCTCCTCTGGGAAGCCTTCTCTAACCACAGAGACTGGTCCCTATGCCCCTTGGGCCCCTCCACTGTGCCCTTGATGGCTGAGGGTCCCATGTAGGAACGTTCACCAAGTGATAGCCTTGCCTCGGCCCCGGCTCTCATGTGACAGCCGTCATGTACACAATGAGTGCCAGGGTGCTTCTCTCTGGCAGGCCTCCCTGTGTCTGTGCCGGCCCAACATGTCTGTCTCCCCTGTGTGCTGCACGGGGATGAAGGACAGAGAAAGTCTGCCACACTGACGTCAGAGCAGCCGTGGGCAGGGACTCACCGCATTGGCCATCCTGTAACACCTGGCCTGCGCCACATGGCCCCTGGGCCTCCAGGGCCTTGGCCGGCCACTGGGCTACCTCGTACTCAGTGCCGGCGACCTGGACAGAGAACTGCTGCCGGCTGACGGATTTGCGCAGAGTCTTGATGGCGGCCTGCAGGCTCTGCTCCGCTCGCTTCCTCGTGCAGTCTGCGTCACAGGCATCTGCAGAGGCGGGAGAGACGGTAACTCACACGCCCCTAGGAGCTGCCTCTGCCAGGCCCCCTCTGCCAGGCACTGCGCTGGCTGGGCCTCTGCTCAGAGTGCTCGGAGTGCATTCGCCTTGTTGCGTCCCTCTGACAGATGAGGAGACCGAGGGCCCCAAGAGGTAAGTCAGGTCACATAGCAAAGAGGAGGAGAAACCAGGCCTCTGCTGCCCAACACATCATCTGCCAGGGCAGAACTCACTGAAGGGTGCTCCTCTCTGCCACTCAAATACCCCTGGGGCTGCCACTGTCCCCAGAATCATGCCCAGCTCTCTGGCCTCGAATCCAAGGCCCCCTGTGGTCCAGACTCGGCCGCCTGTTTTGCCAGCCCCAACCTCCCAGCACTCAATACTCACTGTGCACTCCACTTTCTAGCTACTGCCCTACTCACTGCCTCCTGAACACATCCTGCCCTCTCTGACCTCTCTGCCTTGGCCTATTATATTTCCTCTGCCCCGATGCCATTCCCTGGCACTTCTTGCACCATTTGGAACCTTGATTTCAAGTCCTGATTCAAATGGTGCCTCTTCTGGGAAGACTTCCTGGGCGCCTCTCTTGGGGAGAGAACTTAGCTCTGCGCCCTGCTTGTTCTCATGCCTCTACCACCAAGTGTCTCCCTCGGCCTGGGTAGTCTGCGTGCGTCTGCCTCTCCATGGCTGGGAGTGCTGCCAGCATGGGTGTCACGGTCCAGTCCTGGCTTTCCATAGTGCCTAGGGCCAGGCACACGCAGCACACATTTGCTGACAACTCAATACTCGTTTACAGTTAAGAGGAAAGAGCTGGTAGGAAGCACGAGCTAGCATGGCAAGTCCCCACCGGGAACCTGGGAAAGACAGATCCTTAGCTCACCCCTTCTGGGGAGGCTGTGGGCCTGGGTATGTTTTGTCTTCCAGGCCTCAGCAAGGGTGTGGAGAGGTGAAGTGAGGCCGAGGGGCTGTCACTGTGGGCTCCTGAACCCTGCTACTCTCACAGCCCATGGGCCTTCTCTCCCATCCTGGGATACAGGCAGCAGTTTTAAGGGCCTGGCACAGAACCCTGGCTGCCTGGCTGGCTTCTACCTCCAGCAGCCATGGCTCCGGTGGGCACCCAGCAACAGGCCCGCCAGCCCTGCCTGCCGTCCTGTGGCCCTCGGCGCCCGTGAGGGAACCTCGCTCACCTGAGGTCTCTTCTATTTTTGTCTCGACTTCGAACTCTGCTGTGATGTGGGTCACCTCCTTGGATGGGGACTTCCGGCCACGGCGTCTCTTCTTGGAGGAGTCACACTTGAGGGTCACAAAGGTCACGTGGCAGTTTTCTGGACAAGGAAGAGACTCCTGAGGCAAAGGTGGCCTGGGGCAGGGATCAGGGTCCTACCTAGCCCAGCACACATACTGCCATCAGCAGTGGTCTCCCCTTGCCTAATAGTCCATGGAGCAGACGGGGAAACTGAGGCTAGAGAGGCTGGGCTGGCTGGAGGTCTTGTGGGGGGCTGGTGGCCGAGCCAGGCCCTGCGCCAGCTCCCAGAGTCCACCGCACTGCTGCAGCGTATTTGCTAGTGAGGCTGTGCTCCAGCTCCGGGCAACTCGGCCCGGGTCAGGCCTGCTGAGTGCTGGGGCTTGGCGGGTTTGAGGAGCGGTCCTGGGAGCTCAGGACGCTTCATGGAACAGAGCTGGGATTTTTTTCCTCCTGGGCCCTTTCTGCCGAGCTTTCCCTGTGCTGTCCCTTCAGCCTAGAACATCCTTCTTGGCCACCCTCATTTAAGAGAGAGCCCCTGATGGAGCCCAGAATTCCTTCCCTTTGGACACAACCAGGCTCAGAAAGCCCTGCTCTGGGGGCTCACCTGACTCGGGTGAGGCGGGGATGACAGAGCCCAGGGATGCTGGGGGGCCCGAGTTTTCCACTCAGATGCTGGCCTTCCTCCCAAGGACCCCACCTCAGTCTGCAGTGCACCAGGTGTGGCTCCTGGACTATGGTGCCAGGACAGGAGGATGCAGAGAGGCCCCCTCCCTTGGAAACCCAGCCCCGCTGAGCCCTGGGCTCGCCACTCCCAGGCATGGGGGCCCCCGTCTCCCCGGGCGCGGGCTGGCACCAGGTGGCCCACTCACCCAGCAGTGGCTGCCTAGGGGCCTCCTTTGCTGGCTCCTGGCCGCGGGGCCGGAGGTGGCACTTGGCGTCCCGGATCTTGAAGCGGGCCTTCTGCCTGATGGGGCTGGCAGGGGCACCTGGGGAGAGCCAAAATCCCCCCAGGTGTGGCCTCTCCTGTGGGAAGGGAGGTGGCGGGGGCTGTGGAGGGAGTGCCCGAGTGTAAGGGGCTGCCGGGGGCACAAAGCTACGGGGAACTGGGGCGGGGGTACCTCCTCAGCCTCATTTTTCTCCCTGTGAAGCCTGAAAATGGTGGAAGTGTGGATGGTGGGGTCAAGCTCAAGCCATCCAGCCAGAGACCCCCTGCGTGGGAGGAAAGGAAGGCGGCCTGCCTCCACACCAGCCGCCAGGCCAGCTCACTGGGCCCCAGCTTTCAGGACAGCGGACCGAACTAGAGAGGGAAGCATGAAGGGGAGGGGTTTGAAGACAGGTGCCCAGAGCCTCTGGACCCAAGAGCCTGCGGTCACAGATGCTGGAGTCCCGTCACATGTGTGTCTGACACACGCAGATGCCCATGCTGCTGAGCGTGGCGTACTGAGCAGGCAAAGCCCCTGGCGGCGGGGGGCTGGCTGTGCCGTGCTGACTGGGACCTGGCGAGTTGGTCCCAAAGGGCTCTGGAGTGTGCCATGCCTCCAGCACTTCGGGGCAGGGGCTTCCAGGGCAGCTCTGACTCTGGGATCCTTTACAATGTCATGGCCACAGCAGATGTTACTCACTTCACTGAAACTGAGTCTAACACAGACTCATAGCACCTGTGCGTCACAGAGTTATTCTGGAATTGGGGCCCTGAGCCTCAGGGCAGGAAGGGCCCTTCCATGGTCCACTGTCCCTGGGCTGGGACTCGGCCTGCAGCTTGCCTGCTCCTAGGTCCTGGCCCTGCTCTCAGCTCCCTAGCACCCTGGGCCATGCTGGGCAGGCTGCAGGCCAGGAGGCTCTTCCCGGGTCTGGGCTCTTCCCTCCTACCCCCCGCATAGTGCCAGACGCAAAGAAAGGGGTCGCCCAGATGCCACATGGGCAGGCCAGGGGCTACCTGAGCAGCTGGGCCTGGTGCTCGAGCTGGTGCTGTTGCGTCTCTGTGGCGTCTTGCCCTGGAGACCCGGGACACCGCAGCTCAGGCTGTAGCTGTTTTCCGAGTCTGCAGAGAGGCCAGTAGTGAGGTGGGCCTGGACGCCCCTTCCTTCCAGTGCCCCAAGATGCAGGGGGTCTCAGAGGGGTCACTGAGTCAATGGAGATGAAGGTCAGCATGGACCCTTATGTCCACATGACTCTGGGGTAAGTGGCTGGGCAGGAATGAGCCCATTGCACTTATCAAGGGGGACACAGTGGCCCCCAGAGAACCAGACAGCTGCCTGGGGTCACTCAGGGATCAGGGTCAGGATCTTTCCGGGAGAACAGCAGGGAGTGGGGGCTGGACCCCAGGGAAGAAGGCCCCCCTCAGCATCCCATCCCAGGGACAGCCTCAGGTTACCTGGCATGAAGAGTGTGTGTGCCGGGCAGGAAAGCCGGCAGCTCTCCACGCCACTCGCCCTGCTGCAGGACAGCCAGGCCTGGGGCGAGGACTTGGCTCGAGAGAGACACTTGCCCGTCTCTGAGGAGAAGACACAAGGGAGGACTTGAGGGTGGAGGCTTTCCGGGGCCAGTAGGGCCGCTGAGGCTGGACCACTAGGGACTCCCACCACACTCTGTCCCGTGGCCGGAAGGTCTTACTGGGAAGGGGCTGGGAGACGGTGGCACCCACGTGCATCTGGAAGTGAGGGCATGTTGGGCCCTGAGTGCTGGCTCGCTCCCACCACCTAACGCTGGTCCAGCCTGTCTGTGAGAAGGGTCCCATCCCATGTCCAGACCCAAGGGCAGGGCTGGGTTCCCCAGAGCAGATGTGCACGCCAATCTAGGGGAAGGGTGGCTGAAAATGGACATGGGCTTCTAGAGGGCTGAGCCCTAAGCATGGGAGGGTCGTTAGGAACCCCTCTCTAGGGAAGCCCTGAACACATCCATTCGGTGTCTGAAGATGTCCAATACTGAGCTCTTCAGAGTCCCCTGTGTTTATCTTTTGGGGATTTAAAAATTCCCCAGACTCCTAGGAAAAGACAGTTCAATAGCCATGGTAAACATCAGAACTGATTTTATAGATGCCTAATCGGTCAATGACGCCTGGCCTGAATGAACATGCCTCTGGAAGTGTCACACTGGGTCTGTCGTCAGAGGTGGAGTTGCTCCGGTAAACACGCTGGAAAGGGGTACTTAGAAAATTAAATCGGATTGGGCAATTGGCAGTGTGGCTGGACATTTTCAAGGAGTCTTAGAAAACAAGTAATCCAGAAATAAAACCAAACTCATGGCCCTCCAGATATTAACATCTGGCCCCCTAAATAAATACAAGACCAAAAGTCCTCTGTTTTCAAAGAATCAGGAAACTATGAATAAAAGCAGAGGCAGATAAGGCAAATCAAGAGGGCTGCTGGGAGAGCCTGTGTGGGCCCTGGCCAGGGAACAGGAGGGGGGGGACACCAGCCCCCAGCAGCTCCGATTTCCTCCGAATTACTAAAAAGGGGATTGTCGGTAACTACAGACACACATGCGCACGGCTTTCTTGCTCGCCTGGGGCCACTGGCGGGGAGACGCAAACCAGTTGGCCCTGAGCGACGCCATGCTCCTGGGGTACACCGGGGTGCCCAGCGCTGCCGGCCCTTGCCCCGGGCCATTTCTCAGGGCTGTGTGCGGTGAGCAGCTTCTGGGGTGACGCCCATTTCCTCGCGGACGAAGAGCAGGCTTGGCTTCCATACCGTGGACGCAGTGAGTGACCCCCGCTGGGTGTTTCTCAGCTGTGATGCAAAGCCACCTCTGGGCTGATGGGCCTGCGGGGCGCGGACTGACGCAGACGCGCCCTCCGGCTGCTGGCTGTGCCCTGAGTCTCCAAGTCCTCAGTCTCTGACCCGGGAGTCTGGTGACTTTGCTAAGTGCCCACAAAACAGCCAGCTAGCTAGCTTGGCGTGTACTTGGGGTGAAATCTTGAACGCCATCATGTACACCACTAATTCTACCACCACAGAACACCGAGGCCCTCAGAGGACAGCTTAAGGTCACCTAAGAAGAAAACTGACTGGCAGTAAATAAAAAACAGGAAAAACAGTGTGTGCCTTAAAGTAAGGATGACATCCGGCTGTGGAGAACATGACGGGTGATGAGAAGAGGCAAGGCTGAAAAGGGACAGGAAGTTGAAGTGGCTCAAAGGAACATGACCTTAGTTGGTTGGATTTACTAAAACTACTCAGGTAGTGGGACTTTCTAACAATCCTCAGTCCTCCCCAAGGTCCAGACGGTACCTGCTGCCTCAGGACCGAGCTCAGAAGACAGCCGTCCCTCTCGGGGTCAGAGTCCCTGCCCGTGGAGCAGGGAGGGCGCGGTCTGCCCTGCAAATGGAGCTGCCAGTTAAAATACACCTGACAGGTTCTTTCCAAAGGCCCAGAAAATCCTCCTACACATGATTCAAATTACAGATGATAGAAGCCTGTACACACTGATATAATGTATGACTCAAAAACAGATTCCCTGGGGTGACGTTTCCACAAAGCTGGCAGAACACCAGGAACAGAGCCCAGGAAGAGCCCAGACTGAGTCTTCCCAGGTTGCTATGAACTTCTTTCTTCTTGGCATGACCATGCAAAGGATGGGCCAGACTCACAACAAGGTGGGGACCTGTGCCTAGGGCTTGCCCTCCCTGCCTTAGCGATGCTGCGGGAAAGCAGGTAAAGCGTCTTCACTTTGTGTCCCAGAGTTACCTTGAAATCCGCTGGCACCACACGCAGTACGCTCCCTCCCGTGAACTGAAGACACAGTTCCTTCTCTCTTTGGCAATGAACTAATGATGGTGTCCGGCTCCTTTCTCCTTCCCCTGTTACTGTTCAGTGACTCTCTGGCCCCTTCGTGAGGGAGAATCTCATCTTCATGTGTCTGTCCTTCAGAAGGGCTCATATCCAGAACAGATCTTTTGGTCATTCCACACCAAATCCCAACTTAATATTGTTCATTGGTGGGCTTATCTTAAAAATGAAGACATCTTAAAATTCATACAGAAATTCAAGGGAAGTTCGAGAATAGCCAGATCAATCTTGAACACCAAAAGTTGGAGGATTCACACTTCACGATTTAAAAATTTACTCTAAAGCTACAGTTATCAGTGTGGTGGGTGGGGGTGGGTATGGGCCTGAGGACAAATAGATCAATGGGATAGAACTGAGTCCAGAAATAAACACATACATTTACGGCCAACTGATTTTAAGAGGATGCCAAGATAAAAGAATGGTCTTTTCAACAAAAGGTGCTGTGACAACTGGATACCACAAGCAAAAGAATGAGGTCAGACCTCTACCTCACACCATATAAAGAAATTAATTGAAAATGGGTCGAAGACTGAAATGTAAGAGCTGAAGGATAAAGCTTTTAGAAGAAAACAGGTGGGAACTGTTTTCTTTGGGCATGTGGATTAGGCAATAGTTTCTTAGAAATGACAACAAAAACACATGCCACCAAAGGAAAAAAATATAAATTGGACTTATGAAAATGAAAAATGGAGCTTCAAAAGACACCATCAAAAGAGTGAAAAAACTCATAGAAAAGGAGAAAATCTATTTTCTGCCTGCAAATCAGATCTAAAAAGGGACTTGTATCTCTAACAGCTGAATAATAAAGGCAAATAATCCAATTAAAAAACAGCAAAGAATCTGAATAGACATTTCTCCAAAGATAATGCAAATGGAAAGATACTCAATATTGTTAGCCAGCAGGGAAATAATGAATCAATACCACAATGAGTTACCACTTCATATCCACTGAGAAGGCTATACTCAAAAGGCAGAATATAACAAGTTTGGTGAGGATGTGGAGAAACTGGAACTCTCATACACTGCTGGTGGCAATATAAGATTGTGTAGCCACTTGGGAAAAAATAGTCTGGCAGTTCCTCAAAAGTTAAACACAGAGTTAATTCCAACCCTCGGTAAAGAACCTAGAAAATTGAAAACATGTTCACACAGAAACTTGTACACCAATATTTATAGCAGCATTATTCACAACAGCCCCAAACTGGAAACAACCCAAACGTCCATTAGCTGATGAGTAGATAAACAAAATGTGGCCTGACCAGACAATGGAATATAACTTGGCACTGAAAAGGGAATGGAACACTGACAGATGCCATGACAGGGATAAACCTTGAAAAACGTTACACTAATGAAAGAAGCCAGTCACAAAAGGTCACATGTTGTGTGACTCCACTTGCATGGAATATCCAGAATAGGAGAATCTATGGAGACAATAGTAGATTGTGGTGGCTTGTGGGAAAATGGGGCTTGGGGTTTCTTTCTGGAGTAATGAAAATGCTCTAAAATTGACTGTGTTGCACAACTCTGTGATTACACTAAAAACCATGAACTGTACACCCAAAGGGTGAATTGCATCTCAATAAAGCTATTAACAAAAATTAAAAAAAGGAAAGACAAGGAAAAAAGGCAATACCAGCCTGGATATGCAATAATCATCCAGGCTGTAATCAAGCCCCTAAGAGACTTAGATTTCCTCTGGTGGAGACCTCGCAGCCCCTTCTAGGGCATGTTAAAGTGCTAAAGTACGGGGTTAAATGTGTACACTGAGAGTGACTGCATTCCACTTTGGAAAGCATTGAAAATGATGGGGGCCTGTGACCGAAACACAGAGGTCCTCGGCAGAAGAGATGGACGTTACAGGGAGTGGGAACAGTGCTAAACAGGCCGCTCTGACTACGGTCCTCAGGCGAGGCCTTCCTTTAGTTCAGAGCGGCACATCCGTGGAGATGCCCAAGGACTCCAGCTCAGGCACTGTGGTTGGTCTCCTATTCTGAAAAGGAGCAGGGGGAACGACCACGTTGTGAGATCTGTCAGGAGCCCGGGAAGCCAGGGCAGCCACGGGGAGCACCAGTCCAGCTCACAGGGGTGTTTGCTAACCCCTTCCCCAAAACCACTCACCCCAGAAGGGGCAAACCAGCTGTGACAGTGGGCCGCGGTGGCAACAAACTTGTGCAGAGTAGCAGGGGGATTGACCAGCTCATGGCTCATCAGTAACGTACACACGCCTGAGTAAGGACGGGACAGAGACTGGAAGGGAACCCTAAGGCGCCCTCTGAGTGTCTCCAAAGGGACTTCCTGGGTCATGAACACACCTGAGTAACAGCACTTTCACTTCCTGGATGAAACGAAGCTGCCTCTTGTTGACAAGATCAACAGCGCTCACAGGAGCTCGAATGTTATTAGACTTTGTGCTCCTTACTGGGGACATTCCACCTTCCATATTTAGTATTATGTGCAAACATTTTACTGGGCAAGTCATTCATACATGACTCAGAAATTCACTGTCTTGTTACCCCTAATCTTTTGGAAAAATAGAAACGAATTTTTCAGAATTTACTATGAAGTCATCCTTTAGAGGTCTTAAACTGAGGTTCTCTGAAGACCCCCCTGGAAGAAGACAGTTCACAGAAATTGACTGTTAACCAAGATCCTCCGAACAGGCAGGTGACCACACGAGCAGACAGCTCTTGCCTGTAAGGCCACTGGACTAAATTCGCCTAGAGGCCTGCGGCCACTGTGTCCACATGCTACTGGTGCCCATGCTCTTTATTCTTTAGGTCACGTATCCCCCCTACACAGTTAAGATCACATACTTCTGATTCATCCTGTCATGTTTCCCTGACAAATAAAGACTCACCTAGATCCAGGTCTTACTAGGGATAACCACCACCCTAATTCTTTAAATCCGTTCTTTCAAACTATTGCTGGGGAAGCCAATATTGAAAAATGGTATTAAGTATGTTCTGCAAACCTTATTAATTACGGTGTTCTTTGTAGACAATACTTGAAAAAGGAAAACGCCCTTTCATGGGGAGGAGATTCCCTGTCTTGCAATGTCTCTGACAGCTCAGCACAGTGCCGCCCACAGACAACATACCTGCAGCTCCGCTGAGGTTGGTCCCATCTCTTATGTGGAAATCTGGCTCATCAGTGCCACCCTGGGGCCACAGCTAACTGCCCAGAGAGGCTACTAGGTGGTTCATGTGAATGCCCACCCATTACCCTCAGTGAGCCATGCCTTCCTGCAAAGCACCTGCGGGTACAGCGCCCCGCTGAGGGACATGATACCTGGTGCGGCAGACCGCGGAGGCTATTGTTCCCGTCTGTGGGACTTGGATAGGTCATCAAAACTCTGCCCCTCACTTTGGGTGGTAGAGTAAATGCCACAGCCAATGGCATGGTGTGGGGGCGTGACAGACCAGTCTGACTTTCTAGTGAGCTAGTCATGAGTAATAGCAGGGCCTTGGGGGGGGACTCTGAGCCTCTGCCACACTTCATTTTGAACCTGGATTCACAGCAGAGGTGGGGTAGGGAATACACACCAAGGCTGTAAGAGAAGGCCGCCTGAATACTGAGGGGCCTGGGGAGTTGCTGGGCCCAGGTTCTTGGTCAGCCCTGGGCACTCCCGGATCAGGGCTCCGGAGGGCCTTCCAGGACCTCCAGCAACCCCTTCAGTCACACTTGCTTCTCTCAGTCATTCCAGGCTCTACTGTCCGGAATGTCAGCTCTTCCATGTAGTCACCACAGTCCCAGCAGACGACTTAGAAGCAAAACGGGATGTTACACTGCTTGTGGCTTGATCACCAGACCTCCCCTGACGGCTTCACGGAGGGCCGGTGGCAGCGGTGAAGGTGGGGCAAGCCCCGGTGGCCTCTCCTGCAGCTCTGACTGAGGGACGGGTGACCAAGAGGGGGACTGCGAACAGCCCCCCACCCCCATACCCGTCGAGAAAGCCTGTTAGTCCGATAGCTCTGCTAACAAGTTAGTGACAGACCTAGCACAGCCCTGCTGATGGGTGAACTGACGACAGCCTCAGGCTTGGGCAGTCAGCCGACTGGCAGCAGACTCACCGAGGGATCATTCTTCCCAGGACCCAGGGCAAGCCAGGCTCCTAGGCAGACACACCTGATCCTTCCTCAAACCAGCACAGCCCTAACAGGCTCTTCCCCACAACTCCAGACAACACCAGAGGTTTGCTTTGCTTACCAAGACTTTCTGAACAGCAAAGTAGTAAGAAAAATAGCCTTTTGACTACAGGTACGGTATCCATTCTTTGACACCTGCATTCATTTGTTCAATGAATATTTATGGAGCGTCTACAGTTGCCAGACTCTGTCCTGGGTGCTGGGGATACAGCAACGAACGTGACAGGCACAAAACCCCTGCTCAGCTGTGGACAGCGTACATTCCGGGGAGGCCAGACAGACAAAACCCAACAGGGGTATGCCAGGTATATGTCATGGCTGGTGGTGGGAAGTGCGATGGGAGGAAGAGAAGGCTGGACAGCAAAGGGGGCAGGGGGGTGGGGGGTTGCGCAGAGGCAGGCGGGTTGTTGCTCTGGGTTCCGGGCCAGGGAAGGCCTCACAGAGCAGATGCCTATGGGAGCGAGGAGCCCCCGGCCCAGAGAGGAGCCCACGCAGGCCGGGCTGTGGGGAAGGACTGCACCCAGGTCAGTGACTGGCACAGGGTGAATGAGGGGGAGGGTAGGAGGCGGTCAGACCAGGGTGGAGTGCCCTTCAGCCATTCCAAGAACCTGGCTTTGCTTCTGTGCGGGGAGTCATGGAGGTCTGGGCGGACAGGCATTCTGACTTAGACTAGAGGCCCGCTGCGGCTGCCCTGGGATGCCAGACAGCGGCGGGGCAAGGGCCTGAGCCGTGTCAAGGACACAGCCCCAGCACCCAGAATGGGCCTGACACACAGTGTGGAACCGGTGAATGTGGGGGACTGTGCAGAACTCATCCTAGAGGCACCCCAAGCACCCAGAGCATGCCAGAAGGTATGTGAACCCTGATGAGCTCTTTAGGAGCTCCCCCAAAACCAACAGCCCCCAGACATTGTGGGGTTGACAACCAGGCAGGTGGTGGCTTTGCAAAGACCCAGGTGCTGCCGGGTCCAGGCTCTGATGTGCTGTACCCCACGTCACCAGCCCTCTAAGCCTCCAGCGGCTGCTAAGCCCACAGCCTTGACCCCGAGTCTCCACCTCCATGCCCCATGCCCCCACGGGCCCACTTCTGTGCCTCCAGCTGACACCAGGGGTTCTCCCACCCGTGTCCCTCTTCTTCTGTGCGCCCTCATTTCCATTAGCCGCATCCCAGCAACACCCGCCATGTGACCCCCCGGCCCGAGGGAAGGGGCCCGGGCCCCGGGGGGCTGGGGGCCAGTGCCGCAAGGCCCTCACCCACACAGTCCTTCTGGTTCCAGTGCAGCCAGCTCCCTGTGGGGCAGACACACTCGTAGCTGCCCTTGGTGTTGACGCAGCCATGGCCGCAGCTCCCATTGCTCATGCTGCACTCGTCTACATCTGGAAGCACAGGGAGGCATGAGACAGGAGCGAGGCTGGGCCGGCAGCCCAGGCCACACCTCGGGGCCAGCAGACAGGGCCCACGTGGGTGAGAGGGCCAAGCACCCCACCGCTGACCCCAGCCTGATACTGTCATCGGATGCAGACATGCGGCTGCACACGTCACACACATCACACATACACACATGCACACGCGGCACCGAGACACATCCCTCCCCCGGGAACCTCAGGGGTTTGCTGGACTCAAGCAGCTGCTCCCAGACGAGGAGGACAGTGGGGAAGTGGCACAAAATGTAAGTTCCAGTCAGGTCGTGGGCATGTCTGAGCTCTGGCCCAGAGATCATGGGGCCTTGTCTCGCTGTGGGACTTTGGACAAGTCCCTTCCCGGCATGTTTCCCCTCTTGTACTACAGGCACCAGGGCGAAAGAAGTCAGCTCAAGGCCCTTCCTCCTCTGACCACCGGAGACCAAACGCACCCGTGGAGACGGGGACAAAGGGCTGGGCCGCATCCACACTGGAGCGCTGGGGCCACCAGCACACGGGAGTGGCGGGCCCAGGGAAGCTGGTGCCCAGGTTTTTGGGAGCCCTTCCAGAAGAATCCGCAGCCCCCCCAGGAGCCACCCACCATCACCAGCTGTGCCTGATCACAGCCACCAGGCAGGGGGAGTGTGGCTACCCCAGGTCACAGGAAAGGAAGAGACACCCAGGACTTTGGGGCCATTCTCGGCTTCCCCACCTTCTCCACCTGTGATGCCTCTACATCTCCGAGTCCCATCCTCCGCAGCTCCTACGTGCGTCTAGAACCTTCCCTCCTCTGCATCCCCACCCATTCTGCCCGAGCTCCGGTGGCTCTCACTTGGGGGCTGTCTCCCCACTGGTGCCCTGGCAGCTGGAGCAATCTTGTTACGTGAACTTGGCCACGTCACACCCCTGCTTCCACCTTCCAGTGGTCTGCCACTGCACTGGGAGTAAAACCCCGAGTCCCCTCAGGGGCCTGCAGAGCCTCACCCCCCGCATCTCCCACCACGCTTCGCCTCTCCTGGGGGCTCTGGCTGCACCAGTTGCTTCTTGGGCCCTCGGTGCTCCCTCTGCCTCAGTGCCTTTGCACATATGGCTCCCGCTGGCATGCTTCCCCTCATTTTGACCCAATACTTCTCTTTTAGGGTCCCCCAGTATCTCCATACTCTGTCTTTCTTTGCTGTCACCTCTCGCACTGGAATGAGTGGTCTGAGGGATTCTCTGTGTAGCAGCCACTCCCCCCTCTGGACGGGGCTCCCCCGTAACTGCTTTTTCCAGGCCTATGCCCACAACCTGGCTGAGGCTTGGTATCCAGCGGATGCCTGCTGCTTCCTTCCCCCTTGCCCTTGGCTGAGCCCCCTGCCCACCAGTCCCAGGCTTGCTGAGGCCCCTCCCTGGCCTGGCAGAGCTGAGGTCAGAGCTGGGGTGTGGGGTGCAGTATAGGTGGCCGTGTGGCCAGGCGCGTGCCTCGGGGGGAAGGTGGCCCTGGTGGGTGGGCTGCAGACCTCCGCAGTGGGTTGTCCCGTAGAGTGTGTAGCCGCGGTGGCACAGGCACTGGAAGCTGCCGGGGGAGTTGATGCAGATGTGGTCGCAGGTCCGCTCGAAGGAGCACTCGTCAGTGTCTGTGCGGCACAGGGGACAAGGGGGGCAGGAATTTCAGGCTGAGGTGGACGGGCACGGCCTGTCACTCAGTCACTCGATGTGCATCTGTGCATAGACAGTCCCTGGGACGGGGTCTCAGTGCACAGTTGATGGGTAAATGTCAGACTTCTTGTCGTCACTTGATTTTCCATTTCATCTCCATTAACCTCATGTTTCTGGGTCACAAGCCACCTCACATCTTTGCTGGATGTGGGCAGGGTAGAAATGTTTATAGAAATACAAGGGGTCATCATGAGCCTCTGCCATTTCAGTTTCTCACATCCAAATGTGATTAGGATGGGTATTTAATCCACACCTGCAGGAGACTGACAGGGGTTTGCTTGCCTGAGGAAGCAGCTGAGCTGCAACATGAACCCAGGCCTCTTGGATGCTGACCAAAGTATGCTTTCCTATCACCCCACAATGCCTCTTAATAAGGAAAATAGCACAAACAGAAAGGGGGGATATGCTACCTATAAGGGATAACAAAGTAGCCTTGATAGAATGTGGTTTGATTGAGCTTCCTGGCAGCCAGGGTGAAAGGGAAAGAGGAAGGGCCACAGAACACTTATTGCTGGAGAGGAGGAAATGAACCATGTGCTCACAGGGGACAAGTCCACCCAGTCATAAATTCTGAGGAAGATGACTCCCATGGGGTAGTTGATGGGGACTCCTGAGGGCAAAGCAGACACTGACCTACATTGCCATGGACGCTGTAGTTGGAGCTTATTCTTTGAATGTATTAGCTCATGTGACCACACACATGATCATAGTACAGGGGTGCCTGTAATGATACTAGCACAAGGAAAGAGTCACACTGTGGTGCTCCAAGGAGGATGTGACTCCCCTGGGCAGGATCTGGGGAGATCTCCTGGTGCTTGTGGCACTGGGCTAGACCGTGAAGGAGGGGGCTAGCTTTGAATGAAGGACTGAGACTGGGAGAGGGCACTTGAGGCAAAGGCTAGCAGGTGGCAGCAGGGGCTGCTCAGGGGACTGTGTGGTGCTTGGGGACTGGGATAGTATCTGCGGTCCCCAACACAAGGGCCCTGAGTGCCAAGCAAAGGAGCTTAAACCCCTCCCTGCTGGAGCTGAAGAGCCCGGGGTGGTGCTGGAGCAGGGATGGGAAGGTCAGAGCCCCAGGGCCTCGGGGAGGAGGGCCTGGAGGGAGGTGGGGACTTGGCAGAGCCCAGGGGCAGACATGCCATCGCCCTCCCCTCGGCAGCTGCCCACCTCTCTTGCGGGGAGCTGGGGATGCAAGACCAAGGGTCTGCCCTCAGCTCTCCGCAGAAGGCGGCAAAGCAGACGGGGAACCCGAGCTGACGTGCGGAGGAGCCTTGGTGGGCACCCAGACAGATGCCGTGCTCCAAGTGGACCTCCCGCTGAGAGGGAGACCAGCCAGGATGCCCGTCCAGGGGTGAAGGGGTTGAGCCCAGGAGGGGAAGCGACTGGCTTGGGTCCCACCATGAGCCCCTGCATGGGCTGGCGCTGGGCCTTCCCTCACCAGCATTCCTGCTCTCGCTTTCCTCGCGGGACTTGAGGGAGCACGTGCCTCGCCCCTCAGGGTCTTGTGCCACCCCAGGGCCAGCCTCTGAGCTGCATTAACAGGCAAAGCTGCAAGTCCCATAGCCAGACTCAGCTATCTGCAGCCTGCAAGTAACGGAATGCCATGGAAATGAAATGACCAGATGGCTGCAGAGCGACCACTGATGGAATTGAGCTGTACCCCGGCCGTGCAGGACACCTGGGCCCCTCCCTCTGCACTTCCACAGGGCCCCCTGTCTCCTCAGTGGTCTCATCTGGCCCCACAGGGTTCCTTGTGGTCCTCCAAGCCCCCTAAGCCCAACAGTACCACTTCCTGGGAGGATTTACCTCCCTGGGTCCTCTTGGCAAATGCCTATTCATTCTTCAAACATTTGGCCAATGTCCCTCCCCCAGGAAGCCTTTCTGGACTCACTCTCCACTACCCCTCCTCTGGGCTCTCGCTGCATCCTGACGTCTGCTGGACTTCCCCTGGGCTGTGGTTCTTGGCTTCTGCTGAGACCTGTCCTCCCACCAGCCCTGCTTCTTGCAGGTGCCTGGGGACCCGGGGGGAGAGGAAGGGCCCTGGGAGGGCACCTGCAGTGTGCCAGGCCTTCCACCAGGTGGAGGCATTCCACTTCCAAAGCCACTGAAGGGGCCTGGGGGCCACCAGAAGGGGAAGGACAGGATGGAGCTGCAGAGCTCTGCCCCCAAGCCGCTGTGCCACCTGGGACACGGGCTGACCCTCTTTGGACCTGTCCCCCAGCTATAAGGGACAGGTTGGACTGCATCCAGAGAGCCCCTGGAGTGTTAAAGGACGGGGGTGCCAGGGAGGGCTGGAGCAGGAGCTGGCAGGGGAAAAGCCACCTTGGTGTTGTCAGGCCAGCCGGCAGGCTGGACAAACCCCACCCCGTCACGTCTCTCTGGAGCCTGGATAAGCCCAGGAGGGGAAGGGACCCGATGAGGATGGGATGTCCTGGCCCGGGCCGCCGGGGGCAGGAGCTCACCCTGGCACGTCCGCTCGTCTGTCAGCAGCTTGTAGCCTTTCCGGCAGCCACACTCGAAGCTGCCCACGGTGTTGCGGCAGAAATGGTCGCAGCCTCCGTTGTTGACCAGGCATTCGTTGATGTCTGCGGAAGCCAAGCAGGTGGGGCGAGCTGAGGAGAACGGGTTCGGGTAGGGGTTGCACTGTGGGGGTCGACAGCCCAGCACCGGCCCTTCCCTGTCTTGCCTGCCACCCGCTGCCCAGGGCTGGCCTCAGTTCCCCCAGCCAAGCATAGGGATCGGGGGACAGGAGAAGGTGGCATGACCCGGCTACTCTGCTTCCTGCCAGGACTTGGTGAAGCTGGCATTCATGGCGGGGAGTGGGGAGGAACTGACGTCTGCGGTGCCGGACGGGACAACAGGGACGAGGACTTCCACCACGTCCTTTCCTCCGCGCAGCCAGGGAGGCAGCCTGGAGGGCAGGGCTGCCCGGAGCAGGCACGCTGCTTCCCCATGGCTGGGACCAGGGCAAGCCGCTGGGCACTGAGCCTTGGCTCCCGTCCGCAAGGCAGGGGTCCGAGCGCACCTGCTTGGAAGAGCGCTGGGAGACTGAATGAGGTGAGTTTCCTGAGGCGCCGGCGCCCCGTAGCACTGAGGCGACGCCCTGAAGAGTGGCTCGCTGCTCCTGTCTTACTTATGGGCACTGAAGCTTAGAGAGGCAGAAACGGGCCTGGGAGGCTGCGGCAGGCAGCCGGAGGCTGGGGAGCCCTGGGCCCGGCTGACCCCCCGCTCTGGTTCTCCCTGCCACCCACCCACTCCACACCTGTGGGTCTGAGCGGCTTCTTCATCCAGCTTCGAAGGAGTTGTGGCCGCACCCTGAAGGTCATCTGGCCCAACCCCATGCAGCAACCACCCTTCCAAGAAAACCTGCCCCTGGCCCCTGCTTGCACAGCTCCAGGGACAGGGAGCTCTTCCCCTCAGAGCACGGCCTGCTGTCTGCTGCATCACCAGCATCTCCCTGAGCCCTCTAAGCTCCCTCCTGCCCCCACCCGCTCTGCTCTTCTGGGCTTTGCTCCTGTGTTCCAGGCCAGCTGGGCAGACTGTGCCATCAGGGACCCTTCCCTCGAAGTGTCTCTTCTCACTCCAAGGTTCCTCTTGGTCCCCAATGCCCAGACTGCCCATCTGGTCACCACCTCCTAGACATGACCCACGATTAGCAGAAGCAGGAGACTTTCAGGAAGGTGTTCTCACCCTGATTTGGAGGGTGGGGTGGCAAGAAGGGAGGGGTGGCAGAGGCCCTCCTAGTGGGGAAGACAGGAAGGGCTTCTCCTTGGGGGCCACCAGCCACCTTGCAGCAGGGCTGCTAACAGATTCCAGCACCCGCTGAGCCCGTGTGACCGGCCCGAGCAAGGTCATCTGCCCCCTTTTACTAAGCCCTGGTCCTGTCCTGGCAACTCCGATCTTGCCGAGTCCCTCACCACACTGCTCACATCTCTTCCTCAAATATCTGCCAGGGAGTCCTAAAGCAGTGTTCGCACAGAATGTTCCCCAACAGCAAAATAAAAACCAGGTCTGTGGTCAAGCATGTTAGGAAAAGGCGGTTTTAAGGAGAGCAAGTTCAGGGTCCCCCATGGGCAATTCTCGGAGCCTCTGGGAGGGGAACAGCACAGCCGGTCTGGCGGGGAGCCCCAGGCCTGCTCCCTGTGGGGCCCGGGTGGGCGTGGGCTTGGGGTGTGCCCCTGCACCTCCTGCCGTCGCTGGCCTCCCGGAGGCACCAACACCGCAAAAGACCTATTCTGGTTGCAGTTCTGGTGACTTTGGCACCAGGAAGGTGGGAAGTGGTCCCCACTAAGCAAGGCAGCTGGGGTGTGGACAGCGAAGCAGAGCGGGCTGTGACCCCCCAGCTCTGCGCGTGTGGGCGGGGGACTTCACCTATCCGCCCGTAGTAGGTCTCTGTGCGTGCTCAGTGAGATGATCACCGCAAACGGTGGCTTCTCAGCACTGGGAACTGGGCACACGTTCAGAAGTCTGTGCTTCAGGAAAAAGCTGCCTCAGGAAGAGCCCACCTGCCAGGAAGGGGCAGAATTCTCTAGTGGTCACTGTACTGCTCCCCTCACGATGGCAACCAGGCCAAGCCTTGCCGGCAAGGTGTCAAAGCAACTGGGGACAAGATCGCCCCCTTTACAGAGGAGGTCACGGCTGCACACAGGAGCCCAGCTGGGCCATCACAGTCCATGAGTTCACGCTGGCCCGGCAGCTCCAGACAAAGCCCATGGAAAGCCCAGGGAGGGCCTGCCTGGGGAGGAGGCTCAGGCGCCTCTGTTGTCCCCTCCCCTGGGGTTACAGGAAGATGGGGAGTTTCTAAATAGCTAGAAGCCTCTGGGATGAGAGACCCATCTCAGCTCTGTCCCTGCCAGCTGTATGGCCTTGGGCAGGGAAAGGCACCTCTCTGAGCCTAACATCCCACCTGCAAGCTGGGCTGCTGCCAGGCCCTCCCGCAGCGTCGCTGGAAGACCGAACGTGCCCATGGGGCTTGCCGCCTTAGGAATGCCTCAGGCCTCTGGAACCCCCCACCCCATCCCTGGGCCCACCTGGGCCTGTCAGTTAAGGGGCTGTCATAGCAACCAGACACATGGGGGAGGCACGTTTGTTGCTTGAGGCCTGGGCTGGTGCAGCGGGCTGCCTCGGGGCAGAGAGGGGGTTGCCTGCTCCTCTCTAGTCCAGGATGCAATGAGGGCGCCGGGCTCCCACAGCCCCTTGACCTCCATTCTGATGAGCCCCCAGGGGAGCAGTCCCTGCCCCTTTCTCCCCTTCCTGCCCCCTCAGACTCCCCTCCTTCTCTACTGTGTCACTGTCCCCCAGCAGGTGGCCAGCAGCGTCCTGCCCATTTACACTTCCTCGTTGTCCCAGGACTAAAGGCCCAGCCCCTTCTTGGAGGCTCACGGCCCTTTCCGTCCTGGCTGCTCGGTCCTCCTCTTTCTGTGTGCCTGGCGTCCACCCTGGAAGCCCAGACTTGGGCCGCTCCACCTGGGGCAGCCCCCGCCCTGCCCTGCCCCCGGGAACAACTGCCCCTCTGGGACATCTCCCCTGATGTTCCTTCCAGAGTCAGCTGCCCCCTTGTCCCGGGCCCTGCCCTCAGTACTAGGCTCCTGTGTGGAGTCCCAGAGGCCAGCATGAGGCCTGCACAGAGAGACTGCCCAGGAGTGGCCTCTGAGTGAATGGATGGGTGAGGGGGTCAAAGGATGAGACCGGGCGGCTGAGAGAAGGGGGGGGTCTTGGGCCATCGAGCGGGGCAGTCGGGTGCATCGGCCAGTGCTGGGGGTGGGGGAGGGCTCAGCTGTAGGGACACACAGTAGGACAATGGTGCCTGCTCCCCCCTGCCCGTCCCCCTGAGGAGGCCCAGCCTGGCAACCCGGGGTGGGAGCGAGAGGCCCTGGGAGAGTGGGCAGGCGTCACCAGGGCGGCCCAGTGGGGAGGGCAGGCTGCTGGGCAGGGCGGCGAGGGGGGAGAGGAAACGGGTGGTAGGTGGGCTTCTCGCAGACCGTTCTGGAAGGAGGCAGGAGGAGGGGCTGGTGTCTCTGAGGAAAGCCAGGCTCCAGCTCACGCAGCGGGGGCCCCTGACCTCCCTCCTCCCTGAAGGGCCAGTCAGCGAGCTGCCCACCTCCCGGTACCGAGCAGGGAGCCTTGAGACGGGGCCGGGCCGTGCGCACTCCCGTGAAACAAACACGGGCTTGGGACAAGCCCTCCAGACGGTCCCGCGGCGCCCACGTTTTAGGCAGAACTACCCCCTTTCCCACACCTGCTTCCACTTGCTCACTTGATCCCCATCTGCCTGGCGTTTTCAGCTCTGGATTTTCCGAGACCTTCGTTACCTCTACCCTCCAGCCATCGGTCTTGCTTGACAATGACTTCTTAGCTTCCAGAAAACACTGAGCCTTTGAAATCACTCCTTTGATCTCTCCTCTGGGCCTCTGCCAAGACCAGGGCGTGCATGCTGGCTGCAGAGCTAAAACCCCAGGGCTAGGGCCTCAGTCTGCCAGGAATCCCCGGCTGGCTTCCTCTGCCGAGCCCCGGCATCCGACGCGCACCTCCCCAGCTGGACAGGGCTCTACGACAGCAAACCCTGGGGCCTGGCGGTCGGTGTTGGTTTCCAGGCTTCCTTGATTTGAACATGTTATGTTGGTCACAGTATGTGGTTCCGGACTAGTCCCACAATCCTTACATTCTAATATTTATGACCATATCCAGACTGTTCTTGTTCACATCCACTGCCACCCCTTGGTCCAAGCCACTGTCACCGCGAGCCTGGGTCACAGCAGCAGCTGCCTCACTGCTCCTCCAGGCCCTGCCCAGAGACCCCCCTCCAGACAGTGGCCAGGGTCACCTCAAAATGTAAACCGGGGCCTGTGCTGCCCCTGCCCAACAGCGTTTGGGGCCTTGTCAAGGCCGGAAGGAAGGGCCGTTTCCTCCCCCAGCCCACAGGCCCTGCGGCAGCTGGCCCAGCCTCCCCGCACCGCCCTGGGCCTGGGCACACTGGCCGCCCTCGGGCCCTTGAACCCAGCTCCCCGCACAGCAGCTGACGTCCCCACCCAAGCTCGGGTGGGCCCCGGTCCTGGTTCTCCTGCAGTTACTGTACTTCCCTATCCAGCACCAGGCAGGCTGTGATACACGTTTATCTTGGTTTTACAAAACGAAAATGTGTCTTCTGCACTCAGTAGCAGATCTACTGGGGCACAGGGAGTATCTGTGTCACTCAACTCTCCCCAGCACCTGGCATGGGAGCCCCCAAACCCATCTGGTACACGTGAACAAGAGGGCGCCCCGGCTCCAGAGCAGTGGGAGTGGGAGGCTCTGGCCAAAGGCAGGGGCCGGGCAGGGACAGGCCTGCTTAAAGGGCCCGACTGCTTCAAGAGGAGGCGTGGGAGACACAGTGGGGGACTTGGACTGGTGTGCCAGGGGCTGCGTGGACTGCTCCCCTCAGTAACAGCCCCCCTGGTATGGGCCACCAGGGGCAGGCAGAGGGCAGGAGTCGGAGCGCCCTCAGACGCTCCTCTTGGGCTGTGGGACTGCCGAGGCCCCTTCCTGGCTGAGACAGATGGCCTCCCCTTGGTGAGCTCCCAGCCTCACCTCAGGAAATTAGCCGCCCGGTCCCTGGTCCTGGGTCAGCTCTGTGCCTCAGAGGGCAGCAGAGAGGCCTGGGTCTACCCTCTTCCGTCCTGCTTCCAAGGGCAAGTAGCCGGGCCTGCTGTGACACAGCTGGGCTGTGAGGGTGGCCTGGACCGTGGTGGACCCCTGGCCAGCCTCTTGCCATCGCGTCCCTGTGGTGAGGCCTCAGATGCCACCCGCAGGGCAGGTGGGCAGCATACCTCAGCTCTGAATGGGCTCAGCGGAGGCTACAGAAGGGCTTTATTTTCAAATAAACAGGCGGAAGACCTTTTATTTCTACTAATAATCCCCAGGCTCTTCCTAGCAAAGTGTCCAGGAAGAAGTCATAGGCCGTCTACTTTTACAAGCGTAAAAAGCCCACCTTGGGCAGAAATCACCCTAGGCCTCTGCTGCCAGTGTTCTCACCCCCTGGCCTTTGGAAGGTTAAGCCCTCCGTCCTTGCGGTCTGCCCGCTGAGGGCGGGTGCGGGGCTGGTGGGAGCGGGGCGGGCTGCGCTCCAGCCCTTGGCAGGGGCTTCGGTGTCGGGCCCTGACTCCCCGCCCAGGGGCCATCCTGCCTCAGGTTCCTTTGCCAGTGGCTGCAGGGCCGGCCCCTTCAGTCTCTGGAGCTCAGTCAGCTCTGGCTCCCTGCTTCCTCAGGGACCCCAGTGTCACAAGCTCTCCTGGGGGCCGTCTAGAACTCGGTGGGGTGAGCCAGAGAACGAGTGGGGAGAGAAAGCTCTGCCTTCTCTCACTTCCAGCAGCCGGCAGAGGGGCCCATCTCTGCATCTCTTCAAGTGCGAGGATTCCCTGGTGCTCCCAATTCCACCTTTGCTAATTGCTCACAGAGATCTTTCTGCCCCCCAAGTCCTTCAGTTGAGAGCACCCCTACTTTCACTCCTCCAGTGACAAGGACACAGAGTGTCCACATTTTTCTAGCCATGACAAGAAGCCTATCCTGTCCCAGTATAAGCAGACCTGCATTTCCCAAACTGCCCTGCACCATGCTGTCACCCCAGCTCTGCAGCTCTGCAAGAGGCCACAACTAAGGGGAGGCAACAGTCCCCCAGCTCCCACCCGGGAGCTGCAGTGGACCACCGACGGCCTAGGAAGTCCCGCAGTAAAGACGCCTGTTTCTTTAACCCAGTGTGCAGCTGAGTTCTTTGATATCAGAACCCTGTTTTGTGTCCAGGAACCACATACAGCAGAAACACGTGCTGGGAGCACTGGTGCAGACCTGCCCTCCTCTCAGAGGTGCCGGTGCCTGCTGACTGTCCTTGCCCCCGCAGTCACACCGGGCCCCACACCAGCCCAACCACGCAGACGGTGCTCCTGCTGGCACTGCCTGGGCCAGCGAGTGAGGTGGGCCTGCGTCAGCGGGGCTCCGCACTGACCTTTGCATGTCTTTCCATCGGGCTGCAGCGTGAATCCGACAGGGCAGCTGCACCGCACGCCGGTGGCCGTGTCCTTGCATGTCCGGTCACAGCCTCCGTTATTGACTGCACATGTCTCTGGGGAGGGAGAGAGACAAGAGGCGCTCAGTCTCCTGCAGCAGAAGCTAACAGCTTTCCCCACCCATGGGGGCATCTCCTGAGACAGGGACCTGAGTTCCAGTCCTGCCTCTGACACCCTCTAGCTGTGGGGCTTCTCTGAGCCTCAGGCTCCCCATCTGTGAAATGGGAGGATACCATTCCTATGGGGCTGCTGCTGAGGCTCCACGGTGATGGTGATGGATGGGAAAACTGTAAATGACACGAGGCCCTACCTGTGCAAAGGATACTGCCATCAGGGTCGCACCACTACTGGGGGCCGGTGCTGAGGTCAGCCTGGCTGGTACTTAACTGCCCGGGGCCAGATTCCTAAACCCTGGCCCTGCCTGCACCTGGACTCCAAACCCACACAGGGGGTAACTGGGGCTCCCAAACTCATTTCAGCATAGAATGGCTTGTGATCCTGGCCGTGGAGTCCTGAGGGGAGGCTCCCAGAGCCCATGCACCATCCATCACCTCAACAGGCTCTCAGCCCAACATCTGTTCTCACTGAACCATCAGCCACAGGCGTCTGGTTCTTGTCCACTTGAAGCTTGCCTAGTGCTTTTTTTCTTTTGCAAATTCAAAGGGGCTAGAGTGGCTCGGGTGTAACCTAGGTCACTGAGCCCGTTGTGTGGTGAGAGTGATCCTCCCCAGGCCTGGAGAAGGGGCTGGCAGCGCCGGGTCGCCAGGGCACAGGTGGCTGGCTCACGGAGGGGCCCCGGCCGGGCCTCTGAGCCTTCCCGCCTGGGCTTCCCCTGAGCATCTGGCATGCTCTGCTCTTGTGGCAGCTGTGCCTGAGTGGCATTCCCTCTGCTCTGCTGCCAGGAAGTGAAGAGACAAGAGCCCCCAAATTTTATAACCTGAAGCCCCCTGCCTGCCAACCTTGGCTTCTCCTGGGAACCTGGCCCTGGTGGGCCTTTTCCCTAGAGGGTGTCCCAAACCAGTTCATTCTGCCTGTGCCTCTGTGGTGTCCGGATTCCTGCAAGCTGCCTTCGGCTCTCCGGGATTTCGGGATGACTGCAGGAGTGATGACTGAGTGAACACATACCCCAGTGGCCAGGAGTCCCTGCTGCTACTCAGACCAAATCCAAGATGCCGTTCCTTTGAACTTCAGGTCGTGGGGGTGGGTGAGGCAGGGGAGGAGGAAATCTTTCCCTCACATGTGTGCGTGTGCATCTCTGCAAATCTGCGGGGCAGCCATGGTGGGGTGGTGCTCAGTGCCCTGAATGCAGGGGAGGAGGGCCCCAAGGGCCCTTCTCGAGGCTGTCTCCGCTCTGTTAGGCTGGGCCGCTGCACTGCCGCGGGCGAGTCTGCTTGCCCCGGCTCTCCTTGGCTGGTCCCGCGGGGTCTCCACTAACCCTAGCCTTCCAGTGGGTGTGGGCGGTTTTTGTGAGCCCCCTGCCTGCTCGTGGTTCAAGGCCCAGCTCAAAGACTACGTCTGTGACACAGAAAGAAGGCTCCTACCCTCTCTGCCTGTGCAGGGTGGCCACTGTGCCAGCACAGGCCAAGCCCTGAATGGGCTACAGCCCACTCATGCCCCTCTGCCCACTGGACTGTGCACTGGAGCCGGGCAGGCCAGGCTGTGAACCCTGCCTCTGTCACTCTGTCACTCACTGAGTGACTGGGTGGGCCACCCTGGGGGCTGGGCCTTAGCACCCACACTTGGTGCCTTCCCTCCCAGGGCTGAGGCGGGATCAACCCCCTGCTCAGCAGCACCTGGTCTGGGGCCTGGCATGTAGCAGTTACTCAACAAATGGTAGTTTCCCCTCCTGAGGGTACAGCCAGAGAGGGAAACCCCACCTGCCACCCCCACGTCAAAGAGCCAGTGGATACCCCCAAGTGCCTTTTCAGCCTTTCATGTGGGGCAGCCCCTCTCTGGAGGCGGCAGAGAATGTGGCACTTTCCCAGGTGCAGGTAATTAAGGCTCTGGCCTTGGAAAGGTGTGGGGAGTGGCGGGCAGCAGCTGGTGTCAAGCACTCGGGCTGGGGCCCAGCTGGGTGGCCTTACGTGGTGACAGCAGGATGGCCACGGAGCCTCTCTGTGGTGGTGGAGATGGGGCATGGCATGGGCACTGGGGGCTGTGCACCTGAGAGATGGACTGGCCAAATAGGCTCTAGGGGTCTTAGCTCTTCCTGTCTCTGGAGCCCAATGGGACTCAGAATTTGGCCCTTCAGAGCAGAGGGGACCTCTGCCTGCTAGGTCACCCACTCTCCGGACCCTTAGTGCAGGCCTCTCCCCGGCACGCTGCACACCTTTAGCCTCCTGTGTGGCACCAGTGCATGGGGCCTCAACTTCAGGCTTTGAGTGAGGGGCTCTGGGCCCCTGTGGGTTGTTCTTGGGTGCTGCCTGCCCTGCCCCATAACTCCTATGGCAGGTCAACTGCGCTAGGCCTGGCTCAGCCCTCCGGGCCTCACAGTGCCCACTCACAGCAGCTCTGGGGTGGCTTCTGCACCCTCCACCCCCCGGCGAGGAACTGGTGCAGAGAGCTCAGAACCTGCCAGGGCTGTGCTGCTGGTAAGTGGCAGCGCTGGTGGGACCCTCTGGGTCTAACTCCAACCCACTCGACAGCCTCGAAACCCCACATCCAGCCGCACCAGCCCAGGGCCCCATGAGGCCAAGCACGCACTTGACTCTCCATCTCCTTCCCTGGCTGCTGCTCTTCCAGTGCCCCTGTCTCCATGAGCGCTACCCTGAAAGGCCCCAAGGACACACCCTAGGACGCCCCCCTCCCTGCTGGGGCCCAGGGCCCGATCTGGCTACTGCCTTTGCATCTGGCCCTGCTCTCATGTTGCTGCTGGTCGGGGCCAGGCCACCAGTGACCTTCTATGTGACTTTCTCGGCCTCCCAGTGGTCCCTTTCCTCCAGCCACTGCCTCACTCTGGGGAGCCAGTGCCTTAGCCTCACATAATAACGCCAAGGGCCAACACTTGCCAAGGGCCTTCTCTGCAGGCCCTGTGCCGGGTGGGGGGAGCCAAGCCTAGTGAGCAACTGGCAGTCAGCCTGTCCTCCCAGCTGCCCTAGCTGGGGGCCCTGGGTAGGTGACGGCACCTGTCTGGATCCCCAGCGCCCCCAAGAACACGGGGCCGGTAGTTTCTGTCCCGCCTCCTTTGGCTGGATTGTTCTGAGGTCAGCAGATGTACATGGTACAGTGTGAGATGTATGGGAAGGGCTGCAGTGGGTGGCAGGGACTGATACCTGCAATGATGGGACAGGCTGGCTTGGGCGGGACTGAGCTTTGTCCCTGGGAGTTTCCAGACAGCGGCTGCTGGATGCTGTGAGGGGGCTTCTTGCCTGGGATGGTGACCAGCCTGGGCCGCTGTCCTCGGTCCCCATCTCTGAGCACCTCAAAGAGCAGCTTTACCTCTGTGTTCCCCAGGACCAGAGGCCATCCAGGCCTGCTGTGAGGCCACTGCTGTTTCAGGTTCAGGAACCAGACTGCCTGTCTTCTCTCTGGGCTACGTGATCACCCCAGATGCAAACAGCAAATGTGGGCTGGGGCCTGCAGCCGCGGAGTCTCTGGCCTGGGGGAGGTGGGGGGAGAGGGCTCTGGGCTCTAACCCACCTTCCACTCCCTCCCAGGGGCCAGCTGCTGGGCCTCGGGGCAAGCGTGGCTCTGCAGGCCTGCCCTGTGACGCCACACCCCAGCTCGGAGCACACACTGCTACGGGGACCGAGCCCCCGAGGGCTGCCCTGGCAATCCAAAGCCTTTCCTTTGGGCCCTGTCTCACCTGAGCCTGCCCCTCTGAGAGAGCTACCGGGTCTTCCTAAAGGCATCTTCTCCACCTGCAGAGACCAGGGGAATGAAACCTCCCAGGGCACAGCCTTCTCTAGCTGACAAAGCACTTTCTCAGAACTAGAAGGGGGACTCCTTTGCAGGCAGAGAAACTGAGGCTCAGAGAAGTTGAGTGACTTGTCCAGGCAGGATCAGCTACATAATTTCTGGGACCCAATGTGAAAGATAAATGAAAGGCCCTTGTTCAGAAATTGTTCAGAATTTCAAGATCAAGACCGCAGAGCCCTCAACCAGCTGGGCTGCGTGGGGCCTGCACCTTGAAGCCTTGGGCCACCCATCTGCAAGCGGGAGCTGGTATCTGCACCCAAGACTGGGAGACTCCAGGTAGATGAGCCACCCAGGCCAGGCCTGAGAGCCAAACCTTCAGCGGGCATCCTCAGGGCCCATCAAGGTGGGCAGCAGAGCGGGTGGCTGGAGGAGGCCGAGATGTGTGCCCATGGTGCCCAGCCTCCTCCCCCAACACGGCCGGCCTGGCAAAGCGGGAAGGTTAGGCATGGGGTCTAAAGAGGGAAAGGGTCTGGGATCGAACCCCTTTTCAGCAGGTGGGAAAACCCCAGATGTGTTACAAGACCAGGCTTTGGTCTTTTCCCTGGGGGATTCCTGCTTTGGGTGAGGCCCTGTGAGACGCACTGGACCCAGAAGGCAGAACAGATGTGGAGTGCGGGAGGCCAGCCGCTCAACTGGACCTGCCGTGTAGCCCAGCCAGGGCGGGGCCACAGTGGGGTCTGATGGCAGGATGCCCTTTGAGTTGGTACTGCCTGCTTGCACCACCCTAGGTCTGGGGTGAGGTCCTGCAAGGCCCATGGAGGACTGTCTGAGTCACAAGTAGTGGGTAAAACGTGAGCCACCATGTCAGAAAACTGGGTCTCGTTTCTGGCCCTGTGGGCTCGGGCAAGCCCCCTTATTTCTTGGAGTCTGAGTTTCCTGGTGTGCAATGTGGAGATGATATTTACCATGTGATTCTTGCAACGCCCAGACAGAATGTGGACGTGACAGCACTTTGTAAGTTCTCCTAATTGTGGCCACATGCTCACTGTTGGTGCCATTTCTTAGAAGCTCCGCATGAGGAGCTCCAGGGCCCACGTCAGTTGCCGGTCCATCCGACGGTGATTTTCTGTGCTCCTGCTCAGGGCAGGCCGGCCTCAGCCCATTGGGGCAGCAGGTGGGTTCACTCCTCTGTCCACGCGACAGGTGGGAACAACTGCCTGGTGCTGGGTGGCCATTGAAGAGAAGCTAGGGATGAACCTGCCCCACCCCAGGCCTCAGGGGCTCAGGGTTTATCAGGGGAGACAGAATCGGGCCAAACCTAGCCTCTTTCCCAGGAGCCTGGGTGCTTGTCCGGCCCCATCACACCTAGCATGGGCTCTGCGGGTCCCCCAGGACGGGTGCCTTAGCCCAGCCTCCTGCATTCCCCCGGGGGCCCTTCCAGAGCTCTCTGGGCCCTGGGCTCTGCTCATGCGGTGGTCTCCCTCAGTGACCACTCACTGGACAGAGCTGAGTCAGGGGGACCCCGCACCCCGTCAGGGCCAGCAGAGGTGTGATTTCTGCTGAATGACTGGATGGGTGAACCAGACTCTGCAGACCTTGAGGAGTGAGGTGTGGTGAGGCGACCAAGCCCCTGCCTCATGCCAGGCCTGGAGGCGAGGGTGCCCGAGATGCACCCAACAGCACAGGGGGCCTGTGAGTCTCCCAGCAACAGTGCGGGTCATGGGCACTGGAAGGGTGGGGCCTTGGGAAAGGAGCTGCGCCTCTCTGGGTGGAGGTGTTTCCGGTGCTGTGCCCAGGGGGTCGCTGTGGCTCCCACAGGGCAGGCGTCCGGCCCCACCCCCCAGAGGCTCTGATCCCGTGACCCTGCCAGCCCACACATTGCCCTGTCCCTATGAAGGCCTCGGTCAGGGCTGGCCCACTGCCCATCTGCTGCTAGGATCAGCTGAAGCCAGCTGTGAAGAGGGGTTAGCCACCAGCTCTCCTGGCCCAGCCAGGGGACTCTGACCTCTGACCCTCCTCCCCCAACTAATTCCTGAGCCTTCCATGGCTCCTTCACTTAGGGGTAAAAGCCACACTCCTTCTTAGGGCCCTTTCACGGTGGCCCCGGGGCCCTTACTGCTCTGGTCTCCTGTGGCCTGTCATGGGCACTGTCAGCCGGCCTGGGCCCCTCATCACGCTGGGGCAGTGAGGCTGCTCTGCTCGTGAAGTCCCGTTGGCAAGTGGGGGCAGTCGGGGTAAGCAGCAGCTTTCCCAGCCACTCAGCCGTGAGTGGGGAGCAGGGGTTCAGCCCCGCCTGCCATGTGCCAGTGCCCTATTCCTACCATCCTGCCTCTGCACCTCTGCCCAGCCACCCCTGCTCTGCCTTGGCTAGGCAGACACTTACTCCTGAGAACTGTCTGCAGAGGGCGCACTTACCCGCATGCGGAGATGGGCACCGGGCAGGGCGCTGCGCCCAGGAGTGCCCAGGCCTCTGAGGGGAGTGGGCCCCGGGGGACGTGCTGGTGGCTGATGTGATGGTGACGGCGGGTGTGGGGCCTGTGGGGAAGGCGGCAGGGCAGCCCTGGAGGCCAGGACTGCAGCCCCAACAAGGGAGCAGCTCCCCGGCCTGGGTGTGAGGGTGAGTGGGAGAGGAGGTCTCTCTCGGTACCTGGCCCTGCTCCCTGTCATGTCCAAGGGCAGAGACCCTGGCCTGGGACCCTCAAGGGCAGGCCTGGCTCCCCAGCAGCCTTGGTGGGTGCTGCGCTCTGCCTGTTTAGCCTGTAGTCGGCTGGCTGTGAGGCTCACCGGGCCCTTTGCTGACCCCGGCCCCACTGTGTGGAGCACCAGGCCTGGAGGCCCACCCCGCCCCATGGGCTCCGTCTGCCTGCAAATGCGTCCCTGCTCAGGGGAATTTGCTGTAAGCGTTTGCTAGTGGGACAGTCTTCCGGAGGCACCTGGGCTCATGATTTGAGGGGCAAGGCCCTCTTACGGGCCTGCCTGGTGGGTGGGGTTTCCACACCCGTGCTCCGAGAGCAGGACCCTGGGGCCTGAGGGACGGTGCCCTGTAGCCTGCAGCTCGGGGTGGGGACAGAGGACGGAGAGGAGGCCGACCGTGAACGACAGGAGCAGACCTTGGGAGATTTCTCCACTTGGTTGGAAGATCTTGAACCTCCTGTCCACCCGAAAGGATGGCTGAGGTGCACAGTAGAGGGATGGCAGGGGCAGGGGGCAGCAAGCCCCTTCCTGGCCGCTGACTCCTGCCTTTACTCTGGCTGTGAAGTGGCCTCTGGGAACAATTAAATGTGTCGGAACTTAGCCTGAAGGCTGCTCAATAGAGCGGCAGCCTTGTTCTAGATTCCTGATGGCTGCCAGGGACAGAGCAAAGGACAGGATAGATGACAGCCTGGGGCGGAGGAGGCAGCACCCAGCACCTGTGCGCAGCCAGGTGGGGCCTTCAGACGAGTCACTCCCGCTCCCCCACTACGCTTGGATGTCCTGGGGCCAGGACTGGGGCAGGGTGAAGCTGGCACTTGGGAGCCTGCGTCTGCCCTCTGTTCTCCAGTCCAGATCGCAGGCATCTGGCTGGCCTCTGCAAGGCGCTTGCCCACCCTGCTGATTCTCCGGATCTCCTCTCTGTGGCATCAGCCCATATATGACCCGAGCAAGGTCAGGCAGGCCCCGCAGGGCCTGGACTTTGCCAACAGGCTGTGCTCCCTGCACAGCCCTGGTGCTGCTCATTCTGCCCATTCTGAGGGCCCTTGTAAATGCCAAGGGGCTGGGAAGGAGAAGCAGCAAAGACTGGTATGTGCTCAAGCACCTGCCGTGTGCCACATCTCAAGGGTCTCATGCCAGCTGCTTCAGAGTAGAAACTACAACTCCCTTTTGGCAAGAGAGAAAACTGAGGCTCGGAGATGTGAGGTAACTCCAGCTTGACGACAGAGTGACTGCAGGGCCGGGACGGAACCAGGTCTGGCTCTAGAGCCTGGGCCGGGGCAACGGACTGGAAGGGAGTCCCCAGTAGCAAAACTCCAATCAAGTGTCTCTGCTCTAAGAACAGAGGCACAGTTCTTAAAACAAAGATGCAGCCTGGCTGAGCAACCTGCGACTTCCCAGCCTCTTTGGGACAGACCAGGAGCCTCGCCGCAGGGAGCCCTCAGCTCTGGCTACTTCCCCCCCACCAGTCAGCTGCCGGCTCCTGGTCTGCGGCCACCGCCCGGCCTGCTCCTGGTGGGGGCCGGCTAGAGAGAAGCTGAGAGGCAGGCAAGGGTAGGCTTGAGGGGCAGGGCAGTAAGAAGCTGTGGCCCACCACCTGCCCGGGTGGCTGGGGAGGGGGACCGACGGGCAGGGTGACTGAGGAGCCTGGCGTTTCATCTGTGTCCACATGCTGGGGCTCCTCTGACGGCTGTGCACGGCGGACTGTACTAGAGAAAAAGGATGCCCTGGGCTCTTTGGGGTGCCTTCTATTTGTGGCTACATCAGACCATCAGTGTGATCACTCTAGGGCCCCGGTGAGTGTGCCAGGGCAAGGGGGCCATGCCAACCAGCAGAAACACCAGGAGTGGGTGTTGGGGAGGGGCAGTTAGGTGGCAGGGGCATTGAGGCCACATCCCGAAGGGCTTTGGGACCCATTTGGACCGAATCCTGAGGGGCCAGGGCGCCTAGGAGAGGGTAAAAGCAGGCCAGGGAGGGGGTGGAGCAGGGAGGGCTGAGGCCCAGAAGGAGCACGTGGGGGTCGAGCGTGCCCAGCAGCCAGTGAGGTGGGGCAGCGTGAGGAGCTCGCCCCCTGTGTTCAGGGCGAGGACCGGCTGGGTGGGAGCCGCTGGCCCCCGGAGCCTGGGGCAGGCTGGGGGACGGACGTGTCACTGGGAGGTTGGGAGGGCCCTGCCACCATCCAGGCGGCATTTAGACAAAGCCTGAGAGGCGGGCGGGCCACTGGGAAGGACCCCTTGGTGCCTCCTTGGGCCGCTCTGAGCGATGGGGCACTTGTGCCGGGTCACTGCCACAGCAGGTCCTTGTCACCGACCCCGGAAGCTAGAGGCCCGGGAACTGCTTTTCTACTTTACAGCCTGACGGGG